>NW_027468870.1:32898057-33240557 GCF_046254945.1 Alosa pseudoharengus | reverse complement strand
AGGCTATAGGTGGGAGAGCAGATGATTGTGTGTGTTGCACAAGCCCCTTGCCATCTTCGTCCAGCTGAATGTTTGCCGAAGTTTTGAGTGCTTGTTATATAGGTCCAAGTTTATGCAGAGCTGTGGTGTTTATCGCGAACGGTATGAGCTGGGCTATAGCCTAAGAAGCTGAGCATCGTGAACGCCACTGTTTAGCCTATGTCTCCTGTTTCATAGTCCGTATCAAAGCTTACCTCGTTGTGTGCATCATATCGGTGTGCGGGTGGGTTATATGGTGAGGCCCATCGGGCGCTAGAGGGAACCTTCTTGTATTGGGTGGGTATTAGGCTAGGCTACTACTAATACGCAGTAGCCTTTGTACCAACAGCAGTAGGTCTACGTGTTGTAATTGTTTGGGAGCTTGTCGCTGTGTGTGCTTCGATTGCCTTCTAGACCTCACAGTTAACGTAGGCTTTAGTCAACAATCCAAGAGGTAGTGGAAACCGGTCATTACAACAGAGCCCGAGTAGCCTAGTAGAATTTCCCCATTATGGGTCTCCATAGCTGGCGGTTGACACCACAGGTGCCCCTGCTACAAAGAGTAGAATTCCGCTATTTAAACATCCTGACCACCTAAAGGCTTTAATTAGCTACCTACGGTTATCATCACATTACCAATATGAACTGTCGCAGACAGCTGTAGGCCTAGTCCATGCCAAGGTAACACGAAGTTGCCACCACAGCACAGCGAGCGGTGAGAAGATGTCGGGAATTACTAAATGTGAGCACGAAATACGTATTTCGAGAGCTCAATTTAGGCCTACAACGGGGTCACGTTTTATTAATTCGAGGGCTCAATTAAAGGAAAACGTGCTCACGTTTTATTATTTCCAGGGCTCAATTAAAGGAAAACGTGCTCACAAATTATCACGACCAGAAAAAATATCACTTAAAAGTGAGCTCTCCCGGGCTCCGTAGATACGTCATTCCAGAATATATTTTTCCCGGTGCCTTGGACTAGGACATTGCATGTGATGTAGACAGAATTTTGAGAGAGACGACCCGATGTAGACTGATTTGTTTTGTCTCAGTGAAATGCTATTTTGTGTTTTGACTGGAAAAACACACTTGTGTTTGTTTTGATGTGTGTAAATACGTAAACACTAATACTTGACGTTTGGATCCCTGTATGTTTACATAACTATTACAAAAGCATGACCTCAAACTGACATAGTCTACCTTGTGCAGAGAAAGCAAAAGCCAGATGTGTTTTTTATTCATACCATCAGTGTGTTGTTGGCACATTGTGTGCTTACTATTGTGATGGCTTGTGTTTACTGTTAGATACGAAAACACAATTTTTACGAAGGTGTGAAGAGTTAAGCAAGGTGTGTTAGCTTTTGCAAGAGAACTGCAATGTTTTGCTGATTGGGTGAGAGGTTTTGCCATTTGTGTGTAGAGTTTTGCAAAAAAAGCCATAGTTACAAAAAATGTGCTTAAGCAATCAGAAAAAACTGTAATCATGGGGGATTGATAACATCAAAGCTTATTCTCCTGTCTTTGCCTGCAATTCTTTCACATATGTTGTGATCAAAGCATTAGATGGTAAATTGTCCATCCAACTGCTTTGCATATGTTATGGCACATTCATGTAAATGTGAGTTTCAGCACATTTCCATCTGTAGTATTATGCAAATTAAATATAGACTCTCTCCTAATCAAGAGAGAAGTTGTCAAGTATTTATAGGATTAAACCCATTTCCATCATTCTTAGTGGCATTAAACTTTATGCAAATTGACAGTTAATACAGTCCCCTCTAGGATTATTTATTTCTTATTTGAAATTATGCAAATTCCAAGAATATAGAATTTCCTAAAAATGTCCTAAAACATTAACATTTGGTTGGAAACACAGCTATTGTCAATATCTACATTGGCCATTATCAGCAACCATTCATCCAATGTTCGAAAGGCACATTCTGTTTACTAACCGGATATCATTTTAAAAGGCTAACTGAGAAAACATTGTCGCTGTCAGGAAATGCCGGATTGAATGACAACCCTACTAATGAACTTCGACAGGGTGAACAGAGAGACGATCCGACAAAGAACAGAGAAACAGGGGGGGCAGAAATACACAGACTAATTAACAGAAAGACAGAGGACTGGACGAGACCAACAAGACAATAACGGGGAACAGGTGTGAGCAGAAACAGAGGGAAACTGACGAGACAGGAAGTGCAGACCATATAAGGGAAAAGGGGGGAGACAGTCACATGACAGCAGACAGGTAAAGAGCACATGGGGAACAGGCAAAAGCAAACACAGGACAATACACAAAATGGCCACCAGGGTGGCACAAAGTCCAGTCCAGGCCAGATCCTGACAGTAGAACCCTTTTGCAATTATAATAATTATTATAATAGTTAATAAAAAAAAAAAACATTTAAAGTATATTTTTTTGGGCTTATATATATAATATGGAGTGGACTGGAAATTTCTAAGTGACCCCAAACATTAGAAATATATATACTACCGTTCAAAAGTTTGGGGTCACTTAAATTTTCATTCCACTCCATAAAAGACATATATGTGTGTGTGTGTGTGTGTGTGTGTGCAGGACAGACAAGACATAGCAATAGCCAAGCACAAGAAGCACATGCAGAGTGAGGCCTTCAAGCAACAGTCCTAATGGGTTATAGCAATGATGGGGCGTCTACAATGTACAAAGAGTGAGTATGGTGCAAAGGAGAGTCCAGGAACTCTGTCCTTGGGCCAATGTATGCCCACTGTGAGAGCCTTGCACACAATTTAATTGTGGGGTTGCTCTGATGTCTATTTACAGGCAAGCACAAAGGCCGTCATCAAAAAGATTCTCCTCAGGCATGTGTGCTAGGAAAGCAGAGCGGAAGGACAATCAGGAACAGCAGGGATCCCATTGATGTCAGATTCCTGTACAATGCAAAAAAAATGCAAGCTACTGTGTTAGACGTCATCAAGGCGTCATAGAAGGGAAGTCATAGTCAACCAAAGAAATGGGCAAGAATTCAGCATGTTTTCATGGTTGACTAAACTGATGTCCTGGCCAAGTGCAGAATAACAGTAGAACAGAACTAAGTCACTAAAACTAGTCAACTAGATGAAGATGAAAGGAGTGAGCCTGCAATTCAACCAGGTTACCTGGTACCTCAATATTTAAAATCAATATTTAACCTTCTTGAGGTTCCATGCAGAGTGCAAATTACCCCACCATAATTGGGGGGTACTGCTCCTTAAGTTCTTCTATGGCCATCATGGCCCACTACCATACAGTATCAATCCCCATCGTGATCGCCAAGTGCAACATGTGTTGTGCAACATACATACAAGGTCTAAACATGCGACAAACTGATAATCAGTAGGCTATACAGAATATCTCATTGTTATTATATATCCAATACACATGCACACATACACTTTTCCTTTTCTTCATAGTGTCTCTGTGAATAAAATCAAATCCTAGTTTCATTAAGATAGCCTAGTATCAGGGTTCTCAGTTGAAACTACATTTATTGAACTAAAAATATGAAATAATAATAGAATCTAAAAACAATAGGCCTACTAACCAATTAAAAACAAATTCAATGCATGTAGGCCTACTATTTAGCCTAGGCTACTTGGCTCTTTTTATGTTTCCACAGGTTTCACTGATGTTATATAGGCTTAGCTACATCAGACCCTCTTGTGCATAATATAAAAACAACACAGGATCTGTGCCAAACTAATTTCAAAAGGGCACAATAATTTATTAAAGATAAAATTAGAATGGACACCTAGGATATGGACTGGAGTTCATCTCCTTGGAAATGCCAATCGATTTTACTTCACCACAATGTAAAATAATAATAATAAATGATTTAAATAGAGAATTATCTTGCTGACTAACCTTGGTAACTAACCAAGGTCCACTTTACTAGCCTCAGTAGGTAAGTAGCAGGTAAGTAGCCGCCGGTAATTAAATGTATGAAGACGTGACATGAGCTATGAAGATCAAAACACGTGAAGGCTGTAAAATAGCACATTTTCAACAAGCTAGACGTCTGCTAGCAACTTACATTTACACATGCACGTCAGCAGCAAACCGAATTTAGCCTACTGGAGGAATCTACCTAGCGTTTTGTCATTCAATGTTGACATTTGCTTGAGAAGTTGAAGTCGTTCTCTATCTCCGTTGCTTCTAGCGCCACGGTGGTTAAAAATTGTACGGTCCATAATAGGGGTGTCTGAAATCGCTTTACATTAAAATGTTCCTACAGTGAAAATATGAGTTGACTTGTATTGTAGCCAACTGTAATGATATTTTTTCACAATATCAGAAAAAATATCTGACCCCCCCAAAACCGATATTCCTGTCTCTTTGGGGGGTACTGGGTCTTCATTGGGGGGTATAGTACCCCCCAGTACTCCCCAGTACCCCCTGTAATTCGAACTATGGCATGCATTCCAAGTGTGGTCCCCAGAGATGTGAACTCCAAGGTAGAGGTCTGCGCGGGACTGATTTTTCTCTACAGGTCCATCTGAAACGGATCCCATTGATCCCTGTTTCCAAACTTCCCGTTTTACAACTTCCAACCAGCATAAGTGTAACCAGCAGAGGAATCATTAACAAATATTTCTTGTAAACAAAGGTTTTAAATGCAGTTGTTTACTCAATTCCAAAGAAAATAGACTATAGGGTTATTGGTAATTCAGAAACGGACGTCAATGGGATCCTTCTCAGACAGACCTGCAGAGCAAATTCAGATTTGCTAACATGTTCTTCTGGGTTCTGCCAGGCTAGGCTAGGGTCATTTGCTTGTCCCTCCAGGAGAGGTGACTGTGTAAGCATTCATGAATGTGGTGTAAGAATGATCCAGTGGGTTACTACCCCTGGTTGAACTTGTAACATGGAAAATGTGTCATTCATCTATGAGTGTGTGAATACTGAGAAATGAGTGCAGTCTCTCAAAAAAGCCTACAAATGCTTTATTGGAAATAAGAAAAGGATGACATGCATTGTATTATGTGTTACTACACTAGGTCACAGAGTCACTTTAAAGTTACATTCAACAGCAATTTAACGTACAGGTGAAAGACAAAATAGACAGAAGGGGGGAGTGTATTAAGCAAACATATTGATTATAATATATAGCAGTATACGCAATATACGGCAGTATGCATGTTTGCAACTGTGGCTCTGTTGAAAATGGTAAAAAATACTGCCTTTTAAGATATCTTACAAGGGAGCGAGGCAACAAGACGATACCTTCCATTTCGAACGGACCCTATAGCTTTTAATAGGTTTTGAAAGCCATGCTCATACTTTTCTCATCCTTAACTTCCGATAGCAAAAAATCATTAATCGAGTGACCTCATCCGCAGTTGTTTTTTCAGTCAAGTGCATCATTTCCTTTAAACTGGTGGGATAGTAAACATGATCCCAGTGGAGTGATAACATGGTAATAATAACAATGTAGTTACATAACTTTGGTGCTGTGTAGTATTTTGTGTTCCTCAGTTCCAAGTTTGTCCATGTAGTTCAATGGGTTGTTAGACTCATAGATTTTAAAATGTGTATTTGTCCACATTTGTATTATGTGTATTATTTATTAAATTATTTGCTAGTTAAGTTAATAATTAAGTATTAAGTAAGTATTAAGTATTAAATTAAATCTGCTCAAATAAATGTAAAAGCAGATATATTTCTTGTCACTGCTAAATCTCCTGAAGTTTCTCACAAGTTTAAAAAGGCCACAATGAAGCCTACTTAAGTCAAGAGGATGAGTTTAATCAGCTAATAAATAGATGATGATATGGATGGATAAACTGACAGTGTCAAAATAAAAGCAAAGATTTTATCCAGTGTTCCAGTGAGGGAACACTGGATGTTTCCCTGAACACTGGCTGCACTCTGCTGTTCACCCATGGATACATGGAACAATGCAGAAACGATGCCAATGTGTACGTTGTCATCAGCCGCTAATTGAAAGATTGTGTAATGTTGCATTATTGCCCCTATTTTTCCGCTTCCGCATCATAAGCAGTGCATGTAACGTGAAAGAGAGAGAGGTATGAATCTGTCACAGTATGTCACGTAAAGACACCACTGCTCAGTTGACACGCTGGGCTCCGGAGCTTCCATACAGTATTTGCATCAGTGAGTGCTTGTACTTCTGGCACTAGTCTGGACATGGCTGAGGAGCGCTGCTGCTTCCCATATACGGTCCTTGTGTCTACTCTCTCGCTTGGTTCACTGTGCCTGGACAGAGCCGTCACACTTTCCAGGACAGGGCTCAAGTACCTCTGTTAGTAGGGTTAGTTATGCAAACATTATTTAATAGCTCAAAAATGACACAGTCATAAGGTGTTTATCCCACACAGCTGGCTCCTTGATAGTCAGAGTGTCCCTTAACCAAAAAGGGCATCTTTGAGCAATTTGGTGCATTGCAAAAATGCCCTGTGATGCAACACAGTGACTAACACTCTGTCAGTAAAAAATATCTTGTGCAAATATGCAGATATATACTGTAAAGCCTCAATATTCTTCTGAATACTTCTTCGTGAGACAGTCATCCGCTCATTTCTTACAGTGTTCATATGCAGTGTTTATACCGGGCAGAAACATACCAGTTCCAAGTACATACGTTTTGCGGGTGAGTATCAGGAAGTCTACATAAATGGAAGGCATTTTTAAATGTAATCCGTTTTTCTCTGTTTGTGTGACAGGATATTGGTTGTTGTAAGTTCGTTCCATTGCATTATATTTAGAAAGAGGATGTCTGAGACAATGAGTGTATGATGTTTTATAACTACACTGCCAGGTTCTGTAACCTGGCTGTGACTGCCTCCTTGCACCCAGGGGTGCCGCTAGGGGGGGGAGTTAAGACGATTCTAAGGGCCCAGCCCAAATTATCTAGCAGCGCCCCTGCTTGCACCACATATACATAGATATGTAGTCCCAAACTCAGCTTACCAGTGACTTCACTATGTGTTGTGGCCGTATTACCACCTCGTCCATTATCCCTTATCCTGATTTAGTAAAGATATATTTAGAATTAATAAATGATATATTAATAGTTACATCTTTGCTTTTTAATTACTTTTTGCTGTCTAGGTTTGTAAAGGCTGGGGACAAAAACAAGTTTGATCGTAGATTTAAATTAATTTAAAATCCCATTATTATGACTGCCGCTAGCAGCTCCCCTGCTTGCAGCATATACATAGATATGTACAGTAGTCCCAAACTCAGCTTACCAGTGACTTCACTATGTGTTGTGGCCGTATCACCGCTAGCGGTCATATAGGGATTGTCAAAGTTTTCCTGAATTTTTGGTCACCCTGGGCTGGGCCCCCCAAAACCCAAAAAATGCCGTTTTTCCTAAATAGCTACCTGAACTGTGGCACTGAAGATGACAAAATGTTGCCCCCCACCCCCCCACCCCCCCACACACACACACACACACACACACACACACCACCCCAGTAAAAAATGAAAATGCAATATTATACTCCATATATATATTGACTATATTATTTGACTATATTGACTATATTATTTGAGTATATAGTAAATAAGTAGGTTAGTAGGTTTTGGATTGTTGTGACAGAATGCCATCAGCTTTCACGAAATGGGTTGCCATTCACTAAATCTGTAGCCTGCTTTTGAGGATATTCCCTAATTTACTGTTTTCTCAGTCGTTTCGTATGTCACAACACACTTAGCCACTGGTAAGATAGAGGTCAGAGTGTTTCATTTCTTCATCGCTTTTGTCGTTGTTGGTTGCAAAGAGCTATGACCTTTATAAAAAAAAGCTTAGGAAAAAGTCTTCCATATATTGTTACACTCTGCTGTACCATTCCCTTGGGGAGTAATGAGCGACAGCTCAGATGGTGCCCGAGCCACATACTGTTCTGGGGGAGGGGGGGGTTGTGTGTTGAGCAGCCAGCCTGCCCTTTATGATCAGTGGAAGGAAAAAGGGAAGGAAAGAGGAAATATCAAAACGTCCCCTGTGTGTCAACAAGAACATTTTCAGTGACAGGAACTACGTTGTAACCCACACTGGTGTTAGGCCAGGTTTTACCGATAGTGTCCATTTAGGTTTTGTGGGGGTGTGGGGGCAGATGTGTCCCCCTTGATAGACCTGCTCTCACAGCTGGACAGGGCCTGGCCAGGGATCTGTTTGTTGCTCTGCCGCAGAGCCGGTGTTGGGTTGAGCCCCCAAAGTTTAGCGCTGAATTAGATTAGATCTCTTGTTTCAAACGTGTCCAGGGGATTTAGTGTCTGGGGTTGCCAATTAATCTTGGACGTACACACTCACACACAAAAACACTTTTAGTTTTTTGCACATCAGCAGTTTAAAAAACACGGAAAAGCAAAACTTAAACCCATGGCCATATCCAGATCCACATTCACAGAAATGTTTCAGAAAGGATTTCCAGGTCATTGTATAACAATGTAATGTAATGTATAACACCCATACTATAAAAACAGTTAAGCCCAAAACAATATTCCATATGTAACCAGGAACAGCACGGCATAATGCAAAAGGCCTGTCGACCCCCTCCCCCCCGCACATGTAAGTGTGTGTGGGTGTGTGTGTGTGTGTGTAAGTTAGTGTGTGTGTGCGCACACCGTGGCTCACCTTTTCCCTCTGTCTGCAAGGCTCTGCATGCATCTCTTTAGTCCTGCCCAGTGTGTGCTGACCAGTGCTGAATAATGGTGACAGAGAGGGAGGACAGCTGTCTGACCCCCAGCCCCCCAAGAGGGGAAAGGGTCAGAAAGCCAGGAGAAGGGGTGAAATGCCACTCTCTCTCTCTCTTTCTTTCTTTTTTTCTCTCTCTCTCTCAACACCCAAACCCCCATTCCTTTTCCCTCTTTTCATTTTTTATCATTCCTTTTCTCATTCATTTTTTTCATTGTGTGGACAGCTGTGGGGCAGCATGTGAGATGTCCACTCCAGTCCAAATGAGTGTGGACTGAAGCTGAGTGCCCTTGATGACAAACGGTAGAGGACTAAATGGTGTTGGTTATCCCACTGACAGATGTTCAGAAAATTCTGCAGTTCATCGTGGAAAAGTTTTTATCAGAGCACAGATGAAGTTTTTTTCGGTCGTGTTCAAATGGACCCGTACTGAAAGGACACATGCTGCACTCCATTAGACCTTGTTGTAGCAGCCCAAAGTCAATTTACGTGAAGGGGGGGGGCTTGTCTTTAAGACCAGACAGCTTGAAAACCAGCCCATTTTGCTAGAGAAGTAGCAGTCCATTACCTCAAGTCTACTCAAGCTTTTTGTGTCCTTTACGGAATGTTCCAGACTCCATTGAGCGGTTTTTCAGCAGTTTGGGAGTGTAAAACAATCTTCATTCAGCTCATGGCATGTTTTATTTAGGTTATGGGACTTTTAAAAGTGGCCACTCCGACTCTCTGACTGGTAGGAGTAGGCTGTGCAAGTGCCTAGAGGAAATATGATGTGTATATGTGCTTTACGGATGGATACTGTGCATTTTACATATATGGATGCACTTAATCATGCTGTATGGATACACTTTTTCATTCAAGTGGTTCTTAAACGTTTTGTTCAAGAACATTTCAAAACTTCTACTTCAAAAAATATGAATATGAATGTAAATGTTTTTTTGAATATATGAAAAAAAATATGAATGTTTTTTTGTTGTTGTTAAAATGTGTCCTTTGGAACAGATAAGTAATAGTTGGTATGGGAGCTCAACCCTGATCTTAGCCTTCCACTGTACTGTGTGTGTGTGCAACCTGCATGCAATGTCTTTCAGACAACTTCCAACTTCTGATGTCAAATAAGGTCTCCAGTTTCCTTACCCTGCACTTACCTGAGGACAAATTGCTTCACTATTAATATTTATACTCTGGGTGATGTGCGGTCACAGGATGCTGTGTTGGCAGAATAGTCATATATGATGAGGCATGTACACACCATTACCATGAGACCTCCCACTAATACACCTGACGTCCTGGGGCACTCAAACAGAGCCACGCTGTTAGGGAGGGATTAGATATACGATGAAAATACACTTGACCTTTGACCCCAGAGAGTGCACTGGTGTGATTTTTTCCACACACCCTTGCCTTCTCACCCCATTCAGTCATTCAACCATGTGGGCTTCACTTCCCAGTGTTTTTGTACAAAAGATTCAAAAACAGTCCCTCTCTCCATCTAGAGAAAGGTGTCGAGCGTGCTATCCCAGTCTATACAGGCTGATGCCTACAACAGACATTTGAAATGGAATAAATGTATTTGATTTAATCAGTGCATCAGGGCGTAACAATGAAATAAAGGATACAGCTCTACAGAACTTATAACATTCACATCCTGATCCACTTCAGATACACAGAATACATTTGATCTAATGACCGCACATGTAGAGAATATTTTCAGCTATATGACAAGCGCAGAATTATATCAAACATTTGCATTCAAATTCAGCGAATAAATCAAGGAGACATGATTGAGCAATAAAATAAAACACATTTATAGGGGAAATGAAAAAATATGCTATATCTGACAGAAATTTCTAGTTTTGAGCTTTGAATGCAGATGTCGTTCCTTACTACGTGCCCCCAAAGTTAGAGACCATCATTCAGTTTAATGCTTTTCCATGCAGAACTGACAAGCCAGTATAGCAGCAAAGGGGTCTCGCTTCAGCTAATGCAGTGTGAAGCAGAGTGCTAGTGGAGCTATGAATTGTTCAACACATGGGACCTAAAGGTCAACACACACAATGCACACGCTTAGTAAAAGGTACCTAAACCTCTGTGCCATAGGCTATGAAATTAAATGTGTACAACTGTGTGACCGTTTAGGATTCACGCATGGTGCAGTCTGGAAAAGCCTGTGTGTTTGATGTAGCATGACCATGAGGTAAAGTGCACGGAGACACACCACACACACAGATAAACATACACACATACACACGCACACACAAAATGCCACCGCTGCACTTTACAAGCCCTGGCTAATGCATCCAGCTCCATATAGGTTTAGGGCTCCTGCGTCATAACTGTTAATGCCTATAACAGAGCTGATGCATCACCAATTAGAGAAATGGAGAGGCCTGTGACTTGATGGGTCACAGTCAGGACATCGCACAAAAGCCAGTCATCCATGAGATCCATGTTTACTATTCCATTCACGCCAGTGAAAATTCCATGCACTGCACCTCAAGAGATGACACTCTGATGAGACACGAGCTGATGTGAAGTTGCCTGCACTCACCCAATTTTCCTTCCTTTTTTTTTGTTGCCAATCAGACATTCTGTTGCCAGACGGGCTAAAACTCACTTTTTGTTTTGTCGGCCTGATGTGCAGTCAAGGATTTAGCTTGGTTATGCAATGTAATCACTAACACAGTTTGCAGATTTGTGTTCTGACTTAAAACAAATAAAGAGATGGATGAGAGGTAGCACTGATGTCTTAATGGGGATGGGGATGTGCAGTGACTGATGGACAAGTCTGTGTGTCTGCAGCTTTGTTAGGAAACCCAAGCCCAAAGGCAACGTTGCATAGAGGACCCAGGATATATTTCATAGATCACACAAACTCAGGGAACAATCTTCTTTGGCCATCTCCAGTCACCATGAAACAGTAGAGTTTAGTCTGGAGGAGTCTCTTGGCTATCCAAGGCTGTTGGACTGATAAGACTGTATCGATAAGAAATTGTAATAATTGTAGAAGGAATGTGTGACTAAAGGTGTTTAATTACTTAGGAGAATTTAGGGAGAATTGATTTATTTATTTTTTACGCCCAGCCTCGGACTAATGCAGAGAGCAGAGGAGTTTGTTTAGGTTCCGGCGGGAAGGAAGAGGGGTGTTCCGAAGCAGACAGACACAAAAGGTGAGGCGAGCGGGCCGCGCGGCGGAAAACCCTGTACTCAGGCTCTCAAAGCTCTCACATACATTGTCATGTGTGGCGGATATAGGACCCACACCCCCGCCTCCTTTCTACATGTGAGGCGCGGTTTGTTTATGGTCAGCGTGCCGCCGTAGATGCAAGGCCATGACTTTCTCATGTCGAAGCGCCACTCGCATGATTGACGACCACTTCCCCTCATTGTCACTGGATGTTTAATCACGGCCCTCCCATACTTCTCTCTCCCCATGGAAGGCACCCCTATAGCACGGACCCCAGCTGTGAAGGGTCGCTTTGATAGACCAGGTGTCTCCAGACATCCATAACACATTGGCTTTAATCAACACAAAGGGAACGATGTCAGGAATCCACAGGCTTCACGCTCAAACTTCCCTACACAGACATGGAGTGAGGACAGTAAGGGCCACTCCCCACTCCTACACAATCACCCTCACAGCTAAATGAAGTTCCCTTGATTAGCGCCTATAGGATATAATACCGCACTCAGCTTTGAGATGAACATCACTCTTCCTAGCTGACGTACAGTGTTGGGCAAGTTACTTTTAAAAATTAGTTTCAGTTACTAGTTACTTCTTATTATGAAAGTAAAGTTACTTCAGAAAGTAACTATTGCATTACTTTCAAGTAGCCTACATTTTTTAATGCTCAAATGTGACCCCAGCTCCACCCCTCTTTAACGGAAATTAAAATACATGTGCATGTTCAATACGATAAATCTGAATATTATAATGAAATGGACACTTAATACAATACATTATTAACAGAAACAATGTACACAAATCTAAACTATTTTAATGTTGTTGTGAGACAAAGGGAGACTAGCCTCCACTCAAATGCCATATGTAGATAAGTGGATCGATACAAAAAAACATAATTAGGGGTTTGCACGGACTCAGTGGTTAGAAGCGTTCTTAAAGGTATACTATGCAGGTTTAGGTATTCTCGCGACTTATCCCCCTGTACACAATGTGTCACAGGCAGGGGGCGCTAGCCACCGCTCTTAATTCTCGGCTACCCTGAGGAGCAAACCATACCCCCACAAACAGTCAGGACGCACAGGATGACTTTAAAACAATACTTAATTTTATTAAATT
Organism: Alosa pseudoharengus; assembly: GCF_046254945.1. Classification (NCBI taxonomy): domain Eukaryota; kingdom Metazoa; phylum Chordata; class Actinopteri; order Clupeiformes; family Clupeidae; genus Alosa; species Alosa pseudoharengus. The sequence goes on along the minus strand of NW_027468870.1, from coordinate 33,227,561 downwards.
ATTAAAAGAGTCAAGAGGCTGGGCCATGGGAGGCTAGTCGGCGTCAGGGCAACAGCTGCTCGTTTCCTCCAGCAGGGGGACTGGGTAGTGGGAGGCTAGTTGGCGTCAGGAGCAGCTGTTGCCCTGACGCCGACTAGCCTCCCATGGCCCAGCCTCTTGAGGGCAACTGTTTTAAAGTCATCCTGTGCGTCCTGACCAGGGGTGTAGTGGGCTTTGGACGCGGGGGAACGCCGTCCCCCCACTTCTTGGAGCATTGTTTTGAGCATTTTAATATGCATTTATTAATATAACAAGTGTTGTTACCAGTGATAACAACGCATCTCGCAAACGTCTCCAATTAGGCATCTTTGTCATAAAATTTGTTACAAGAATGACCGTCATGCTGTAGCACTCCACCATGCATAAAGACATTAAAAACTACGCAGCTCGTCATTCCGCGTTACCCAAAAGTAGCTAGAAAGTAGCTTGAAAACCATAGATTAAACAACTGCCTGTATCTGAGTCTAGCAAGCATCTTCATGGCCCACTGTTGCAATTCCTTCGTTTGTGTTTTGCAGAAAGCAGGTAGGCTAATCCAGTGGTCAAAATGAAACGATAAGCATGTGTGAGTAATAGCCTACGAGTGATTTTTATCGAGGGAGCTCCAATATAAGTGATACGGCTATTTAACCATAAGTAATGACCCAACGGTGAACCTGAACAACTTTAGGAAAAACTTGGTTTGGTGCAGCTACTTTCATCCAAACAAAAACTTTTCAAATGACTGGTACTTGCCTGCCCAATGTGTTTTCTGTTATTTTTTTGTTTTGTTTTATTGGCTGTGCACCTCTGCATTTTAATAATTCGCAATGACATTCATGACGCCCCCTCAAATTGAGCTACACTGCCCACACAGCGTGTTGAATGCGTGTGAATCCTGCTTGTGCTATTGTTATTGTCATGGTTTACGTGTGGTAATGAATGAAGCCTTGGCCTTGGCCTTACGCACCGATGTATGTGGAGGTGCGAGTGTGACAGTTTTTGCAATGATGTCATTAAAATAGCGCCCCCCCCACTTTAAAAATCCCCACTACACCACTGGTCCTGACTGTTTGTGGGGATATGGTTTGCTCCTCAGGGTAGCCGAGAGATAAGAGCGGTGGCTAGCGCCCCCTACCTGGGACCAGTGACGGACTGGACGGTCTGGCATTTGGGCAGATGCCAGAAGGGCCGCGGCCCCTCGTGGGCCGTTTGTGCCGGCCAATCACTGAGCGGCATGCTTGTCGGGTTTGCGCGGCCCATTTATCGAGAGGCCCACTATCAAGCATCAATAGTGTTACATGGCTTCGAATAAGCCATTTATCTCTAACTCCCTTTTCCTCCTTCATAGTAGGAACCTGATCAGTATTTATACCAGACATGAGTCTCTACACTACAGTCATGGTGACCCTCAATATTTACATCAGTCTACATTCTTTTGTAACCTTATTCAATCAAATGATTTAAAAGTGCATTGTTTGAAATTGGAATACAATAAATATGCTGCCTGTATCTTTTATTTTATTATTGGTTTACAAAAGTTAGGCTACATGAAGCAATGACTTCTGGGAATTTCATAACCGAATGCGTCTACTTCCTTCAGCACGGGGAATTGCCGATCTAGCATGCCTTGATCCTCGGAATTTTCCCCTTGTAAAAGCTAATAAACTGCCCCCAAATGCACTTCGAAACATAAGAGAATGTCTGCTTAAATTCAGTGAAGGTGCTACGGTTGAAAATCTACAGTCGGAATTGACACATCTCGCCACGCACTGGGACAGCCTGAAAAAGTCTCCTCTAAACGAGTATACAGTCAAAGCGTCGGACTTTGATGATGCCGCGGAAATATAGGAAGATACAGAAATAAACCTGGTGAGCAAGAAATGTGCTACCTGCAAGAATTGTGCAATCTGTTGCTATTTCCTTCTCCAGCAGTTAAACCTCTTTACCTGTGCCTACAACTATATATGGTTAGCAAATTAATTCCTACACTGTCATGTACTCAAGTGGCATGCAAACGGAGTTTTTCCACTCCTAAATTCATCAAGAATCGCCTAAGGACACGATTGTCACAGGATAATTTGGAGGCCTTTATGCTGATGGCGACAGAGAAAGAGGTCCTATAATGAACTTGGATGCTGATGAGCAAGCTTCTTCGCACCTTGTTAACTGCATGACGTTAATTAAGACACATTTGTGGAGCGGCTGCTCTGATGGGTTTCCCATTTACCAACAAAACTAGGCCTACATTCGCGCGCAGCCGTGGGGCAGAAGACGCTTGGTGCCACAGTGTTATAAACTTGACTTAAATAGTCGGCTGCTGTAAGCTACAATCGGAATTTTTTATATACCCCTGGTCCCCTGTTGTCTCAATGATACTAACATCTCATTTCAGGCTATATTTCAGAGTTTGCCGTTCATTTGCATTAACATCATATTTTGTCATTTTTGGCTAAGACATGCATTCCTTTAGGGATATTGAACATATTGAACATTCTCTAACCATCGTGATTTCGAATTGGTGCAGTTTTCAGCACAAAAACTCATTTTGTTCTTTTCATGGAGAGCACTGCTCTATGCTGTTCTATGGTGCTTTCTGCCTCTTGCGCACGCATGTTTTCGTGACGTTGCATAGAAATCCATGTAGCCTATTCTAGGCTATTCTTTTTTCATTTTCATATTTCATATTTTTGGAGTTGTGCATTGATATATCCATGTTCTTGGTTCAGTCTTTATGTATATTAAAGTTAGAGTTCATCACCAATGGGGCTACAAACGTGTTATGTCCGTGCATGTGAAGTTATATCTGTGTGTTGTGGGCACATGCACGCGCGTACATGCGCGTCCCCGTGTGGGCCGCTGGTTGATGAAAATGCCAGGGCCGTTTTTTAATCCCAGTCCGTCACTGCCTGGGACACAATGCAAATGCTTTTGTTGTGAAGGTGAAGGATTAACAACAGACAAAAAAATATCTCCAAAGAGCTATATCTACTGACAAGGTAATGTTTCAAATTCTTGCGAGTTTTGGCGGGGCGCCACTCATGGAAGTTGCATGGCTGGTTTTCTCGGTAGGGACTTGCTACGTCTATGCTGTATAGCTATGCTAGGTGAACGACTCACCTATTACAAGTTCGTTTACCATCAAATTGGCTTCATAAAGGTGAAAATCTTGCATAGTGTGCCTTTAAGGTTAGGGGTGTGAGGATTTACACGCTCAACTAGCATGCTAGCTTAGTTCACCTCCATTACACTCAACTCCCTAAATCCTCACTCCCATCCGGGTCACGGAACCACTGTAACCAAGGTCAGTTAGTCCGCCGCTCAAGGCCCTCGAACCCACCACCTCAACACACACCGGCATGGGAGTCGAACGCTCCAACCACTGAGCTAAAAGCCCAGGCTTCCAACTCACACGCGCAACTAGCATTCTAGCTTAGTTCGCCTCCGTTACTCCAGCAATCAAAGACACCCGTCTGATTTCCAGACAGAGTCACATGTTTTTCCATTGGCCTCCAGTGATTGTTGCCCCCATAAATATGGCGGCGCTATTTACGTTCTGGAGCCCAAGCTTTCTAATATCCATGGGGGCATCGGTGTTCACTCAGCGATGAGGGTTTGCACACTACCACTTAAAGGTTGTATCAGTGATGGCGGGGTAACGTCACTTCTGTTGATGTTCAAACAAAACAGAGAGCTAGCTCGCTACTCCCTCCCCCTCCCTCCTGTGCAATTGAAACTCTCCTAAACGCGCATCTCATCGGTTATTGGTTGAAACACTTTATTTTGCCTTTGAGTGGTTGCCAACACTTGTTGGTAGCAATTGTTTTTCTGTACAGATCTCGGAGCCTAGGCTGCCTACAGAGACACGTTTTTTTGACGGCTTGCTTATGGGGCAAGCAGGTAGTGGATCCAGGGCCGTAGTCACCATAGACATTGAGGGGGACGTGTCCCCCCCAATATTCAAATATGACCAAAATGTCCCCCCCAATATACGGACATAGAAAAAGAAAGAAAGAATAAAGCGCTATACTAGGCCTACAGGAAACCAACACGCATCAGAAATGTAATCAAACGTAACTAACGCACAAATTATGACCTATGGTTTCAGAGGAGCCTACACCCCTGAGTGGTTTGTCCTGGTGATCTTCCGTTTTTCGTTAGTGGCGTGCGCTATCAAAAGCTTCCTTTTACTGCACCCTACCCTTTCCCTTTCAAACTATGTTAAAATTGTGTGATTAGCTGCCAGCATAATAAAAATCTAAATTAAAAGACAAAATCTTATTAGGCCAAACCTATGAGTCTAAGCCTTAGTTCAGGTGTAAGTAATAAGTCAAAGAACCACATTCTGTGTAATATATAGGTTATCATAAGAGACTCTAGTTTGTAATTTCTTTTAAAGTATACATTTTGTACACAAATGGAGTCACTGGTCCAGGGATGGATTACTGAATGGGCTTACTGGGCCCAAGAGCTCAGGGGGCCCTGAAGCCCAAGTCTCTGTGTGAAGTTGCTTCTTCTCCACCCTTCTCTTTTCACAAAACTCACCAGAAGTCATCAAAAAAATGTTCTGTGTGAGAATGCCTCAGGACCCCGCTATCTGAAGGGGGGGGGGGGCATCTGTGCCCAGGGGTTCATAATCCATCCATGCCATGCCTATGTCCGTCAAAAGTTTGGAATACCCTAATTGACTGACCTAACTAACGACTTGTTTGTGATTTTTAATACTATTTTTGCATGGTAGGAAATGTATTGAAATTCTGTTTGGGGGTCCCTCAGACCCCACCACAGATTTGGTCCCCCCTAATGTTGAGATCATGACTACGGCCTTGAGTGGATCGTTAGGAAAGATTAGATAAATGTGATCATTTATGTTTGGGCCTTTTTTGGGCCTGACATCGCTGATACAACCTTTAAAAGTAATTGGTTTCGGATGGCCCTTTAATTTGGCGGACCCTCCACGTCAACGCGCAAACAGAGTGCAAGTGGCTAGGGAGAGTGCGAAGTAGTTTCGGAAAGGGCCTTTTCAGGCAGCAACTGAGCAGTATTCTGTCAGTCAGTGTCGCTTCCCCCCCCCCCTCTCAGTTTCAATTTCAAAGGAGCTTTCTAACACAACTGTCTTACACGACTACAATGTAAAATGACTGGTAAAGCATATAATTAGGATAAAATTAGACACATATTACAATATGAAACACTATGACCAGAAAATAATTTCTGCTGATCAGGTGATTTGCTTTCATCCTGAAAAGCAGCCAGTGGGGCCGAAGCCTGTGGGGAGGCTGATTGTGGGAGTCGGGGGCGCATTAGTCTCCTCTGTTTTGCGTGTGCAGGAGCATTTCTGCCTGGTGTGCACTTCCAGGCTGCAGTCTAAGCTGAGGAGACAGCCTTCTTTGGGCCAGCCCTTGCACCTGTTTGCTCTGACATACTTTGAAAACAGACTGCATTTTTCATAGGGAGGAGTTGTTCTAGGGCAATGAATCGGCAGAAAGGTGTTTTCAAAAACAGCTTCTTCTAGCTGAACGGAATGGAGTGTTTTCTTCGACCCAAAACTGTTTGGCTTCTATCAACTGTTCTGTCAGCTGTTTTGGCTTCTGTTTGTATTATGAAATAATAGACTCACCAGATTATCAATATGTATCACACAAAAAAAAACAGAAAGCGGGAGAGAGAGATGGAAAGAATGATAGACTATTGTAGTGAACCTCATTTCTACGATAATATGCTAGTGATATTCATCCGCAGTGTGAGTGGGATGTTTTGTATTTGGTGGAAAAGATTGGAGACACAGTAGGGTTGGGTAAAGGCATGCTTTTGTCCAGTTCATTTTGTGTTGGTTGTGTTAGTGTGTCATTGAGCTCTCCAGGGAACATGCTAATAAAAGCAACACACACACACACAAACCCACCCTGACAGCCACCACAAGGAAAAAACCCGAGACACCTTGTCCCCCTTTTAACAATGGCCAACTGGATGCTGAAGTGCCACGTCATGGTGTGAAAAAAAGCTTAACAAGAGGTGGGAGACATCAGCCAAAGCCTTGGAAAGAGTTCTATTGTGGAAGGGAAGTTAAAAGAAATTCTTGTCACTAGCCCAAACAAAAGGTGCCTCTGAGTGTGTCTGTTTCCCAACAGGCCACTTAGTAAGAAAGACGTAACGTAACATCAGTTGCCAGGACTCGCTGCCATCAGGAAGCAGGGAAATCTGTCATTCTTATTGTTTTATCGCTCCCCAGACTCACCAGGGGTTGTTGGACGCAGGCCTCCTGTTTGGCCAAAATCTCATCCTGAAGCATGGCCGGCCTCCCCGTCCACTCCGCCAGGATGAGGTAGCCCTTTGTCTCGGCTCCGCTGTTTCCATGACCAATCGCCGGAAAACGGAATCTTCCCCAAACCACCAAAATTGGTCACAAGTGAACTCAAAGTGATAATGACATCTTTTAAATGTGACAGGCAAGAATGATTGACCTATTAATATGGGCTCTTCATCTCCTGGTGGCAAATCCTCTCAATAACTGTAGCGAAGGTAAATAGTGTGAGAGCCTCGCTATTTAATTGTGCTGTTCCTTTCCGGCCATCGGTGCCCTGAAAAGGAGGTGAAAGCAACATGGACCACATCCAAGCAGGTAGGTGGTCTTATAGTGTCATGAACCCATTGAGCACTTTGTAGTTAGTTATCACAGAGTGTAACGGAAGCCATTCAAAGGTCTTTGGATTGGGTCCAATTACTCTAAAGGCTACAGGGCTACTAATAACACATGTTCTGGCCTGTATACAGCAAAGCTCATTATATCTTGCACTAAGCACTATCCAAGTGGGGATCAACATGTCAAGAACTTCTCATAACATCAGCTTGACCCAAGAACACTATAATTTTGCCCATTCAAACACAATATACAGACCATTCAAACATAATTTTAGCTGGAATGATCTTGTGTTTATCAGCATGTACTGTAGTTTGTATTAACTAACCTGACTAATATGTCATATTAGTTTTTAACCGACAAATAAAAAAAAACAGTGTATTGTTTAGTCTCTGTGTTTGTATGTAGTATACATTCGGAATGCACTAAAGGAATGTACTGTACAAATTCAGCTTACACAAAAGATGCCTTATCGGTGCAAATGGCTATTGTGACGCCGGGAGTAATGGCTTTAGGAAAAGGTGGGCCTCGCTATACATGGCTATACATCATGGTGTACATTCTCTCAGCACCTCAGAGAAGATTGGCATGTTAGCACCACAGTTAGTATCTCAATCTCTCAGCAGGATGTCAGATTGTTCAACAGTGCAGACTGCAGCTCGGAGTTCTTCTTATGACAAGTGTAAATAATGACAGTTTCCTGCACTCACTCTACTGGGTTGTGTGTGTGTGTTTTTTTTTCTTCTCAGACTTGGAGCCTGGTGAATATGTTCTAGACATTGTCACAAATCTCCCAGTGTTTGACCAGTGCTCTGTTTATCCACTGGGTAGCCTATCCACCAGGAGCGGTATATTTCCCACAGAAGTTCTGTAACTATGTGTTCAACAGTCCACTGTTTGCTTTAATGCTTGTCTGGGTGATCATAGTGTATCTGATTTAAAAAGGTAGATTTCTACACCTTTTGACCACAATATGGAGAACAAATCACCTTTGTATTGGTTTATCATTCTGCTAATTTATAGTTCACCTGTCACCCATAGTCATCCCAGCAGGCACTACTGAAATGAAATTTCAAATGAAATTGTCTGAATTTCTCTGAATTAGAAATTTTGTACAGAACAAACTGTGACCATATAATCAAGTATAGTTTGGTGGGGTCCTCCCATTGGGCTACCCGCCAAGGTTAGTAGGGTACATGGGTAATTGGAATTCCATAGAGGCGAAGCCCTCTTACACACACACGCCGTATTCCTCTTCTTTTAAGCTGTGTGCTTCCCAGTTATAAATACATACATACGCTACATGTCACCCCTTTGTAGTAATCAGGCATCCCCTAACAACTTTAAAGCAGGAAGGGGAATGCACAGTTTCTGATTGCTGAGGAGACCAAAGCTGATGGCTGCTACCATCGTTAAAGCTATGCTAAGACTGAGGAAAAAGCAAGGTTCAGGTCAACTGTTGAAAGGAAGGTGCCGCCATTCTCACAGTGTGGCCCTTTTAGTTAATGATCCTCACCGCTGATTGCTTCTGTCGGTTCAAGATCAATAGAGACTGAAACTGAAAGTTTGGAATGGGGAACATCTGAAGGCTTTTATAACAGGGCAGGAGCTCCAACTAGTCTTACGTAACACAAGCACTCATAGTTTGGAAATGGTTTTTTGGCTTTGTTTTGCATGGATCACATAAATGTTTTAAATGCAGATTCACTAGGACTGTCTTGATAAAAACATTGAGATCCGGCTGTTTTAATTAACGTAATTTTGCTTTGGCTACCTCATCCTGCGTACCTGCCCGGGTGTGGGTGTGGCATGGTGTGGCGGTGGTGATTTCAGGACCATGGATAGTGCATCTCTCAAAATACTGTTCGGCTCACTGTCACCGAGTTGCTATCAGTGGATGTGAGCTAGAGAGAGATACATGATGAGGTTAGAATGGAAGGAATGCAATATAATTTCCCCGTTCACATTCCCTTTTTGGACACTGGGTACCAGGGAAAGACATATTCATAAGTTTTGATCTATACGTGTAATCAGGACAAAACTCTTCAGTAGCTTTCTCCTAATCTGACCATACACTTGTTGTTAATTTGTTCAATTGTGTGTTATGACTTTTATTTATGCATTTTATTTTACATTTTTAATAATTTGCACTCAGTGTTTTAGGACTTTTTATTATGTGTTTTATAACCTTCAATGGCACATTTTTATGCCATGGGATCTTTAACAACCAGTCAGGACCTCAATTTAACATTCATGCAAAGGAAAACATCTCCTGCAGTACAGTGTCCCTGTCACTGCAATAGGACATTGGGATTGATATTTGTTTGGTGGCTTTTGGCCACAGGGAAGAGTGCCACCTACTGGCCAGCCACCAACACCGCTTCCAGCAGGAACCTACTCTTCCAAGGAGGTTTCTTATCCAAGTACTAACTAAGCCTGCTTAGCTTCAGTAATTCAGCAAAGTTAGGGTATCTGCTGGTCTGGCTGCTGGCTAAAAACAAAAGGTGAAAGGCATATAGGATTCTAACTGTCTCACTGAATTGCATTATGCACACTCAATTCTCACTGGTATCTGCTAGACATCAAGTACCAAAACATGATTAGTTCATAGATTTCACATGTAAAATACATTTTATACAACCCCACCCCCATCTTGCCTGTTCATAATTCTGAGAAATTCTTGAATTGTGTGCATGTGTGCGTGTACGTGTTTGTGTGTGTGTGTGTGCGTGCATGTGCTTGTGGGTGTGCCTGTCTGTGTGTATGTGCATGCATGCGTACATATGTCTAGGTGTGTATGTGTCATACGTACAGTATGATTACTGTGAATGTATGTGTGTGTGTGTGAATATCTGTTTATGCACATGTGTGCATATGGAATGGGTTAACATGACCCCTGGAGGCAAACAATCGCAAAAAATTGGTCATCCTAGGCCCTACGGTTCTCACAGAAAACGCTGTTGGTGTACGGTCACTAAATGTACACATAAATTAATTTATCTTATGGCCCCCCACGAAAGTCCACGAAACTTGGCATGCATTCGAAGGGTGTCATAATGATCCTACACTTTCAATTTCGTGCAGTTTTGACCATGTCAGCCAGAGATATTGTGATTACAACACCTAATTATTTGCTTTTTCATTTTTAACTAGGTGGCGCTATACATTAAATAAGTGGTAATAGGATGGGTTGATATGGCCCCTTAAGACCAAAATACAAAAAAAAGGTGGTCCTCCTAGGCCCTACGGTTCTCAAGATATTCACAGAAAACTGTGTCTGCCCTACTCTCCTTTCGGGGGGTCCAGTCCAGCAGGGGGGGCTACAGATAAAAAAAGAAAAATGATGGTTCCATGCTATCCATGTGGGGCTACATGCCCACCAAGTTTTGTGTACCCCGGTCTTTCAGTAGGCCGGGAATCCTTGACGAAAAATTGGCCATGCGAAAAAATAAATAAATCTGACTAAACCTATATGACTGCCGCTTCGCTGCACAGCGGTCATAATAAATTACATTGAAGAAGAATTCAAGCAAAGATTCAACACAGTCACATTAAAGGAGAATTCCGGTGTGATATTGACCTAAAGTGTGTTGAAACCATAGACTGTAAAAAATATGGACAAAGCGTCTGTGACGTCACCCATAGATTTTCTGAAGAACGGTTAAGCTGTTTATGGGTGGTATGGGCGGCGCCATCTCGGAAAATCTTGGGAAATCCTAACCACGCCCACCTCCTGGCCAATCCATATATGGGTAAAAGGGCGGGGCTTTGTGTGAGACTGGGCCAGGTGGACCCGCCTCGTCGTCAGCCAAGCAGCCTCAGCTAGCTATCTAACGTTAGGCCTACAAGATGGACTGGCACAGGCTTTGCTGTAACATAATTTGCTGGTAAGTTTAATCTGCTAACATGAAGTTCATGTATGTTTCTTAATGCCATGTTCAGACACTTTATAATTTTGTATGCTGAAAGGTAATATTCAGGTGAACAGTTGAAAAGTTGAGAATGAAGAGTTGAGTTTGCAGCTTCTAGCTTCTAGGTAAAATAAACTAACGTTAGCTATCCCTCCCTTACTTAAGTTACGGTAAAATAACGTAGAGTAATTTAGCAGTTTACAGGTTCAGCAACTCATAGGCCTACTGACAAAAATGTATCTTTGCCTTTATTGTTTTGTGATTACATTACCCATCTCATATGCTCATAGTCTAGGTCATGGGTAAGATTTGTATGCACTTCATTTAGCGGAGAATATCTCAACTGTTATAGACTAATATGACCCCATTGAACAACGTGGGATGTGTGCCAAAATCTCTACCCGGGACGAAAGTCCTGAAAATGACCACAACAGATGACACTATTATCACACTACAGGTGAATGGGACTTTTTTTCCCTTTATAGATATCCCCATACATTTCTACCAGATGAATCTTTATATTAAGAGAAATACTTTTTGTATTACACTTTGCCTAAAAAATAAAATCAAATATGCAAATGAGGCAATATCTCATTAAATATGCGTACATATAAATTCTTGAAGGTACAGATTTTATGAGGTGATCACAATGTTTACAATGACCATTTAGTGTATGTGTACGAATTCTGGTTTGATATTTTTATATGATATTTATTTTTGTGTTTTGTGCTGTATTGAATGGAAAATTAATTGTATACAAACAAGGGATGCTTAAGTGGGGTCAAAAATGACCCCAGTGGTTGTTTTTTTGCAATATCTTGGTCATTTTAAATTGTTATCATTTAGTCTTCCATGTATTCCTCAAATAGGTTGTCTTTGACATGAGGCCATTTGGATTTGTATCTAATTGGTATATTTTTTAAGTAATTGGATTTTTTGTATCAGTAACACACTTTTCCATACGTGGGGTCAAAAATGACCCCAAGCATTTTCTATGGAATTTTAAAGGTTAACCCTAGGAACCCTTTATTTTTTATCAACTGTGACTATTAGATATACATTTACCGGTGTATTATCAACAACTTTTCATAACATATAGGTGTCATAGGAAATTACAAAAAATTGCAACATTGAACTAGCCTGGCGGGCCATCCTATATCATTGAAATGTATAGTCTGGAATCGAATCATTCACCTGCTTAATCCAAGGGGCGGGCAGAGAATTGTCTTTCAAACTGCCTAGGCATGCAATAGGCCAGCGCTATGACCATATCCGTATCCGGTCGGCAAAACGGCAAATACATCCTTCTTCGAAAGGAATGACTTAAGTGCATTGTGTTGCTCTACTTTCAAAGAAAAGCACAAGTCCAACAAAGTTGACGCCAACGCCGATTCAAACAACCGCTCTTCGTTCGCCATAGCCACCTTCCTTGTTGTTCACCGTCGCAGGATGTCGTTATCCTGTTAAGCCCGCCTTAAGACTCTCTAACGAAATAGAGCGCTGTGATTGGAGAACATCCACGGTGTTAAGCCAATAGAAATTCCTATGGTTCGATACTAGACGTACAGGCTGAGCAAATTCATTTGCCGCCGCTAGTGTGCGTCTAGATTTCTAGGCTAACATTGAACCATAACAGATTTCCATATGGCCATACCAAAAAGCTGCGCTTTGCTGAGCGCAGCGGCAGACCAGTTCTTGCGCGCGCAAGCCATTGACTATAATGCATTTCATAGTGCAAGCCATTGACTATAATGTATTTCATAGCGCATGCCGCGTGTAATGTGACTGGCCCTTAAGGTTCTAGCTGTAGCCTACCACAGTTTTCTGCCCCCCCCCTAAAAAAAAAAGCTATAAGCTGAATGATCCAATTAAAGGTAAACTATGCAGTATTGGCAGTTTCCTTAATGTTTTCTCGGTTTTTGCTTCTTTTTCGCTGGCTCTGTCATGATGAATGTCTGAGAAACTCCATCGCTACCTTTTTCTAGCCGGTGCCTGGCGTGTATGTGTATTTGAATGCAGTAAAGCAATTTGTTACACTCGTTATACTTCCTGACACTGAGGCCGTCGGCCCGCCGGTCCACAGTTGCAAGGGTGGTTTTTCCGCTCACAGGCGCTAGGGGGAAGCGAGACGGCCACCATTCAACCCGAAAAAAGTCATATAACCATTCCAATGACTCTGAAGCTGTTAAATGAAGGTACATTAAGCTAAAAAACTTGCATATTAAGCTAAAAAACCTGCATAGTGTGCCTTTAACACATTTACTCCACGAACCTTTGCTATTTAAACAGACCTCCTGAAACCTAAAAACTTTACTTCAATTCGGCAAGACAGTAGGTGGCACTGGAATCACGTGCTAAACAAATTAGGTGACAACCCTCTCCAGGCACATCATTAAAGGAGAATTCCGGTGTGATTTTGACCTAAAGTGTGTTGAAACATGATACCGAATGTGAACGTTTGTCTCATATTCATTTCGGCTTGTCCCCTGCACTCAGAAATCTGGCGCTAGTTAGCTGATGCTACAAACAGTTTTTCGATGGGGGTGTCTCGGGCATCGGCCTAGCCATGCAAATAAATCACTGTTTTACACCATTTACGAGGCTTATTAGCCTGGCGGGCCATCCTATATCATTGACATGTATAGTCTGGCATCGAATCATTCACCTCGCTTAATCCAAGGGGCGGGCAGAGAATTGTCTTTCAAACTGCCTAGGCATGCAATAGGCCAGCGCTACGACCATATCCGTATCCGGTCGGCAAAACGGCAAATACATCCTTCTTCGAAAGGAATGACTTAAGTGCATTGTGTTGATCTACTTTCAAAGAAAAGCACAAGTCCAACTCCTCCAAAGTTGACGCCAACGCCGATTCAAACAACCGCTCTTCGTTTGCCATAGCCACCTTCCTTGTCGTTCACCGTCGCAGGATGTCGTTATCCTGTTAAGCCCGCCTTAAGACTCTCTAACGAAATAGAGCGCTGTGATTGGCCGTCATCCACGGTGTTAAGCCAATAGAAATTCCTATGGTTCGATACTAGACGTACAAGCTGAGCAAATTAATTTGCCGCCGCTAGGGTGCGTCTAGATTTCTAGGCTAGAGGCTTATAGTAGCTCCATACTTCATTGGTAGACTTCCGAGGGCCTTGACATTTAAAACGAGACATTGAGAACTTTGACCGGAATTCTCCTTTACAAAATTGCATCAATAACTTCATATTGCTGAAATGATTGATGATCAAGTCGACAACCAATAAGAACCAAGGGACTGAACAGTACAAAGCACATGTATCAGCAGAGTTTTTTAACAGGCAAACACAGATGGGTCCTGGAGAGGAACATGGCCGTCGCAGCACTTCTGACAATAGGGTGTAGTCATCTTGTGCACCATGACGTGATCTCAACTGAGACCTCTCCTGACAAAATAGAGGTGTCCTTGTGTCCTTGTATTGTGTTACCAGTCTGCTGGGATAGAGGTAAAGTATGAAGTCAACTACAAGATGTAATTTGTTTTTGTATTATTATTTATTAAATATAACCCACCCCTGCTATGGCTAGAATACTAAATGAAAATATTTTAGCAATATACAACCAGACAGATATGATATCAGTTTTGTATTGCCAAATAGTGTAGCTTACAAATGTGACTGTGTGTTTGTAAACTTATGAATGACTTCCAGGCACTGGAATTCACAGAGGACGTTTTTTCTGCTTTTGTTCTCCACCATTGTCACACATTTGTCATTTATCTGTGATAATATCTACTTCTCAAAGTCGTTTTGGATTAAAAAAAAAAGTACCCTACATTCCATCCTCACTATAGCCCCCCTATAGGCACACTATCAGCATGTCAGCCGTGACCAGCCTGTTGGGGGCACTTTAGACAGTGAGGACATGATCTGAGTCACTTAGGACCAAATACGCACTGCAATCTACCAGTCCTATATATGCCCGATTGAGCCAATATTGGTAGATAATATGAGAATCAGACCATACATTGTATGATTTGCATTTCAGTATATGATCACATCGATCAATTACAGCACAAACTGTGATTTCAATGACCATACCATGGAATATGGAAAACAACACACTGAAAGACATTTGCGAAATGAAGCAGCATATCTTGAGGGACTTCAGTAGCCTATAGGCTACATAGTATGACTCTGAACAGGCTTCAGGCTCATGTTACAGGAGGCTCACCATGTGTGTGGCTGTGTTGATCATAGCTGTGGGGCCCTGTGGGGTATACTACGAAGCACGGTAGACATATCTAGGCTATGTAGACATATCGAGGCTTGACAAAGCCTTGACTCAGGGGTATACGTTAAGTGATACTATGATTGCAGTTATGTGATATATTTGTCAAACTAGGCTTTCAGCTCAGATCTGTGCGCGTTCTCGGTGTTGGGATGACTTTGGCCAATCGTGTAACGTGGAGACGCACACGACCGCCTCTATTTTAAAACAATTACTTCCGCATTCATGAGCGATAGCTTAATCTACACTGCGGTCATTTTTTGTGTCTAACCTATAACATCAAATAAATCAATTGTCATCAGTTGTTGTATGGTATGCACGTCCATAGTGGGATATTTGCACGCACAGCACTATTAAAGCGCATTCGAGATCCAAAATGTTAGTAGAGGTGGAGCTCCACCTGTAAGATATATGACAGAATCCTACACGTGAGATAACTTCGTTTTTAAGACAATTGATTGGTCAGTGTGCGGTAGATTACACGATTTGAGCTTTAACTTAGCACATAACCTCCTCTCGACCAGGTTTGGTTGACAGCATGAGATACCATGGTGATATAGCGACACTAAAACAGATCCACTTTCGTGTCACAGCATAGCCTGGCTTTGAGCGCAACATACCTCGCTAACCCACTAATCGAGATTCGTAGTACACCCCACTGCTGAGGCAATGACATTGTTTCTAGGCAACAGCCTACAGGTTCGGTATTCTGCAGAGGTGACATGTAGCAAGGGGTAATGTGTTTCTTTTAAATAAACTGCCTGTACACTTACAAAGTTCTCAATGCTTCGGTTTACATGTAGAGACCCTTATTATGCTACTGTGTAAGTGTGGTGCTATTTTGAGCCGTTAGTGGTATAGAAATAGCGGTTTCTTTCTACTGTACGTGTGCCCCAAGGGCTAGCGTTAAAAGCTAATTAACGGTTTGCAATAAAACTGGTCACATTCGACTAGCATGAAAACAAATCCCAGCGAACGGTCGAACTCGGAACACATTATAATGTTATTAACCCTTTGTTACAACCTGACGCAGCCATTAAAACGTGCGGTAGCCTACTGTTGTAACATTAGCATAAGCGTCATGACTGTAACAGTTCTTAAATCATGATAGCCTTGTTGATAAACTGCTTATTTCTTTCATGTCTGAAGCATTTGGTCCAGTGGTCTTTGAAGTTGCTGCAGCTGCCTAAAGTTTAATTGGCTGTGATGGCTGATGGCGGCACAAAATTCATAATCCATAATCCATTTTTTTTTTTTTGGGGGGGGGGGGGGCGGTATACCGCAAAACCGCGGTAATTTCTTGCTTACCAACCGCGGTAAGAAAACATCCATACCGTCCCAGCCCTAATCTCAGGTGCTAAGTGAGTGAGTGTGTGAGGCCACATGGGCTCAGATAGGTATAAATGGGATTGGGACAGCACTTCACGTTGCTGACACGTGCACTATGCACATGTATCGTGCTGTTGTTTACCTTTGTAATTTCCGGATTTCCCTATGGTCTCCACGGTAAACGTTACAACGCTTTGAACTGTGGGTAATTCCGTTTGGTCAAGTCTGCACGCACCGATGCAGACCCTGATGCAGACTCACAGAAAGGCCTCTGTAAGTGTGTAGGCTACTCAAACCCTCACACCATTTGAAATTCGACATTGGAACAGCCCTAAACCCTTACGAATTTCGCGAGAACGCGCACCAGAGTGAGTTCGTGAGTCTGAGTCCGGACTTTGGGATTGGCCCTTTCAGAGAGATAGCCACCTTTTAAATTGCTAAATAAATGTCTGAACAGTTGACAAAAAAGTGGGGACACAATTATAAAACCTAAAAACATGCATCTGTCATTTGAAAAACATTAAAAAGTTTATTACTTATGGAAGAATGAACCCTTCTGTGTGAACCACTGATAACTGGTTATGTAGCCCATGGTGGAAACACACTGTTTTATTTGTGGTTTTAAGACACATTCTATTATAGATCCTTCAAAATATTGTAATGATCTGAGCCTAGCTGTTATGACTGTACTCCCATAATGCTGTGCGTGTGTGTGTGTGTGTGTGTGTAATGTTGATGTTGGTTTTAGTATGAGTAATGGCGTTTACCTTGTCATGTATGTGTTAGCTGGTATAGTCTTTCTTTATGTTGTACCTCATGTGTTTACCCCGTGTATTGTATGTGACTACCCTGTTTGTGTATCGTGCTTGTTTAATTGACCTCGTGTTGCCTGTTTAATGACGTTCGAGTTTATTGGTGCGTAACCAATAAAGACCATTTTGAGACAACCTTGCAGTTTGTTACAATATATATAATTATTAAACCTGATAGCAGTTGCATATAATTGATATGTTTTGTCCTAGGCCTACTTATGAATCAGTTATTTTCAGTGGGTGTGCCAAGCACAATCACACACGGGACTTAAACCTTCGCCCACGTATTCGGGAGATGGGTGTGAGACCAACACGTGTCTTTAGGTGTGTGAGACCAACACGTGTCTTTAGGTGTGTGAGACCAACTTCTAGTCCCTACACAGCACTGTGCTTGCCTGCTTGGCACCCTTACACAGACCACCTAAATCCTGGTCCCAGAGAAGCATTTCCACATATGGACCAGGGGCGGAGTGGCAATCGGGACGATCGGGAGTTTTCCCGGTGGACCGGCCGATGAATCTGCGTGGTGCGGGCCGGCCCATAGAGCTATTATAGCGGCCGTGAGTCGTCCGCGGCCATCGACCTTGCAATTGCACTAAGAATATTCCGCGAAAATCTCCGAGATTCACACTTCAATGTTAAGGAAGTCCAAGTAATATTTATACCACTTGCTCACTGTCTATATGTCATTCATGGTTACCCTGCACACTCATCTCTCCCATGCTGATTTTTGTGTAGGCTAGCCTTAGTTTTTTTTTATCTTAATTCATTTTTGTCTTATTCAGGCGTTACTGAACTTTCATCACAAATAAAAAATGACAATGTAATTTGTTTGTTTGTACTTAAATTAACGTAAGCCTAAGCTAGAATGAAGCAAAGCCTCCTGGGAATGGGGAATGTGTTTCTGGTTTATCCAGTGAACCCAGTGCCGGCCCAAGCCTTTTGGGGGCCCTAAGCAGAATTTGATTTGGGGGCCCCCTCCCACAACGCAGTCACCTGTGCTTGGCGGTAATTGACAACTTCACACTATAATGTCATATTATAAATTAATACAGTGAGGTTATGTATTAATACAGCGACTGATTATGAACTACTGTCCCCCTGGACACAGATGCATAAGGACCCTCTCCCCCTACCCTCTTTGTGCAAATGTGGGTACAAACGGGTGTGTGTGTGTGTGGGGGGGGGGGGGGGGGGGGGGGGGATGTGATTTCCTGTATTCTGGTGCATTTTTGGGATGGTCAGCTGGAGAAGGGCAGTACCTAAATTTGTTCAGATTCATAGCCTTTTGCTTTTTGACTTATTGGTAGTGAATTCACACAACTACTTGGGGTTCAGGGTCCCTTGACCTCTTGGGCTCGGTAGGCTCATTCAGTAATCCATCCTTGCTCACATGCCAAAAATGTTTTGGGGCTCCAATCTAGACTTCTGGCCCCATGTGCTTGGTAAACCAATGTATTAATATAGTTGTTATTTACACCAACCCTGTCACCTTTTAATCTTAGAGGGTACTAAAATCACAGATTTATTTGAAACATTCATTTTCAAAGTGAAGCACTAAGGGTGGTTTACTGAAGTTGAATTGACAAATAACAAAATACAACAGCATTTGTATTTGTTGTAAACAAGTACATCAGTTTAATGACTTGTTTTTCAACAGATTTGCTGAACAAATCCGCAAATGTGCATTAAATGAGCAATTTTCAACTACAAAATAAAAACAAAATAGACAAACATAATATAATAATGAAAAATAAAATGTCCCAAAAAATAGATAATTATTCCTACTTCGTTCCTGGTTTTTAGGCATCTGCAACTCTGCAGTGGACGAACCTGCAATGATTAAATAAATACATAAATAAATAATAAAAAAAAAAAAACGATGTTAAATGTGTCGTGTCATATTAACAGGCTATGTAACCATTTGCCATCAAGAAAACCTCACCTTCTGGTAGGTAGAGTTAGGTAGAGGTAGAGATGTGCTCCAAAGGACTTCAACAGTGTCTCTGAAAAAAAAAAAAATATTGCATAAGTGCATAGTTGATCGAGCAGAATGAGTTTATTTTGCTCAATCATTGCTCAATTACACTCAAATACCAAGCAATTCCACATGTAACAACATCTACTGCAGCCTAAATATTAGGGTAGCACCGCTACATCACTTGCCACTATCTTAATCAAATGTAAGTTTATTTTCATCACAGAAGTCTCCCCACCCAACATGGTATATTTTCTCAAACACTACCATCTCTCTCCAAAGATCTTAGAGCAGAGCGCACGTACTGTTCCATCTTTGCCTATGAAGCTGGAACGTTACCGATGCCCAGAGTCGCGCTAGTCAGTGGGTTGGGTTGGGACTGGGAGCCTGGGCTTAGTCTGTTGTTGCTATCAGACTTACCACTATGTCACATATTATAGAGCAGTAATAAACTATCAACACTTTCAGGTGCGAAATCAGAAACAATCCCTCTGTGGTAAATTTGCCTTCAGCTACGTTTTCATGTAGCTACTGTAGTGCTAATGTCCACTTCAGTCAGCTAGCTAACTTTAATTTACGACATAATAAGCCCACCTAGAGCTAGGGTACATGCTTGATTGAACATCCAAAACAATCTCAATATCCTTGACATCTGAAATACATCTAGATAAATATATATTAATGGGAGACATTTCTCTGTTGATGGCGGAGATTTAGCTCTGGTGATGGCTTATGTTAGATCATGACAGCTAGCTAGCTACCTCAAGCACAAAACATACTGTAAATAATCATGCAAAACATACCTGTATCTTGCTCGTTTTTCTCCTCCTCTGTCATTTTCTTCGTTCTGTTTTCGGCACCAGAGGGATACGTCCTTTTTTGTGACTTGTCTTAACATTACCGTCTCTTCCGATTGTTGAACTTGATGCAGTGTCTGCACGAATTGTATATGCACCCGAGGTGTCTACTTTATGCGCGTGACTCAAAGGCTGGCAGACACAGTAGCAGTAGGCAGGCATATTGATCATGAAATCATAATTTTCTTGATTTGAATGATAATTGTTTCATTTATTCATTCATTGATGTCACTTGTTTACGTTATTTATTATGTAAAAAAAAAAAAAAAGAAACTCGATTGGGGGCCCCCTGGTGGCCAGGAGGCCCCAAGCAGCCGCTTAGTTCGCTTATGCCTCGGGCCGGCCCTGAATGAACCAACCGATTGCAGGTCAAGTCTATTTACAGAAATGTAGGGGGATAAATGAGCGGTCCCTCGTCTAATGGCATGACCCTACAAACGATCAAGTTCGCGTAAAGCTACAAGAGTTTTGACAGTCGACGGATTTGCGTGGTTGCTTGCCGTTTTACATATGGATGGAAGGCAGAGAGAAAGGTTAGCGGAGCTAAAGCATTGACGTTATTGAAACTAGCACAAGCTAGTCTTATGTTGACATGTAGCCTAGGCCCAGCCTTATGACTAATTAGTGGGCCACTCAGGCCGATAAATGGTTTGTGGAACTCGTTGGAACTGTCTATATGTAAGCCTATATAGGCTTACTTTAATCATTCTCGTACAAACCTAAACCTATACCAAACCTATACCTTTAATTACCTGTGTTATTAGGTTGACATTGTCTGTAGGCTAGGCCTTTTTTAAATTTATACAGGCAACTATTGGAGTGCTATGATACCCAGATATGTCCTTGCATGATGCTTGAAATTTCTATCCACCCACAAAGCTGTCTTTATACTGCACTGTTGCATATCTAGTTCCTTACACATTTATTGAAAGTGCCTGGTTTGTGGTTGATTGGCTTATTGTATTGCATTAGCACTATATATTTTGTTTGTGCTATTGATGTGTGTGCATGTTTGGGGGGGGGGGGGTGCCGTCAGAATTTTCCCGGTGGATTTTAGTGCCCCACTCCGCCCCTGATATGGACCACAATGGGATGTCTGTGCACAGAGTCAGCTTGGATGTGTGCACAGAACTAATCCTTGAATTTTGGCATCCACACATAAGGTGAACATAGTATCCTTACCGATGCACAGAGGGGCCTATTAGTAGTGATATATCTACGGGGAGAATGACTGTGGTGTTGAGTCAATAGCAATCCCCCATAATCCTACTGTCCCACTGGGGAACTCTCATCCTGGACTTCACAATCTGCTTCCCTCCACTTGGCTGAGGCTGAAACAAAGTGGCTCTAATTGAAGATGTGCTGTCAACCCACCATATCCATTGGCTCCACGCTTCAGTAAATTAAAAGTTGCCTTGGCTAGACTGCAGTGGCTTCTAGGAGCCACAGAGTATTGTCATTTCACTTTGTATCTCGGGCTAGGCTGAAAACACACATACTGTAGCCCAATGTGTTTCAAGAAACATACTGTATATACCACCATGTGTATGTAGACATGCAAATGTGCTCTCTGGAAAATAAGATTCAAATACAATCTATCATTTTATTTCTTATTGTAACTACCGGTAGCCTAATATTGTTTCTGCTTCCACTGATGGAGTACCAGTGTGTATTGCATCTCTGATGTCATTCCCTCATTGCTCTTTGAGTTCCTCTTCTCATGCAGATAGATACTATTGTGACTCAAATACTGGAAAGACAGACAGACAGTAAGACAGTTGCTATGTGAGCTCAACCAACTCAGGGTGTGAGTGTGAGGGTCCAAGATCAAATATGACAGGGATAAAGTAGATTTCCAGCATTTGGGGGTTTAAGATATGTCATTTCCTTTGTATTTCAGCCATAGTATCATAAAACCACCAATTACCAACCCTTTCGTTCAAAAATTCTAAAACAACAATGCTTTTTAATACTTCAAAATAACATTTGATAATGAACCTTACATTTTTCAGTAGCCATAGGTGTGTAGATTCGAACAAAATCTAGTTTGGTTCTTACCAGGGCTTTTACTGCCTGAAATATTTTGTTTACCACGCTCAGAGTTTAATGCTGGGCTGGTGGGTGCCTATTTCCAACCTTGTGAATGGTTAGACCAAGAATTCTCGTTGCAAATCAAAATTCCACTGGAGCTCCAAGCGCTAGGTGTTAATTAATATTACTACGCTAGGTCGAAGTTCTCCCAAGTGCTATTGCGCCACACATTTTAGTTCTCCTGTTTATTCACTTGGAAAATCGCCACGTTTCATGTTGTGTGACCTTACACATTTTTATCAACTACTCGTGCAACTGCATTTAAGTAGGGAAAACGTGAATGTTTTTGATTACTGCTATCTTCCTCCCTCTATGGCTACGTCTGAGCCCGCTAGCATAGCAACATGCTAACACATTCGCGCTGTGCACCAGAGCGTTTGAGTGCACGTACCGACACGGGAGAGGTATGACTCAACTCGAGAAAGTTAAGGTATAAGAACATATATTACTACTGACATTGGGTGGCGTGTTCCTTTAAAACTACAAGAAATACAGTTGCATTTATCTCCTCTTGTCAAGTCAAACATCAGTGCAGCTCAGTGCCTGGTTTCTTCCACACACACCGTTGGGAATTGTGGCCAAATAGTTCAGTCTTCGTTTCCTCAGACCAGATGATTTTACTTCTCATGGTCTGAGAGTCGTTCAGGTGCTTTTTGGGAAACTCCCGGCAAAAAATGGCTTCCATCTGTCCACTCTACCATAAAGGACTGATTGGTGGAGTGATGCACTGATGTTTGTCTTTCTTTACGCTTCTCTCATCTGTTTTCAGATGCTGAGAGAAGATCACAGCTGTCTGTAGATCACTTCAGCGTGGAGGAAGTCCCAAATCCCACTGGCTGATGCTGTGATGGTGATACCCATCCACCACCTTACAATATAACAAACAGACAGCCACAGTCATCATCCCACAACAGTAGCAATGTCTGGACATGAACAATCTGTAGGAAATCTGATGACAGGGGAGTACCAGATGTCTCCTCCTTTTATTTGTTTACCCCCTGGAAACATCCTGATGAAATAATCATTAAAAGATGAAGTGACTAAATATAGAATATCATAAATATTGCATTATGGAAAATCAATACATATCATACCACAATCCCCCTCTGACCATAAACAACACTGAGGAAATGGAGTCATGTGATGTGTGTGAACCAGTGTGTAATTGTTCCAGACCAAAATGAAGTTTCAAAAAATCCCAAAGGAGCACTGAAACTGGAAATTAACCATGCTGTTAGTTCTGATTCTAGGCGGTCATGAATTATTGTGCTTAATTATTTACCATTGCAACACATATCTTCTTGAGTGTGTGTGCAAACATATTCTGTGTGTGTGTGTGAGAGAGAGAGAGAGAGAGTGTTAAAGAGACAGTGAATCGTACCAGTCTTACAACAGCTATGAGAAAGCCTGATGAGCCAGACCCACATCAAGATGTAGGGTCTGGAAACTTACCATAGGCACTGCTCAATCCGAGGGGCGGGTTAATCGGTTGTCTTTCAAATTTCCTCTGCACGCAATAGGATAGCGCTACAACTCATGAGTCCCATGCATTTTCCCACCAGCGGAACTAGTTGGCTAGTTGATCAAACTTTTGCCAATTTAAAAAAAGTTTAACTCGAGTCACGATTCAAAGACCACTGTTCGCCAGCAGCAACATCCATCTTTTTTGTTTTCAAGTAGCAGGAAATTCATGCGGAACCGCCACCGACTCTATACACAATGTGAGTGGCCTGATAGAAGTTTAATTTTTCCAGCTCGCAAGCCAACGGAAAGTTGCTAGACTACCCTGGCTGCAAATTACATTTGCTGCTGCTAGGGTGCGTCTAGATTTCTATAAATCTCTTGCAGTTTGATAATTTACGGTATTATCTAAGTAATCAGGGGATTAGCCAGATGAGGGGTGAGGGTGGCACGTTGCTATATTACGTGTGTTTACATTCCATTTTACGATTACCGTAATGCACAAATTAGTATTGAATCTAGAGCTTTAATATCAGCTGTTTTATGTTATATTTAGTGCCACCTTTTTTGAGTCTGTGCCCCAACCCAGCCCGTCAATTTGTTTTTCTACTGCAAATAATCATGCCATTGATTAAGGACTTTAAGTCACAAGCTGCTTCAGTGCTGTATAATGTTGTAATCCTGGATGCAGCGTCAGTCGGGTCTTCTTGAACATAAAATTGCCTTCCGGTGTAGAGTAATGTATCCTGATGCCACCTCATGGCATAACATTCTCACACATACAAAGATCTGCAACTGTCCTGAAGATGTGAGTGGGAATGTTTTGTCTCCAAGTGATCCACAACTCTCACAACTCTCCAACAACTCTTGCATTTTCTAACACAGCGGGACAATGCTATGGCCTCCTCATGATGCCAGACTAGTGATCTTATCACGGACAGAATTCGAGCTTTAACAGTGGCCCCAGTGGTGAATGTGATGTGTTTTTGAGGTGTGTGGTACCACACTGCCAACCTAGATTTACTGCAGTGAAACCATGAGTTGAGATAACCGTTGGGGGCAGCAGGCTATCATTCTGCACCTCATGGGATTTTAGCAATAGATTAGGGTCAGAGAGGGCTGCTGCTCCATCAGTAATTCATATTGCTCACTTCACAAAGTTCACTAAAGATCATGTATGTACATCTATGTACGGTACAATGGTGATTTTTAGCTCAACAGCATGTATTTTTCATTTGATTCAGCTGAGATGTAGGCTACTGCCGTGTGAAAAGAATGTAAGGAGGCACGAAAACAACAACTGTTCAGTCAAGACAGGGATGGCCAAGTACATAGGGAAATGAAGATGAAATTCAAATACCACGGAATATTTGTAGCTACACTTTTCCTGCCTTTCTCAGAACTACTTCTGAGTACTTTTATTTATAACATTTTTAATGGCATTTCTTTATTATTGCACTGTGTAGCACTTGTAGATGCCCTGCAAATGTAAAGCTACAAATAATATATATATATATATATATTTTTTTTTTAAAATGATTATTATCATAACCATAATTGAAATGTTCTTGCCCAAATCCTTGTACCTTTTCTCTTGGAGTTATGTGGAGTATACTGTGAGTAAAACCTAGCTAAGCAGATGAGCTTTATTTGGGTGTTCCAGACTAGACATTCCCACGGAAGAGAGTAAATTAAAGGAATTATAATAATGAAGAGGAATCGCTTCCGGCCTTTTCTTCCTTCTCTGTGTTTTTGTAGGCTACAGTTAAGACTCCGCTTTTGATGAATATCTCAACACACATTTTTTTTCTTTCAGATATTGAATTATTTCTTTATGGTATTTTTGTGAGAGAATAAACACACAAAGCTCTAATGGATGATGTAGTTTTTTTGCAGTCAAAATCACGGGCTGACCAACAGGGGATCTTTGAGGAGAGCGAAGGAAAACATACACTGTTTATCCAGCTGATGGCCCTTTGCGTAGACTGGGCTCCCCTACGCCTGTAGGACTTGACCCGGCATTCAGACCGGAGCAAAGACAACACTACTCAAGAGCTCCCTCCACTCCGGGTTTCAACCTATGGGGGCGCAAGCCGCAAATCCACGATTGGTCATATCATTCACATGACATGGCGCGTATTGTGTCATGAGGCAAGACATAGTCTCATGACAGTAGTATCACGCTGTTCGAAAGGAGACGTCACAACAACATATCTCTGGACAGATGTTTCATCCGATAATGCTGTCCATGTTTATTCTGTTCATGATGGTTCATTCAGACTGTTATCTATATCAAATCACAGATAGATGCTGTGAATCAAGACAATGACATTGTTGGAATTACACTGACGTTTAGCTGTGTAAAGCAAACACGGAACAGCTGAATTGTTATGAGATAGTTGTGGCTACATGCTGAGGAAAAAACTGTAGCTGGCAGAGATATCTCAAAGAAACACTATAAACATTAGGACCAGAAACAAAACATCCGTTGCATAGACTGCTGTGATGTCATCAGCTATATGCGCCCTGGGGTGTGGCAATTAACAACCTATAGGGAGGGGCCTGGCGCGTTGTCTAAAAATCGCTATCATACACCACCTAAACCTGGTCAGAAGTCAATGGCGAGTTGTTCATATGCTATTTTAAGAGCGCATATCAACAGTCATATTGGCAGGTGCACTTTCATGAACGCACACCAGCGCACGTCCATGCAAAGCATTACAAATTGCACGATTACAATGGGAAACATAATTAGAATAAAGATATTACGAAATACTGTACATCTCATGATGAGTAGTTATTCACCATCATTTGCAAATTGGTAATGACGGTTAAAAGTGATTAGGGGAGAGGCAAGAGACACGTATGGAGCACAGCTGAAGACGCACTGTCACGAGATAAGCAACTCCTAGGATAAATGTTGTTTTATTCAGTCATTAGAGCAACATTAGGGTAAGTGTTGCTTTTTCCAGCCTATGTTTTCGGTGGTAACCCATTGTCAGTCAATAGTGAAAGTAACTGCATATAACTGTCTTGTCGTTGACTGACTCCTTGGTGAAGTTAGTTTCACTTTGCCAATGAGTTCAAATAATAGACGAGTGCAAATGCGTGAAGGCTATGCTAGGTTTTAGTAAAGCATGGCCGTTAAAGGGAATGACAGATGTCATTCTCATTGGTTTAAATGATGTTACGCCCCAAACACACCCATATGACTGATTAAAAAACCTAGGAACACCTTGATGCGCCATGCGCTCCACTTTTGATAACGAAACCCCTCCCAATGTGAACTGGACATCCTACTAAATTTGAATAGACGATGCACTTTAGAATGTCATGATAGGGCCCATTGTCTACTTCAAGAGGTCTTTATAAGCTATGAGCAGCACTAATGCCCCACAAAAAAAATTTCAGAAGGTTTTACGGCTCCTACACACAGCTGCGTGCGTTGCGTTGCTGGAGACACATCCCATTCACTTTACATGGGCTCACGTCATCCGTTGGCGAACTGAATTGTGGGTCCGTCGCGTTTCTCCCGCCGCTCGCGTTGAGAAGTTCAGCTGTTGCTGCACCGACAGATGGCACCGGCCAATCAAGCCAATCGACTGACAGCACCAACCAGTGAAATACTTCAAGTCATTTGCATAGCCACTGTCGGGAACACCCACTGGCATGCGTTGACGGAACGCAACTGTGTGTAGGAGCCGTTAAGCTACTTCTCAACCAATTTATCTGAACTTCAGTTCAAAATACATTGCAGCTGCTGGGATTGAGATAAGCAGAAAAGTCATATAAGAAACTAAAGGCATATTTATCTGCCCGACCAAAACCTCATTCAATTAATTTAGTAGTCACGTAGCTTTGTGTGTTAAAAAAAAAGGCTCAGGATGACTGTATTGAGAAGGGAAGTATGAAGGAAATTCTGAGAGGCAGCAGAAGAAATGCCTGCTGGGAAACCCTGAAATGATGCACAGTGTGCCAGCTTCCTCTGCCCCATGACATTCTTTGAAGCCGCATCCTCTGTTTTAAAGGCTGGATTGGACGAAAAATTACTCATAAATGAAAAACAAATTTCAGAGGAAATCACTTATACAATGAGGGAAATGTTGTTTTTTGCCATGGTTTAGTTCTCTTTAACTTTAAATGGTACACTTTATGCATGCATATTCAATTAAAAAAATCTAAATTTACCAGGGCATGTCACCACACACAAACACACACACAAACATGTACGTATTTATGAATAATTGATTCTATAGGTTATGCTTTGTCTTGCTTGTGGATGTACATGTGTTTTTATTCCACCATGACACATGTGCGTATGTGTATGTATGGGCAATGTGCATTGAAGTTGTGTGTACACAAGCACGGTCACATTCACACTTACACAACGGAGGATGTACTACACAGCTCAGCCCACACAAAGACAGAAAACATACATACACATGTGTACACACACACACACATACAGTATACACACACCTACACACACGTCTCAAAACCTATGCAGCAAATTTACCATAGAACATCAACTCCAACC
Source organism: Alosa pseudoharengus (assembly GCF_046254945.1). NCBI lineage: Eukaryota > Metazoa > Chordata > Actinopteri > Clupeiformes > Clupeidae > Alosa > Alosa pseudoharengus. The sequence goes on along the minus strand of NW_027468870.1, from coordinate 33,199,670 downwards.
CACACACACACACACACACTACTGCAGATAAATCTCAGCTCCCCAGGCACTTGCGTAGGATTCCCCGGCCCTCGGTCTCATCCCTAGGATGCCGGAGGAATGTATTATTCAGCATGCAGCCTTCCTGAATGCATGGAACCTCTCACAGACTCCACTTGCAATGGGTTTGTCTTTTTTTATACGTAATCTGGTGTGGCGGCCTCTCAAAGGATATCAAAAGGATCACAGCACTGGGAAGGGTACAGTACCATAATCTTCCTCAACTCCTCATGAAACGAGGGACACCGTTATGTTACGTTAAGTCTCACATACTTAAACCCATTTTTTGCCCTCTTACTGGGCTATAGGTGCAGGTGGCAGGTGACAAAATGCTACGAGTCCCCAGTAGACATACACACATATACACACACGCTCACACACAAACACAAACACACTCATTAGTATGCATCCTTTTAATCACACGTTCATTCATTATTCAGCTCTGTGGTGTTATGAATAATTCAAAAGATGCGTTTCTGTGTGGGAAGTGAATGTGAGGGATGCCTACTTTCTTCTTTTTTCATACTCTTTTCTTTTTTTTCCAGAGGGCGGGGGGTCTCACTCTCTTTCTCATCCCCTTGAGCTCTTCCTCCTACACTTTCATTTCTTATTCTTGTTTGGTTTCCCACTCTGTCCATTTTTCTTTCACAAGCTGTCTTGAGTTCTCACTTTGGGGGGGCTTCGCCATTCTTTTACTCAAAGGCGGCTTTGGTGTGAAGACAAATAAAACACATTAAAGAGTGCGAGCTTTTTGCTAAACTTTTGCCTCGGGGGTTTTCTTCTAAATTACTGCATTAATAAAAGACTCCTTTTCAACCGCGTTGCTGTGAAGAAGATGGAGTTAGGTTGGGAGGCACGCTCAAAAGTCAATGGTTGGACTGCTTTGACCCCCCCCCCCCCCCCCCACACACACACACACACACCCTAACCAAGCCATTCAATCACATTTCCCTACAGTACTGACACAAGAAAAACCTTTTCGTCTTTTGTGCCGAGTTGAAGTTTGATTGGCGAATTACATGACTGCATCCTCCGGCAATCAAAACAAGGTTTGTTTTGATGTGCACTCTAAAGGTTGTTTTTTGTCTTCCCCCCTGCTTCAATTCACTGAGTCATTTGGGCCGCAGAATTTTCCCGCAATGCAGGGATATGGAGGAAGACAATGACTGAGAGGAGACACCACAACGAGGGTAACATCACAACAGGGAGTGAGAGAGAGAAAGAGAGAGAGAGAGAATGCCCTCAGATACAAAATATATTTAAAAAAAAGATATACTTCCATTTTCTGTCTTCACTGACCATATTTATATCTGCCAGGCAGAGATCTGGACTCACACACACACCTTTGGGTGTCCAAATAAGGTGTTTATATTTATTGCTAATGCTCTCATTTCAGCCAGATGGCTCCAAACAGCCATGATGAGGCTTTAATATGACCACACATCACTGTAAGCATCTGACTTGTCCTTCAGCAGATCATTACATAGGCTGGATAGACGCTGTAAAGAGTTCCCCCATCACCTCAGGTGGTAGTTGACAAACCCTGAAATCCATGCCTCTCTTTGCTCGGAGGTAGATTAACTGGCTCTCAAACATCTTTTTCACTGTGTGGAGACAGCCGAGGGGATGAGAATCGATTTGGGGTTTTCTATCCCTCCCTTGGTAATTGTATCTGGGGTGTTTCGCACTGCATTTTAAACAGGGGAAGCGGTGCTTAATGTGCCATCATATATCAGCTGTAATGTCGCTCCGTGAAGATGTTCCCCCGAAGACAGTAATAGTGTGTATGTGTGTGTGTGTGTGTGTGTGGGGGGGGGGGGGGGGGGCAGAGAGATTAGACAGCCCCTGGATGAATCCCAATGAGACAGACAGACTGCCACTTCACTCCTCTTGTGGGTAGCAGCCAACACAGGATGCCCTGGTTACATCATGTGCACCTTCTGAATCACGCTCCAGAAGATGATTTGTGGTTTAGTTTTCATTCAGGCGTTTGTTTAAGAGTCCCAGTAAAGAGGAACACAGATTAAATTGTTAAAAAAAAATCAACACTTGGGAATGAATCATCGTGATAAGTGGTTTTGGCAGACTAAATGTACACAACCCTAAGGCCACTGTGCAGAAGGTACTGCCATTGTTGCAAGTAATACAAGCAGAAAATGGTGACATTGCATTTTGGCTGGCTGGCATCCCTGGCATGGCACAGAAGGTAGGTGGCACAGCGTGATTTAAGAGCTCGCTTCCTACTCAGTCAGGCCAGTGGCCCTCACAGACCATCTGCCACCGGACTGAGCAGCCTGGTAGCTCCCACTGCCCACAGACCCTGTGTTCCTGTAGTCCACTTCACATACATAAACTCTTTTTCCCTTTGACAAACAGACAGTCCAAATAGATGAATGCCTATATGAGCAATTATTTATTTATAATAACTCCTGCTGGTTTTAATAAAGTGGTACTTCAAATGAATGGCTCTGTTGTGGTTCTGAATGAATGCAACAGCACTTGATGGCTGATCATGACATTAATAAAGTGTTTGATGGCTCAAATGCCTCACAAAGGCCTGTGGCAAAAATGAAAGAGAGCAGCATCCCCTCTACCCCCTCCCAGTGTTGATCATAGGGGCTGCCTACACCAATCGTGGATGAGTCACATAGCAGAGAGGCAGTTGCCAGGTACCAGGGGTGTGTGTGATGGGGTGCGGGCGGACAGATAGATTGCCCTCTCACCTCTCACCACATGTTCACTCCTCATCACTTGTGATGCCGGGCATCACGCGGCGCCTTTTCACTCCTCTCTGCACTGACCTTGCGTGGGCACGGCACTCTCGCTGCCCACACTCACTTCCAGCTTGTGCCCAACAGCGGCTCTGGAGTGAGAGACAGGACCGGATGTGAAAAGCCCCCATTAGCTTCCTAATACACAGGCTCTGGAGATTTACACAGCCTGCCATGTGAATTACTAACCATGCACGATTTATTTGCTGTAGTGACGGGGGAAAAACGCTGACCTCTTGAACCACACTGCATGCACAAGGATGAACATAGTATAATGGCGGGGCTATAGGGGGGATGTATACAATATAGAATCAAGAGGAAGTGCAGGTCCCCACCCAGCCTGTGTCATGCTTCTTGAACAAATACCGTGTTAAGTATTGTTTACTCATGCAAGCTGAACAACGGTCTAACAATCACCAGGGAGAAACAGGACGCAAAAAAGGTGAGGAAAACAGGAAGAATGGCAGCACTGTGACTCCCTTTGCCTCTTTTTTTTGCTGCTAACATGATGCACAGCAATGCTTAGCAACTGTGACTTTTGCAGCCAACGAACAAAGCAAGCACAGTGCATACACACATGGCTTTATTTGACTATAGTCAATGTGCTCTTAGAGTATATTGGAGACATCTTATTGATGATCATATTCATGTTTTCATGTACCACAATTTGTTGCAATATGATTGCCTGTTTGGATGAATGTATTACCACCTTGCAAGTTCTCTGGCAGGCAACAGTTTGGAGTGAATGTGGACCTGAAGTGTCTAAAGTGAAGTACCTCCATCAAATGAAACTGAGTGAAAGGCACCTTCAATTGAATAAAATGAAGGCTATGTGTGCTATGTGCTTTTAGGGTTATTTTGACCCACACTCACACAATACACAAGCCCTTAAGATGGACTTTCTATTGTTAGACATGGACCTAGTTTAGCCACGATGATTAATCATAACACATATCCGGATGGGATTTTTCAGCCATAAAATTAGCCATGACCTTGACACCAGTATCGGCCATACTCATGTAATGTATTGCCAAATGGACATTTCTGTTACATCACCAGACGAAGAGTAGTTGTGAATAACTGCACTGTAGACTGAAGCCTCATTACAGTTTATTTGAATGAATTATTATTTAATTTGCCTCCAGCAAGCCAGCACCAAGGATTCTGAATGCTCTGCGACTTCAGTGGAGGACATGTTTTCACTTTTTCTTTGTGCTTTTATGAATAAGTAATGCATAGCTTGTGTATTTTCTAATAACATGTTCTTTTAGGCCGGTGCTCCCAGTTTTACAGAATGTGTCTGCATGCAAACAAGCAAACACATTTTTAATGGATCCAACATCATTGTATTGTGATGCATCAATATATTAAGTGTACATTTAGTAATGCACTTAAACTTACTTTCCTGCCTATTAACCAAGGTTTATCAGTTGATTTGACATTTCAGCTATGAGGTGAATACACAGGGACGGGCTATACAGGTGCAGTTTACAAATTAGTCAACCTCACTGTTTTTAATAAAACTAAACCGAACATTGGGCAACATGAGCCTGGTGTATTACACAGGTAAACTTTCTTTCTTTACATGAGTGTCAAAGTGTTTTCCTGAACTTGTGAATGCAACTGTAAGGTCCCCAAACATTCCATTTTCCCCACACAAACAACTTTTCTCAGGACACAGAAACTGGGTCATAAAGTGTTTCTTTTAAAGAAAGTGCATAATACTCCAGTTCATGGCCACAGCACTTTGACTGCACCATCTTATTAGCAGTGAATGGCAGAAGAAATGCAGACTTTCTTTTTGCTGTCCCTGCCTTGTCAATCCCTGTTGGTTCTCCTGGGAATGCCTGTATGCATTTTTAACCAGGCACATAAGGTTCAGCAAGACACAGCAGCAAAACTGTGAGTGGAATTACACGAGTTAGCCCTATGCTCTCACTGCACGTTCAGTTTACCAGCTATTCAATAAATAATGTTATCACAAAACCCTGATGGATGTCAGCATGCTATATAAAATCATTTTTTCTCACACAATGCATTGTGTGATGTTTAAAAGTGCACATCCAATTAATGAATAAGTGATGAACCTTTTTCTCCCTGTTTGCTGAAGTAGGCATCAGAGTAAAACACTGGAATTACATAAAGCTCACCATGACATTTTGTCCTTAAGGGATACCAGCAATGCGTCAGTAGAAAGTCCTTAAAAATTTAAAACATTAGGTGGGAGTGGAACCAGATCTCCCCTCAGATTCATCAGGTGAACACAAAGTCACGGATAATCGATTGAGGTTTAAATCCTTAATTGAAAAGGAACAGTTGAAGGAACACATTTAATTAAAGAAATAGGATTAAAATATTCCTGGCTTAAAAAGACAAACAGCAACCTTCCTTTCACCCTGTCCTGCAAAGAGCCATATTGAATGTCAATGTTTTTGCTGAGATATTTGGAAGACGGGAAATGAACTGAACTGTGAGTGATTATTATATAATATATTTAGTGTGTTGCAAGTTGGCGACCTAACATAAATCGTTGTATTAGCTCATGGGCCTCGACTTAATTGGCAGGGGACCCACTGAGACAGGATAATAACAGAAATATGCCAGGTATTCGAAGTATGCACTTAACCTTTCATCTCCCAAGTGGCATCCCCAGCAATGGTGACTACTGGTCGGTCAAACCCAGTCTTGCAGAGAAAACTCACTTGTATTGCTAATTTCATCACACTTTTGCTCTTGAATAAAAAATAATGATGAGAGTTTTTCCACTTCCGTTCACTATTTGATCGAAGACTCTGAAAATAGCCTACTGAGAAATAGAACCACTCCATATAAACATTCCATATTATCTGTAGCCTATCCATGTTCTGCAGCCTCCAGGCTGTTGGATAGACTACCATGGGACCACATACAGTAATAAAGAGTGTGCTGCCCTCTAGTGAACTGTGAACAAGTTTCAGAAGGAATTATGTTCCTAGGTTTCATTCATTATACACAGCGCATTCCAGAAGGAAAGAAAACACCAGATTATTTTGAATTTGCAAACGAACGCAATTAGGCACAAGACATTTGGCGGAGACCTACAATCAGGGTATCTGCACATTTTCCAAGTGCAAATTTAAAGACTTTTAAGACCTTTTCAAGACATCTAAATGGAAAAATTAAGACTATACCACGGCAAAAAGATACATACAACAACTTAAAACTGTTTTATGCAATAGTTTTTTTTTTTCCTACTAATTTTAACCCCCACCCCATTTTGGATGTCTACAGAAGTTACCACATATATTTTGGCGAAAGACAAATAATTGTGTGTGAATTACCTTCAAAGCTATAAATGCCCAATTTTAGGGTCTGGGCTGCTTGCTTTTGAAGCTGGCTGTACATATCTGGTTGTGCTTACTGGCTGAGGCTGACTGTTCTTCACCTGTGTCTGTAGTAGCCTAGGCTACTTGCCAAAGACATGTGCACTGGACTGGATTCCCTTCAATATTTTTTTCAAAGTTAGACTAAGCTATTTAAATATTTTAATAGGCCTACTTTATATCATGTACTATGTGCATCTATTGTCCCATATGCAGCACAGCAAATTAAAGTTAATCCACGACTTTACATTTTGCATACCTATGCATACCTATATCTAAACCAACCAAAGCTTGACTGAAACATTGTAAAACCATTGACTTGTTTTAAATTAATTAAGAGACAGGTCCTCCTCAGATCCTGCTGGTTTCATCTGAAGCACGCACGTATTATGAACGCACGTTTTTTTTTTTTTTTTTATGTAGCCAGTCGCCGACAGTAAAAAAAAATGCAGCTATATTTCACAACTTTTGCGAAGTAGGCCTACTGGGAAAGGCTGGCAAACAAGCTGTTGACAGATATTACAGGTATTATAACTTAGACAGATATTTTCTTCCCTAGGCTAGGCCAGCAACACACGCTGGAAAGATGCAAACAGATCAACTTAACATATTTCCTCCTGATTGCGAAAACGTTTGTTTTCTTTTTCTGTCAGTCCGTGGTTCCTTCCTTCGCAGCAAATTATCAGACGAGTGACAGAATCACTGCGCATAATTTGACCAGCAGTCTTCACGTCCATAGTTTGTGAAACCATGATGCCCAGCGCAACTCCAAAAAGGACAAATATGCGTCCGGCTTATGGCTGCGCCGGACAGGGCTTTTAAAATCCATAGGCTATGTCCTGCCTAAATTCCAACGTATGGCCCTATCGCTAACTGGCTTACCAACTCTTTCTCCCGCTCATTCTACCTCACGTACAGTAGGCTACCTGCAATCTCTCAGGCCACGGCTACACCACGAAAACGTCAGGCATATTTGTACATATTATTACCGTTTTCACACCTTTAACCACACCAGTGAAAACATCTTCACTCTGTAACCACTACACTTTGCCTCCCGTTGCCTTATAGTCACTTATACAATTGCGTTTTAAATACACGAAAAACCGGATAGAGACATTTCACTCGCTCTTGCACTTGCTGGCGGTCCCATACGCAAATTTAATACCTCCCTTTCAAAAATTCAAGACATCCCATACAATTTAAGACTTTTTTAGGCCTTAAAAACCGAAAGTTGTATTTAAGACTTTTTAAGACTTTTTAAGGATCCGCGGGAACCCTGACAATATCCAGAATCCCAACAACTAGTTATTCCCATCAGGGGGAAAACCTTTCCTCTCAGTTTTGAGATACTCAGGTTGCTGTGAAAGATGTGATATCCATTCCAGTGTGAAAAACTCCACAATCTGCACATCTTCAATAGCCAAACAGCCCTGCATATAGATCCTCGCGCTAAGCATGGTAGGCATTTGCTTGACAACTCCTAATTTCGCTCTTTTGCTTGCTTCCTCGTTTTCGTGCATAATGTAACCATATGACCAAAATCATGTGACAAGAAATGCGGAAGTCATCAATACCGTTTGTATTTCAATGTGAACACAGTAGTAGTAGCAAGGGTGAAAGGGGGAACAGGAGACAACGAGTTGGAGATGAAACGAATTTGGCTTTCGAGCTTTCTCTGCATGTCATGTTTTTGGAATGTTGGCTACCCTCTGGAAAATGGAATGCTTTTCCCTCGTGAATCCCCTAGCCGCGAAATTAAAGAACTGAGCGGGATATGGGCATTCCGAGCTGATTTTTCGAAGGACAGGAATTTAGGATTTCAGAAAGCATGGTTTCAAAGTCCGTTGGTCGAGGTAAACTTCAATTGCTGTCGAAATGTGCATGATGTTCCGTGTGTTGATGAAAATGTATCATCCCTCTGTGGAAACAAATGTAGTATATTGTAACAATTTGGAATGGAACCAACCAAGATGCGCATGTTTACTCGACTCGGGCATTACATTTGAAATAGGCACAAGTAAGGAACAGGTTATTACTTCTAGAATGAGGATTGGTCACACGTTTTTGAACAGTAGGCTAGGCTACTTTATTTATATTAGGAAAACACCAGAGTGGCTTGTGTTCATGTCAACTTGTGACGGTGCAACATGTTTTGATTTCTTGTAGAAAGTATGACTGCCAAAGACAAGATCTATTTAGAGAATTGCGAGAGATTGGCTTGGGAGAAGTATCATTGAAAAGTATTTTAGAAGTAGGCCTAGGGTTAAGCGGGAGGGGAAAACGCTTTTTTTTTTACATTTTTAAAAGACACTGGACTAGCAGGATATAGTGCACTAAGGTGCTAGTCCCATAGGTGACAGCAATGCAACTTTTTGGATGCCCCGGCTGTCGTAAAACCCCGAAGAAGAAGAAGAACAACAACAACAAGCCTGACCTGAAAATAAACTCATAATGTTAAATCTGTCTCTGCTCTTCAGACTGGTCCAGTGATTGATATGCCCGTGCCTGCCAGCTACAATGATATTACCCAGGACGCCAAGCTCAGGGATTTCATAGGCTGGGTGTGGTATGAGAGAGAAGTGTGGATCCCAGGCAGCTGGCTGCAGGACATGGACCGCAGGATTGTGCTGAGAGTGGGAAGTGCTCACTATTACTCTGTGGTTGTAAGTACTGATCTCCCTGATGTTCAACCTCAGCTGTCTGCTGCTCTGTTCTGTCAGTGTCAGCTGAAGACTTTGCCACTCTTGAGGTTTTAAAATCCTCATGATAACATTTAATAGCACTCAGTGGCGTTATTTCTGTCCATTCCTGTTTTCCTGTGGAACATTTTAGTGGGTGAACGGGGTCAAGGTGACTGAACATGAGGGTGGCCATCTTCCTTTCGAAGCTGACATCGGCTCAGTCGCACGAAAGACTTCCGGAACACCATGCCGCATCACCATTGCTGTAAACAACACCCTGGACCTCCACACCTTACCACCAGGGTCCATCCAGCACATGAATGACCCCAAAAAGTAACCAGTCACCATATCTGTTCCACTGAACTATACAGGTGTTGGTTATATAATTAGAATATCATGAAAAAGTTGATTTATTTCAGTAATTCTGTTCAAAAAGTAGAGCTACAGTAGCTCTCTGTTTTGTTTGAAATGTCAACAGAAGTGACATTACCCAACTGTGCTTAGAGAACCTTTAAATGGGAATTAGTATGTTATTTAAGCAAGCAGAAACTTGTGATTTGGGGTTAACATGAGACTGAGCTTGTTTGTCTTTTTTAAATAACTTTTGCATGGACAGGTATCCAGAGGGGTATTTTATACAGAACACTAATTTTGACTTCTTCAACTATGCTGGCATACACCGCCCAGTCCTTCTCTACACTACACCTGCTGTGTACATTGATGATATCACAGTGCAGACATCCTATTCAGACAGCACAGGTACGATTGGTGATTCTTTCACAGCCTGAGCCTCACTGTTTTTCTGTATGTTCAGAGAGCTTAATGACTGTTCAGCTCATCTGGTAAAAGTAGAATGTCAGTAGATAAAAAAGATCATAACAATAACATTCAGAAATCAAGCCATCTGTGGGGTATACCAAAGTCCTTTTAGGCAAGTCCCTCCACTCAGCGGCCATATGGCAACGCTTTTTGGGCACTCATCGGGCATCCATCTCGGCATAAATGCGCGTGCGCAAGGCTTCGCGACACCAATCTACTGTAATCTTGCTCCAACAGCGAGATCACAACACATGATTGGCACGATGTCTTCACAACACACCACATTATTGGCTCAATGTATTCACAACACAGCACATGATTGGCTCAATGTATTCACATGTCAACGTTTTGCCACGGAAGGGGTGTGATATGCGTAGACAACTGCGTTACAAACTAAGCCCATGCATTTCTATGGAGGGTTTTTTTGAGTGCTGTGTCTCATTAGAAAGTCTCTGAGTATACTACAAATCTCGATTAGTGGGTTAGCGAGGTATGTTGCGCTCAAAGCCAGGGTATGCTGTGACACGAAAGTGGATCTGTTTTAGTGTCACTATATCACCATGGTATCTTATGCTGTCAACCAAACCTGGTCGGGAGGAGGTTATGTGCTATGTTATAGCTCAAATTGTGTAATCTACCGCCCACTGACCAATCAATTGTCTTAAAAACGAAGTTTTCTCACGTGTAGGATTCTGTCATATATCTTACAGGTGGAGCTCCGCCTCTAATAACATTTTGGATCTCGAATGCGCTTTAATAGTGCTGTGCATGCAAATATCCCACTATGGACGTGCATACCATACAACAACTGATGACAATTGATTTATTTGATGTTATAGCTTAAAAAATGACCAGTGTAGATTAAGCTGTCGCTCCTGAGGCGGTCTTGTGCGTCTCCACGTTTTACGATTGGCCAACGTCATCCCAACACCGAGAACGCGCACAGATCTGAGCTGAAAGCCTAGTTTGACAAATATAGCCTATCACATAACTGCTATCGTTGTATCACTTAACGTATACCCCTGAGTGAAGCCTCGATATGTCTACATAGCCTAGATATGTGTAACGTGCTTTGTAGTATACCCCACTGCAGTCCAACCTTGAATGTTTTACTAAAAGTTCTGTCAACATCCTGCTCTGCTATACTATAATATTTAGATGTTTTGTCTCTCCATGTGTTTTGTGTTTTAGGGATAATCAGTTATCAAGTGTCTGTACTGGGCAGTGGCCATGCCACAGTGAAGGTCTCCCTCACAGACAAGGATGGCAAATGTGTAGCTTCTTCTAATGGAGCCAGTGGTGTCCTCAAAGTGCTAAATGTCAACCTGTGGTGGCCCTACCTGATGCATGAAAATCCAGGATACATGTACTCTATGGAGGTAAGGAAGCTTGTATTGTATGGCCAGTTCCCTCTCAGTAGAGAGCTGTGTCTATTGAATCCTGGTGGACACACAACATACACATGAAAATTGAGGGTGAAGAAAAATGTGTGTGTGTCAGTCATTAATATCTTCCCTGGAAAAATGTACATTTAATACAGTTAGATAGGAGTACACTACCCAAGGACATTTACTGGGACATTTACACCAGGAGATGTCAGTCAAGAGCCAAGAATATCATCAGAGACCCAGTCATCCCAACAATAGCCTCATCTCTGTGCTACAGTCTGGATAACATTATCTCTGTCTGAAAGCCAGTACTGAGAGACTGGAAAAAACTTCTATCCGCATCTTGAATGAGGACTGTACCTAGAGCACATGACATGATGACAAAACCTCGATGCACTTAAAGGGACACCAGGCAAGCCTGATGCTTTTTCTCTACGAAACTCCCCCTCGCTCGTTCTGAAACTCTTTTCCTTTTTTTTGCATCTTCCGTCAAGGGTTTTCGCTGCTTCTTCGCCGGCTCTGCCATTATACACACGTTTGCAACAATCGCTAGCGTTTCATTAGCCTGCCTCTGTGCTGTGGATGCAGGATGTAAACTGATCCTGCTTCGGTCGGCGGGTACGATACACTGAACTTGCAAGCGGGATATTCTTCCTACAGGCAGTAGGGGCGGGCGAGAGAGTCTGCATTCGCCCTGTAATGAGTCATTTAACCATATACCGACTTACAAAGATGAGTAATTAACACGAAAACGTTGCCTGGTGTCCTTTTAAGTCATGCAGATCAGCTTGCATCACATAAGTATACTTATTTGACATTCATACATACATATCACAGTAACACTTATCGTTTATCATTTGTCTATTTCATTTTTATTTATATCTACATAATATACACACTGCACAGTCAATTAAGTCAGAGGACTGAGCATTTCACTACAACTTTTATTTTGTATAAATTTATGTGTCAAATAAATAACTTAAAGAAGGCTTAAATAAGTTAGTTTTATTAGAGAGCTCTCTGCATATAGCAGCTCTCTTACCTGATCATAGGTCTATCACTTGATCATTTGCTCTGGCTTTTCAAAATCTACAAAGATTTCTTCAGATAGTTACACCGGTTTGGCACATGCACAGCACATTCCACCCTCTCCCTCTCTGGCCTATCGTAGCCACCTTCTTGATAAATACAGTGTCCCACGCCTGCAGCTTGTGTGCCGTGCTCAGTTCTATTGTACATTCTACTGTAGACTATCCTCAGGTAAGTCACGAGTTGTTCCTGTTTTTCAGGTACAGGTGTTGGCAGAAACCAAAAATGGTGTTAAAGAGGAGGATGTGTACACTCTACCGGTTGGCATCCGCACGGTCCAAGTCACCAATACCCAGTTCCTCATCAACAACAAACCCTTTTACTTCCACGGAGTGAACAAGCACGAGGACTCAGATGTAAGTACCAGCAGAGGGCAGCACTGTCCCACTCTCTGAATCCTTACAGTGTTCATTAATATGAGGCATTGCCACTCTCTACCACTGAAGAAGTGTGGCACAACTACAGTGTAATATAGCTTTGTTTTGAAAACTGTTAGTCTGCATCAAAATGGCTTGTATTCCAATATTGCCTGTAGTTATAAGTGTATAATGTTTAGGTAATATTTTGGAACAAGTGCCCAATTACGTTAATTCATTTGGAGCCAGATAATAGGAAAGTTCACCGCAGTGGTGTTATTCCTCTGGAGCATCCTGTGTCTTTATTGGCGGTTTGTTTGTACATGCTTTTGTTCTGCTCTGTTCTGGACAGATCCGAGGGAAGGGTCTGGATTTGCCTCTCGTTGTGAAGGATTTTAACCTGCTCAAGTGGCTTGGTGCCAACTCCTTCCGTACCAGCCACTACCCCTACGCTGAGGAGATCCTTCAGATGTGTGACCGCCATGGCATCGTTGTCATAGATGAGTGCCCAGGAGTGGGCATCAAGGACATGTATGTCCGTTATGTTCTCTTTACTGAATTTTTGATGATAATGATGGGAGTGGGGGGGGGGGCATTTTGCTGTGGCGCAACTGGCTACAGTGCCCATACCACATTCTTTTTTCACCTCACGTTTCTGTGTATTTAATATCTGCCTGCAATGTGTATATGGACTTCTCAGTGTTGTCTTTCTTGATTGAGGTCGTATGGGGAATAACCCCTTTACCTTTGGCATGTGTGTCATCCTCAGACGCAGTTTTGATAACACCTCTCTGGCCCATCACCTGGTTGTCATGGACGAGCTGGTGCAGAGAGACAAAAACCACCCCTCTGTGGTCATGTGGTCTGTAGCCAATGAGCCGGCAGCTGAGATGCCCCCAGCTGGATACTACTTCAAGTGAGTAAGCTTTGTGTGTGTGTGTGTGTGGGTGGGGGGAGAAGGAATGAAGGAATGTGGTCTGAGCAGAATAGCACACCTGAAGCTTTTCATTTGAGAGTCATGAACAGGTGTAACCTACATACTATAAACTAGACAGCATCAATTTGCTCCCAGGAGTTTGGAGTTGGATGTGGCTCAAGTCCTCCACGGAGATGTTCCTTGCTCACAAGCTGAACAAGCTCAGCTGAACAAAAATGGCTCTAGGTGTCCCTTTGGCCGGTTCTATCACCACAGCCACTCAGAATCAGCCAATGCTGCATACACATCCCCTGTGACAAACACATAACAGAATGGCAGAGATAACTCCACGTCCTTAGTAGTTACTCTGTCCTCCAAGGAGATAGCAAACATGGCCACACCCACGATTAGGTGAAAACACCACCACATGTTAAAACAATTCAAAACATGCAAGCTCAGTCCTAATAGCTCTTGCAAGTACATGTTTTACAGGAGCACTGACTGGCAGGGACGGACTGGGACTAAAATTCAGCTATGAGGTCTTCTAGGTCCGGACCTCTATCATTTTTTAAGAGCTAAAAATAAGTTTTGAAGCTAAATATTAACCTGAACAAAAAAAATCAGCAGTTGAAAACCCTGTGGCAAGTGCATTCTTAATTCAGTTTTGTGTTACCTGTATCAGTGTCTGCTGACCTGGGATGGACTGGGACTAAAATAAAGGCCCTGGACTTTCTTCCAATTAAGCCCACTATTCACTCACACACACATCATAATCCAGTCTCTCAATATTATTATGCCAGTGAAAGTATGACATTTAAAATAGTCAGTTAGATTTGACAAAACTGATTATTATTGATTGACTGATTATTATTTTACCTTCATTTGTATAAGTAGCCTAAACCAACAGGGATGTCATAATAAATGGGGGGTCTATCAATAAATGGCCTTGAGCATCTGTTAATCTTTTTAAGATTAACAGACATTGCACATACATACAAAGCCTTCAACTTGGTCAGGTTGGTGCATAGTACAGTATATTATCAAGATGTGTATGGACCTAGGTTTAGAGCTATTCCTTGCGTACGTAGTAGTTGTGATCGCAAATGTCTAGACAAGTAGACAATACTCATTGTCAAATAACTCATTCCTTGTCATTTTGTAATGAAGCAACAACCTCTGTTTTGCACAAGGGCAAAAAAACTGCACCCACCATTACCACTAAACATGCAAATGTGTAGTCTTTGAGGGTCAGGGACATGGGAACCAATTTCTGTGAGTGAACTGCGTTGAAACAGCTGATGTGTGCATGGCATCTATCGCGCACATGAGCGCACCCAGACCTGGACCCTTAACATCATCAGGTCGGACTTACACATACACAGGGATTTGGGGGTTTCTCCCCCAAGAAAAAAGGTTTAAATTTCTGGTTGCTAAACACACCATCTTAACGTAGTTTGAGACAGACAGAAAAACTAAAGCCTGGCTTGTCTTTTGTATGACTCACATCAGCATCTCACTGCTTGACTGAAAAACATATAGGCTACCGAACAGGGACATCGCCATAGGTTACTTCAGTCGAGAGTTGGCAACCTTGGTGACGCTGTAGCATTTCCATTGTCCCTTGTGCCTATCCTGCTATTTAAAACGCGATGGCACAAATGTTGCTAGTTTTTTGAATGAGAATGATAACTGATAGACATAGGCTACGGATAGGCATAAGTGAAGCATATTTATTTGGAAAGCTAGACACGGACTAGGCTACTTGGTTGATGAAGTGTATTGAGCTAGGCCGATGGCGGTTGGATGGACGGCCATTCTCGACTTTTCCAGAATGTCCAGTTTGCCAGTCCACCCCTGCTGATCGGCCTCATTCCTTTGTTTTAACAGCAAACCAGTGTTTCTACTTAGTGTTTCAGTAATATATTGTAGCATGTATATTTTAGGCTTACAGACATTATGTACATATTGGTTTATAAGTAGAGATGGGAGTTTATACCAGATGGTCAGTTTAAACAGGTGGGTTATATTACTCATAGGACATAATTTCTGATCTTTTCCCTCTTTTTCAGGACACTGGTATCTCACACAAAGTCCTTGGACCCAACGCGACCAGTGACGTTTGTGACCGACAGTAACTATGCCAGGGACAAAGGAGTAAGACTCTCGGCTGTATGAGCTATTCATTGGTTTGCTGTGGCTCACTAGCCTCTCCCATTTAATACAGTTTCAGGGGGAAAAAAAAAATTCAGAATAGATGAGCTTCTACTCATATTTCCTGTTTGCAATATCCTGATGAAGTCTGGCACAATTACGCCCAAATCTGTCCCATATTAAATATTTGCCCCCTCTGATGTACAGGCACCCTATGTGGACGTGGTGTGTGTGAACAGCTATTTCTCCTGGTATCATGACCCTGGCCACTTCGAGGTCATCTCCATCCAGCTGAACACCCAGTTTGAGAACTGGTACGGAATGTACCAGAAGCCCATCATTCAGAGCGAATACGGGGCGGACGCCGTACCTGGACTGCACAACGTAAGTAGTGGGAATCTCTTGGATGTGTTGCCCCCTTATCTCAGTGTGGATGTACCATGTGTCCACCATATCTATAGATAGCTATGCTATAGATAGATAGCTAGATTATGTCTATGGCTCCCATGGCACTACAGAAAGAGACTTGACACCACATTTGAGGGCTGAAATATTGAGTGCACTGACAAAATAAGCATTAAAAATGGAAAGTGATCTGTAATGTTTTTTGCAGGATCCTCCTATGATGTTCACAGAAGAGTACCAGAAAATAGTCCTACAAAATTACCACAATGTGTTTGACCAGAAAAGGAAGAAATATGTCATCGGCGAGCTCATTTGGAATTTTGCGGATTTTATGACGGCACAAAGTAAGGACCCATTTTGCCCTTTTCATCCTCTGCCCCATTTCATAGGAAATGTCGTTTTACCAACTAAATGAAATCACAATCATGCATAAAGCTATCAGTCTTGGCTACAATGAATGAGCCCTTATATGTGCTACTGCTGGAATGTAGGCCAGCGCCAGGTATGGAAATCTCTGGGCTGTCTCCTGCGAGGGCAGCTTGAGTGGGGGTGGCAGGCTGGCAGGGTACATCTTTACCAGCTGAGCTTGTGAGCATGCCCAGCCCTATCCCCTTGCACCACCACTATCGCTATATGAGTCTGTCAGTGCAGCATTCCATAGGTGTTTCCATCATGGGACGCCAAGGTGATGGCTGTCGTGAAGGGCCTCATGCGACCCCTGTCTTGCCTGACATGACCATGTGTCATACGATGGCTTGAAATGGTGATGCTTCAGATTAAGTCCCATGTGGACAAATTTGGCTCTCAGGCAAAAATGTCACCTGCAAACTGAGGACATCATTCACTGAGGCACTTCTTTGTTTGGATTAGCACACAGCTCTTTGTAGTTCTTCCTTCACAATCACAAGGCATTGCATTGGTTTGCACATTTCAAAGTCGGTTAACTGTCTAATGGTCCCCGTCCACGTCCCACGTCCTCGTGCTTGACATGCTGTAGTGTACACATCTGGTTCTTGAGAGATTGCCATGACAAATGAAGCTCGTAGGCTCCTGCAACATGTCCACAAAGTGGGAGACTTGGAACGCCTGATTTGCGGGCAGTGGAATTTACAGCAGAGGCTTACAGAGGCAACTCCCGGCTCCAGCTTGGTCATGCCAGTCTTAGGTCACAGAAATCACCCTCCACCGAATGCCACAGATTCCTCCCCTCAAGGCAAATTTAGGTCTTAGGTTGTCTGCCTTCCTTCTCTCCAACTTTATCTTTAGCCTTGTGCCAAACAACACAAGTAACCCTCTCCTCTTTCCTTTCCTAGCCATCACTCGTGTTGTGGGGAACAAAAAGGGCGTCTTCACACGTCAGAGGCAACCCAAAGCTGCAGCCTACCTCCTGCGGGACCGCTATTGGAGAATAGCCAATGAGACGGGCATCCTTCCGGTCTGGGCTAAGTACCCCTGCTCTTAACGCGAGGCCTAGACTCGACTGTGGGCACAGTGAAATGGAGGCATACAACTACCAAAGTGCCTTACAAGAATTTTTTTTTTGTTGCTATACTTAAACGTGAATCTACATCAGAGCTGGAATTATATTGTTGTTTGTATAGTCCCAGTAATGCCTGAGAATTGTATTTCAGTTCATCACAGGTGGCTTTCGACATCAGGTGAATCAGGCTTTTGTTTTATTTGTTTTTGTTTACCACTCATTTGAGTGCTTGGATTGTGGGGGAAACACACATGCGCACACACAACACAGAATTGCTTGCGTGGTGAAAAAAGGTGACATTTTTGTGTGAAAAAATACTTCCATGGATTCATCATTTCATTTAATTTACCCATTTTATACATTTCATGTCTTTTATATGGTTGTGGCAGCATTTATTTCGACTGCAACACTGAAGTCACTTTGTTTTTATTGCTGACAAGCATACCAGTTATCAGTGTCCCTCCTTTGAAACACAGTCCATCAATTCACCCTTTGTGTTGAGAACATTCCAAACATCCATGACATTCCACCTGCTTTTACCTTGTACCAATATACACTGAAATTGTTGAACTAACTGCAGCCTCTGTGCTTACAGAGTAAAAGCCCTTTAAACATTGTATGAAAATGCACTGGTTGCAAGGACTAGTCACATCACCTTTTACATACATGTCTAAGTTATTCTAAATCTTGCCCTTGAGATGGAAAAACAAGATGCTGTGATGTCCCTCAACCAGTAACGTTATGTGCAGCTGGCCTGTCCTGTACTTTGGGTTGTCCTGTCCAAATGGCGTGAAGCACTTGAATGTAAATGTGACACCCTTGCCTGCCTATATGTTCCCAGAGGAGATAAATTATGTGCCCCCACTGTACTGTAACTATAAGTAGCAGAGCTACCATAAAGATGTCCGAGTCATGACCAGGTTGAGTTAAGTACAGGCCGTCTCCATTTAGTGCAGAATACCAGCAGGTTGAGGTGACCCTATGCTGCCAAACCATTACATTTGTGTCTAATGGTTAATTCTGTATTCTACGCATAATAACTATTGCAGAAGAGATCACATTGTGTAATTGGTATACTCTGCAGGCTTCCCCCTTTCTATGCCGGACAATGATCCATGAGAATTGTATGCCATTTTTAAATAAATTCAGAGTACATGTGTGTACTGTCTTAGTCATGCTTGAAGAATATAGAATGTTATTTTTCTATATCAATAAAATTTGAAAAAATGATTGTGGTTTTGGAAGCTAATGACTAAAGTAGCATTCAAGAAAACTAATGCACACACTGGATTAGAAAGAAAACTATACTATATATAGTGTATAGATACTATATATAGTCCACATACTGGACTGTCCACCTCAACAGCAACAGACAAAAGAGGGAGCAGAGGTCTTATTTTTCTGAGGGAATGTTTTAATGGTAGACCATTTCCACACAACAATGAGATGATTATTTTTTTATAGTTCACTGAAGTGTATTCTCTCCAAATTGCTCTTCAAACAGTTAAGAAGGTGGATTTTATCCGATTGTTTTTCTGCACTGTTCTCCTGTTCTTGTAACACTTTTCCATGTAAGAAAATACAGCATTTATTTTCTTAAACTTATATTTGGCAAATACAGAAGCAAACCTAAACACAGTTTTCCTCCAAAATAAAAAGAAACCCTTTATTTTTAAAAAGTGACAATCAACGATGGCAAGGGACCCCAGACTTCCAATCCTTGTTTTTTGTTTTGTTTGCTAAAATAACCTATAATGTTACCAGTCTAGACAGCTAAAGGGCTAGATTTCACAACACAGCCCCATCACATTGAAAGAAAAACTCACTAGCCTGACAAGACATAAGGAATCAACTTTTCACAGATATTGGGATACAAGGTATCAATAGTCAACAAAATATGCTACCTCTAAATCAGATGAAAATGTGAGGAAAATAAAAAACATGGTATGTGGGAAAACAGAAAAACACAGCAACTAGTGTAACGCCAGACAATGTTTATTTTACGTCTTTTATTGGTTGTTTTTTTTTTGGTGGGCCTCTGCTAACGGACATCCAATACGCATGTTACATTACACATCTGTAAAATGACCTCCAATCTCATCTGCACATACCTTCTCCAAGGCAAGCAGGAGTGCCTATTCCTGTCAGCTGGACCAACAAGGCTGTGCTGCAGCTCTGACCTGGCCAAGTGGACATACAGAAGGCACTTCTAGTGGACATCATGACTGCAGCAACTCTTTTGCTTGCTAAATTTTGAGGTTCACATTGTGAGCTACATATGAACACAACACCTCTCAGGTCGGGTTTTGCCTGAATTTAAAAGTTATTTTGATCTGATTTAGCCATTTTTTTGGATGCCATGAAGACAGGTTTTTGCTAATTGTAGTGTCTTCATAATTAAAAGTGTATTTGTCATTCGGAGCAGTCAAGAAGCAGTAATATGCTGAGGGTTCTCACAGGACTCGGACGAAAAGGCAACAAGTCCATGCTCTTTATGCTCAGGCCCATGGTAGCAGTTTCTTTGACACATGCTGATAAGCTGTAATCATGAGTAATGGTCTGCCTTTAAAAGGTGTTATTAAACGTGTGGACATACAAGATCTGCAACATTCTCTTTCCAGCGTTTCTAGTGCAGATAAAAACTTTTCTCAAAGATCAACTTAAAACAATAAAGTCGAGCGGAACACGCAGCAATCGGTCATTGACTAATCTCTCTGGCTAGTCCTTTCAACCATAGGTGAATGGAAAAAGCTGTATTTTAGCACAAAGAGACAGACTTTATTCACCAGGAATTTCACATGGATTTACAGTGAGAAACCCCTGACCAAAAAGACAACTGTGAAAAAAAAATGAATGTGCACATCTTTTTTGACACCCAATTCAGAAGCAGTAATACACATGAACACTGACATCCGCGCTCTGCTGTGTGGGACACCAATTGGCCAACTAGAACCAATCCAACAGTTATTAGTGAGATTGATCTAGGACACAAAACACAGACAAGTAAATGTTACGCCGCTTGCTCCTGATATCATGCCCTCTGGTAGGAAGGCGAGCACATCTCGTTTACCATGATAGACCATCAACCAGTAACAAGGCGCTATGATATCTAAAAGCTGTTTCTGCTGGCATCTTCTGTAGCTACTCCTAAAAGCTTGGGATGTTATCAAATGGGGACAATACTGAGAGGTAGTGGCTAGGGCACCGGGCATTGTGGGTAATGTTGTTTCAAATTCAAAAACACAGCAAAACACATTAGACCACTATGGGAGGGATCTAGACCTTGATTACAGCAGTGAAAACATACTCATAACATCTAATAAATTACTGAAGCTAGTATGACATGTTGCATACAAAATAAAAAGTTTAGAGCTGTTTACTGTCGTATCCTTTTACCATATCCTCACCATCCGTCAGCAGGTTATTCAAATGCACACTTGGAGACCGTTAAGGGGGATGTGTAGTAGTTGTGGTGTACGCTTTCAATGTTAACCACTTTAAGAAACAATGTAAAGTACAGTATTACAAAAAATGCAAGAGGTCATGAAACAGTGACTGTGCGGAAAGTGAATAATGGGGAGAAGACGAAGTGAAGGTATTTTCACATCAAGGTTCTGTTAGGCACATAAGTCTAATGGTTCTCCTCCTGTGTGTCAGGAATGCTTGGAACAAAAAATATTTACAAGGTTTCAGAAAGAAATACAGACGAAGGCGCTATTCTGGAGAGTAGGCTTAGGAGAAGAAAGGGGTCAGGGAAAGGGAGAAAGAGACAGAGGGGAAAGAAACTCTGGTCCTGAAGACTGGAGGAAAGACTCAAATAGAGGTTGTTCAGATCATGTCAAACCTCAAGTGGTAGGTGTTCTGAACGCATCCAAGCGACAGTATACCTGTTTGCTCACCGTGAGGGACTCACTTAGTGCATGCACATAATCACACCTGTTCACCCAGATGACTTCACAATGCTTCTCCTTAGTTCGGATTTTTTTTGTTCTTTTTTTATCCTTTACATCTGTTTTATCCTTTACACTAAAACACAATCTAGCTTGGAATATTGCTCAGCAGCTATTTACAGATTGCAAAAAAAACAACAAAAAAACAAAAAAAATAACAAAAGAAAAAAGGACAAGGGAACCGATGAACACACAAGGTCTCACATTCTCCCATGTTTTTAAAATTAGTGGTCCTCCTCGGAAAAAAAAAATCACTGTAAACATAAGAAATTACATTTTTTGTTGATGTTAATCCTTATTATATCTTGTTGTGGAATCATATCAGAGAACTGTACAGTAACCTCATGATCATGCATGTTTATTTTTGTTGAACCCATAATTAGTCTTCTCTCAGTACAGTTTGGGAAACTGGGAGCAGGACTGTCCCCTTGGTTTCAAGTAATCGCCACGCCTCGTCCTGTTGCACCGATGTCTCTCGCTTCTCTTGGCCTCGACTTTCTCTTCAGTCGCAGGAGGTCATCCATGATCAGTACTGGAGATTCTGCAAGTGCTTATTTTTGTTTTTCTTTTCTTCTTCTTTTAACCCCATCCCTTATATGAGTATTCGTTTTGGGTAGAGTAAGGGAATCTAACAAAGCGAATATGGACAAATAGATATTTTTTCCGTTTTTAAATCCTTCCTTTGTTTTTGCGACTTGTGATCTCTGGCCCCTAATTTTTCACAATTTTTTTTTAGACACAGAATGAACATTGTATGGAAGCAAGGTCTCCTGGTGGCAAGTCAAAAGTTCAGAGGTCACATTTTTTTTTTCCTTGTTTGTTGTTTTTTTCCTCTCAGTCCCGCTTGGCTTGAAGCTGTTGCTTCCAAGCCTCATTCAAGTAAACAAGTCGCTTATAGTTGAGGACAAAGAGAATGAAGTTCAGTGCATATGTGGTGACACAGATGACGCAGAAGTCCTTCAGAACGAAGTAGAGAATGTACCCCAGGTAGAGGGATCCCATCACCGAGGCGATGGACGTACTCATGAGGATCAGGGCTGCCATGGCACTCACCGTCATTCCTACACACACACACACACACACACACACACACACACACACATAAGGGGTCAGAGCCTTGGGAGTGCACACACACACTGCACCTGGTACCTATCATACTTGTGCACATGCACATGGCTTTATGCACGCACGCACGCACGCACTCTCTCTCACACACACACACTGCACTCAACATTGTTCAAACACACACTTGGGTAATCACAAAATGACACACAGAGACAGTACATGTGCACTTATTCACACACTGGCCAAGGACTACACTCAGCTTAAACGTGACGGGGGGGAATCTTAGTCACCGAAATATGACCGGCACTATTCACATATCCCCTAATCCCATCAACAACAAGAATAGGAAGTATAGGAAGCATCTTCATTCAATTAAAATAGGTCCGTTACCGTTCCCACCGACCAGCAGGGCCTGAAGGGTTTTTGTTTAGAGTTCATGAAGGAAAAAAGGAGAGGGGGGAGGAAATATAAATCTACAGTCAATTTCAACATGTTGCAAATGTTCGGGTCACCCTGCCAAGCAAATAAAAACCTAATGGATAAGGAATAATTCTTTAAGCTAATATTTTCCAAATCAAGTATGGGAACGTATGGTGACTATGTTTTTGACTGAACCCCCCTTAGCGACCTGGCATCAAACTCCAACTCCAGCTCCAGGCTGTACATCCTAAACAGGAAGTAGGGAAACTGCACCCGCGATCTAACCCGTTGAGCTGCTCCTTGAATAGAAGTGACAAGGATTATTGAGAGGGAACACAAGATGATATTTTACCTCAAGGTCCCTACAGTGTGAGCCTGGCTTATCTGGGTGTGCTCTGAGTCATATAAATAAAGATCAAATTCAGACATCTGACAGGGCAACACACACACACACAAGCACACACCCACACACACACCCGCACACACACAACCTGTCCTTTTCACACTGAAGCCAGGGATAGGGTACGGCGGTGCTGAAGGTTGCATCACGCCCATCCAGGTGTCCGCTCGCTCACTCGAGCTCTCTGGGCCCTCCACCAAGCCGCCCCCTCACTGATGTGTCAGCAGAGAGCGAGAGTGACCTTTTCCCCACTCCAGCGAGACACAGAGAGCCAGATGGGGGGGGGGGGGGGGGGGGGGGCTCCTCTGTCCGTCCTTCAAAGAGGGCTGTTTCCGTATAAAGGATATTTAACACACACATACACGTGTGCTGTTAGCTGGCTATTTATAGGGACGAGATTTCATTAAGGCAAGGGGGGACAGACAGAGTGCAGCTCTAACAAGGACAGCATGAGGCAGCACGTATGAAGTTTAACACAAGAGGCAACGGTTAAATGGCTGGACCTATACTCCAAACGGATCCAACGACCAATGCAACCTCGATCAGCCCATGATGATTCAAAGTGGAGCCATAAATGCTTTCAGATATATGGGTCTTAATCAGTTTCATCTCTATAGGCCCCACATACTGAATGCTTTTATGAAAGCAAATCATCAGGTTATATTTGTTATCATTCATTCATGCCTGATAAGGCCACCTGGGGAGAACTTGTATGGCTATCTTTGGGATCACATTTGAATGGCCATTTGACTCCCAATACTGTCCTGACAAACTTCATACCACATAGTTAGATATGGAAGAAAGCCTGTTTGGTATGAACGCTCATGTGAACGCACAGGTGCCAGAAACAGCACATAATAATTCCAGGGCAAAAGTACCTGGATATGGACAATGACCTGACTCAGCTTTAAAACTCATCCCTGCGGTGGGCTTCCAGTGGCCTAGTCAATGGTGTGCTCCAATGATGAACTCTCTGCCCACTGGGTTAATTGTGGACAGCAGTAGTCAGAACCCATATACGGTATCACCTGAGAACTAAGCGTTTGGGCGACCACTGAAATGTTCACATGCACGCATGTTGCACTGTGCCTGTTGCCACAGGTTGAGCTGTAGAGTACCTATCAATCTGACGTTGGACAGCTGCACGCAAGGTGCAAGATTCCTTGAAAGAGAACGCGTATTTATCTGAGAGACATGAACAGTTGTGGGCTCGAAGTTAAGAGCCGCTGTGTAAGCACATCTCAGATTACGCACCAACTTTTGAGCCTTCACCCACTGACCTGGAGACGACCACAATCCACCTCATAATAGAAAGGAGCAGCCAATGTTAAAAAATGAAATAAGATGCTTGGTGACACTTCAAAGAAACTGTTATTTAGCAAGTTGGGAGTTCTTTATATCAGAATTAAAGGCAAGGGTCAGAATCCAAAAAAAACAAGCAGCTCCCAGAGTTGCTTCACGTATGAAATGGGTTTTGACTATGCCATTTGTCGCCTCAAACGGTGTTTCATAGCAGGACGAGTCGACAAAATCTTCATTTCCCCCAGTTTTTCCACTCATCATGGCATCACAACACACAAGAAGGCCAGTAGTTGTGTGCTAGTGGGCCATCACATGTGTGGGCTGCAGTACTGTGGCTTTACAGCTGCTAATTGTCCACAGTAGCTTTCTGTATTAGTTTCACAGGCTTGGACACCAAGCCACCACGCCACTCTTGAAGAGCAGATTGACTAAACATATACTTTACACATACACGGCACATATATATTACACAAACACAGCACATTTTAACCAACAACTGGTTTGTGTGGGCAGTGGAACAGATGCAGACAAAGATCCTATGACTGATACATAATCGTACAAAAAACCCAACTACATTTCTGTCAAGAAAACTCTTAGCTACTGTTAACCTGGCGACAAGACATACTCACCAAGCAACAGCTGCAAGATGTAAAAGATGATTCCGTACACACTGTTTGGCTGGTTCATCGCGCTGTCATTTCCAAAGATGGAGCCCAAAAGCCCGAATCCTCGCCCCCATCTGGAACAGAGATCATAAATAACGAATATAAATAAATAAGAGTTGCGGGACAGCTCTGTTGGGGCTTTTTCATAGTGCAGACATATTCCACATGACACAGGGAAGATATATTTCATTTATGCAGGACACAATTATTAAATGCAAACGCAGAATAATGTGTGAAACCTGGGGCAATTCTGAGATTCTGTGGTTTAAAGGAGAAGTTTCCCTCTTTTGTAATTTTTTTTTCCAAAATAGCCTTGCCAAATTTCAATTTAAAACCTCAAGTCATTTTTTCTGTTCCACTGACACTTGAAAACAGACAACTGGTATCTCGTGTATCCAAAAGTATGTTGGGTGCTCTTGGACACGGGGGGTAAATAATACGCATGTAATGATTCTTCCTCTTTGTTTAAAACAAACAACAAAGAAAACCAACAAACACACAGAGAGCACAAAATAACCCCACCTACACGACCAAGAACTCATCCTATCACATCACACTATAAATCCTCTGTAACCTCTGGTAACTGAATAACCTTTGTTCCGCTGGGCCCTACAAGTCATGTTCTTGTAGAGTTCATCTGGCTTGGCCAGCTCTGCCTGTTCCAGTCAGCGAACAGAAGATAATCTACTACTCCGGCTGGAAGAGCCTGTGACGCAACCCCCGGGCCCTCGTTCGGTGGCTCCAGACCACTCCCCGCTTCCTCTCAGAAATCACGCCATTGAATTGTTAAGGGTGGACTTTGATCAACATGCTTTTAGGACCTGTCCTAAATCTGTATTAAAATGTGCAGTGAAGAGTGACTGAGTTAATATCTATAAAATATTGACAAAAACCTAAGACTTTTTCTGATTTACTGAAGCGGTCACAGCTCTTACGATCATTGGTTCAATTTTTCTTCTTCGGTGAAATCGAGACATTAACAATGCATGCAGAGGGTTACTGGGATTGAGGTATGGAACTACCGGACAGTTTATTACGCAAGATGTTATAGCCTGAGCTAGTTCCTATGTAATCTACCTAATAAAGTGATTAGACACATTCCAGTTGCATGGGTACTGCTGTATTGTGCCAAGCCATTCACATCTGATACATTGGATCAAAAGCAATGTGCTTGGTAATGTTTTGTAATTATATAATTCATAAGACAACCTGATGTCACCCCAGAGTGTAGCAGTGTAATTCACAGTTTCAAAAAGGTGCTACACAAAGACCACAATACCCCATGCTGACCCTTTTGTCAAAACATCTGATATACAGCTGAACCACCTCAGGGCATTGAAACCAACTCTCACTTCACTACTTTCGGGCCTCATTCGTTCAGCGTGGTTAAGGTCCCGAGGCACACTGATCTTTCTCTACAGGTGGGTGAACACAGCAGCTGGGCCAATTTGCATTTTCTTTATTTTAAAATAACTGACAAATGCATGCAGAATGATCTGTCTGAATGTGCAGAATCAACTGTCTGTGTCGGACACAACTGATTATGCAGTATATAAGTTATAAATGATCAGTGACAAACAGCTTTCTGTCTTTTCAGTTGCAAGGCATTTAGATGCTGTGAATTCAGAATTTCTCAGGGTTTAAATATACTCCAAAATGTCTTCGTTTATGCAGCACAGATATGAGTGTCTGAGATATGTGTCTACAGTACAAGTATACTAGTTTTGTGTCTCAGCAGCACATAAGCTTAATCACACTGTTTGAAACAACTTCTCAGCATTATGTGAATCTAATTACTCTTTCATTGAAAAACGTTCCTCCTTCATAAAATGTTTCAATCTCCCTAAATAGCAATAGCTTCCTTTAACTACCGTTGCTGGTAATCTAATAAGCTATGATCGATGAAGCATTCCCCCCTAGCATGCGGTGCACACACTAATTAACAGGGAATGCCGGCCTCATCAAGAGTTTCTCGATTGGAAATCAAGAAACTTATTGATAGTTGGAAATTTGTGCAGCTCAATACAGAAGGAAATCTCAGACTTTCTTCCCAAAGTAGCTGTCAAAAATTGCAGTCAACAAGTTGAAGTATTCGCTTACAACCCTCCTAAACTGGTGTAACTCTGGCAATATGAATAAATCCCGAACAGCCATCCCATTTGTGTGATGCTGCAATTAGGCCAATCCTTTATTTCTCCTACTTGAGATGTCATGACCTTGAATAGTTATTCAGTGTTTCCCACAGAATTGGATTCAATGTGTGGCGGTAGCTGACTTGGACAACGGGGGGGGGGATATTAAGATCGTCTTGGTAGTGTATAGGTCTAATTGAGTGCTTGTCACTTTAAGACTTCGTGAGGGAACCCTTGGAATTATGATTGTAACACACTTAAAAGGCTGCTGATGTGTGGATGATGCAATTCATAACGTTTTCTACATAGTTAAAATAAAGGTTCGTACTTCTCCTTGGGACAAGCACTTTTGAATTTTGGAAAACACTTTTCCATTTACATCGGGATTTTGCAAACATTCAGTGTCAGAGTCAATAAAATGAGCCCTTCAACGAAATTGACAAGCAGCTGTAAGTAGGCTAAGCATGCTAAGACATCCAAACAGTATTCTAATGTTAGCTTTGAGATACTGCTTGATTGCATAACTTAACTTAGTCTCCTCAATGTAGCCTACATGTGATAAGACCTTAGCAGAGTTAACTTCAATGCAGCAGTTTTGAACAAATTTGCGCAGCATGGTCACAATGCTAAGCGGATTTAATAGCAATTTAGCCAGACGTCTTCTATGCAATGCTTCTATGTGGCAACAACAATCCTTCAACAATCGTGAATATTTTGTTAAATGCACATGCAGAGGAGGGGCAGCGGGCTACGAGAGAGAGCGGGGCTGGGCAAGGAAAGGCTGCGTGCGTAAAAAGCACAGCTGCAAGGATTTGATCTTATATTTAATTTAAATTAAATTAAATTGAATTAAACATAGAATATTAATGTGTGGCGGCCGGTTTTGATTTAATGGCGCCCCGCCACAGATTAGTCAATGTATGGGAAACACTGTAATTTCACCAAATTACACAATTTCAGAGTGAATCAGGAAAAGCCATAGTATAGTGTGTGTCTGTAGTGTGTACTAGAACTCGGTGTTCCTTATTATGTCAAATTTGTCCATGCCTAAACCACTTGACTTAAGCGACCTTATGCAGTTTAAGTTAGTCTTACAACTGGACACAGTGTTTCCCATACATTGACCTATTTGTGGCGGCCCACCACAATATCAACTTTGACCACCACACAATGATTTTCCAGGTTGTACTAAATTGTGCTTAAATCTGGTTAGCATCATAACCACACTGTGCTAATTGTTAAAAACTGTTGTATTCAAGTTAATTCTGCAAAACCAACCACCACAAATGGAATTCAATTCTGTGGGAAACACTGGGACACCAACATTTTCTAGGTGCTGACGAGACTGGCTGTGACACAAGCCCAACTCACCACCATGGCTCCAAAACAGGAATGACAAATCCTTGAAAAGAAGAACTGTAACTGAATAGCTATGTTGTATTTTTTTTGGTTAGAGAAAAATGAGACTACCTCTTCCCTCTGAAGGAATAACCTCTTTCAACAGAACATTCTCCAGTTGGTACAACTCTTAACATAGTTACAGGCCGTCACATGATAAACTCTCCAGAGATTGTTGTGATCAATGCCCTCAGACTCTCTGGCTCTCTACAGAAGCATCCCAAAGACACAAATCACAGGACAAGGATACTGATTTACATGTTATACATAGATACAGATGATTTAATTTAATGTATCAAACTATTTACTGATTTTGTTCAATTTGGTGTGCTTCAGCATGTCTGTAATGATTACCTGTGTAAAAACCAGTAGCCTACTTTTAGAGTAAAATGATATCCCATAAAGTAGCCTATTTATTGTCATTATACAGAAGTCAAGGACAATTTCATTTCTGTTACAATAAAACAAATAGACCTTCATTTTTCACCTAAACTTGTAGGCCATCTCCATGATTTAACTCACATGACAGGCCCCTGAAGCTGAGTTTGCTTGAAAAAGAGTGAAAAGATCAGCAGAGTCTTCCTCATGACACTCACAAAAAAAGAACAGACTAACTAACTTTCAACATAACAAACTACAGCCACACATAGTTATTAGAAATTATTAAGGACATGCCTGCATGTGGCATTATCAAACACCCAAGTATGTTGTGTTATCGGAACAAATGTGGTCAGTGTGCTAGTAAATAGTAAGTTAAATTTTGATCCAAATGACAAGAAAAACATTTCGCAACAACCTTTTATCACAACCCCATAACCAAATCATGAATGTGAGAACCCAAAGACAGATTATGAACACTGTCAGACATTACACCTATAGCTAAGAAACAACAGGGTGACATTTCACATGTTCTTATATGAATGAAGTTACGAGTTAATCTATAGAGTGGGAGAGTGTGGAGACGACTGAAATGCACGATAAAAGTTGTCATTTTAGATCATGAAGTATGGTGCATTGGTCCTTACACGGCGTCATCACTCTCAAGCCACAGGCTCTGGAGGCTGACTGCGCCTTTCGCCGCCAATCATATGCATCGAATAACCTCAGGATCGTTTTCTCATAAACATAAACTACGACAGGCCGCAGTGAAATAAAACTCGTTTGGTTGGAAAGTAGGGGGGAGCGACAAATCAAAGATAACTGAATAAGCAAAGCGAAATACCTCAAGCTGTTCAACATGACATGGCTAACTTAGATTTGCTACCAGTTATCATAGCTAGCGATAGCTAACGTTAGTTATTAAACCACAATGAACTGGTGTTAGCCAGCTGAATGATCGGTTGATGACAAACGTATATTCAGATCAAGCATTGACAGTATTTCAAGGCATAATGGCAAAATAATGCCAGTTAAACAACATATCTAAGCTACCTTGCTGATATATATCCACTTAGCAGCTAGCTAGACTGTCAATTGGGCAAATAGCTAAAGTTAACTGGTTATGCTAGCTGCCTAGTAGCTAGCTATGCAAAATGAATGTTACTGTAAACATTTCATATCGTTTAATAAGTCAATAATGCACCAACTGATAAACACATCTGTCAGAAAATGAACGTCACCTTGCAAAACGCGTGCTGAAATGTATTAACCTGTATGCTTGTATGGTAAGTAATGTTAGCTACGACCAAAGACCGCTGTTTCAGTAAGCTAATAGCCAGCTAACGCTGCTAACTCACTTACAAATAGCGCCTCAGCCCATTGAATTGAACGTTACAGTACCTGGAGGTGAAGACTTTGGAACAGCTTATTGAGTTGCTCAAGTCGCATAGTGCCCGATAATTCGAGTCCTTTTCGTTTTCTCGTTCTACATGAAAGGCGTATAAAGATAACATAATGCCAAGTAGGCATACAAGGAACCTGACTATTCTTTCCCATCGAGGGGTGGACACTCTCAGGACGGGCGCCGCCATTTTTCCCGGCCTTGCTCTCACACGCAGCCTCCTACCATTGAGGGCTACGAGTTCTGCTACGTGTAAAAGCGTCAGGATGTGCAACTCCACCAGGGGCGTGTCACCCGTCTCGCCACCTCTCGTCCACTAGAGGCTAACTGTGCTTACATAACAAAAGTAGGAATTCCATATCATAGGCTCTCAAAGGTTTGACACAAATTATGAAGAATTTGACAAAGCGGTAGTCCCACACCCGCAATATTTTTGATAAAAGTGTTGTATTAAGTCCTTTTTAGCCTAGTGGGTGCTGAAAAATCACATTTGGGCTTCATTTGGCAAATCAAAATTATGTTGACCTTATGCAGGCTAGCCTATACACTGGCAGGCCTAACTCATCTTTGCCACCAGACAATTACCTCAGCCATACGGTTATAACCTAGTCTGTTCTCTATTTTGATAGGCACTTCAGATTCATTGTTTTAGACAGTATGTAGGTTTTACAGTGCTGACTGCTTGTGCTACTATACCATAAGCTAACAGACTGTAAAGCCTGGTAAGCCTGCATTCAGAGAGAGCACCTATATCTCTTATCATGGAAAAATTATGTAGGCCTAGACCAGGGTGATGATAAATACTCACTGGAAATTGTGCACCCCTCCTCTGGAATAATCTCTCTCCCTCCCTAAATTCGATTAGCAGACACCCTCCCTATTTTTAAGTCTAGACTTAAAACCTCTTTAGTGCTTCCAATAGTTAGGTATGGTGCAGTGTGTAACTTCAACCACCTCAGGTTTTTTTTGGAATGGACCACCCTGCTGTGTCGTTGTGTGGCTGGCACCCCAGTCATGCGTGCAATGGTGGTCACTGACCATACCTGCGCTGGTGCTGACTACTTTTCACTATTATGCTGCTATAGTATAGCGCTGTCATGGACTTTTCATGTGTCACGCCGTACAACCCCTCTTCTCTCCCGCTCCCTCTCAACTCTCCCTCCTACCTCTTCTCTCTGTCTTGCTGTTCAACTCCCTCTTCTCCCCCTTGCTCTCTCAACTCTCCCTCTCTTGCCTTTTCTCTCTTTAGTATAACACTATATACAGTAGTATCATATACTTCTTAATATTAACCATAATGCCTTATAATAATACTAACCCACTCTATATCTGTCTTCCTTCACCTTTACCTCACTTGTGAGGTAAACCATCAGCCATCCTTGTGTTTGGCCCTCATCGCACCTGAAGTCCCTAATTATCATGTACAGACCTTACTGCCATGTAACTGACCCTAGACAGATGGGTCAGGCCCTTGAGTCGTGGATCTGCTCGAGGTTTCTTCCTATGTATTTCCAATTCTAGGGAGTTTTTCCTAGCCCCTGTTACTCATGGTCTCTCTCTGAATGTTTTAACACTCTGTAAAGCGCCATGAGACATGTGTAATCTTTTGGTGCTCTGTAAGTTAAATGAAATTGAAATGTAATTGTATCAATGGTTAGCCTACACTCAAGGTTCAGTAGGGTGATTTAGGCAAACATTCTTGATGTGATCATTTTCTTTTCATACATGTCACAAGGACTGAATAGGCTTAGCCTACTATGAAGTTGTTCAACCAAAATATTGTAAATCAAAATATAAGCACAAATATGGGCCTAGTAGTACTCTAGCGCTTTGACAAATGGAAATTGATGTTTTGTCAGGTAAAAACAAAACCAGTCTCATCCCAAGCAAACTCGCACTGCCCCACAGTGGTGTCAAACGGACTCGTATTATCAACTGAGGTCAGTGAGGAGTGATCATGGGAAATGTAAATAAACGTTTCCTCTACCAACAGTTTTGGTATGGAGCAAACAGTATCGCGCCAACAACCTGGGGTGCGTCAGTTCCAAAAATCTAATCAATCGGCAACATTGGTGTGCAAGTTCATTCTTGATTGAAGCACTCAGAAATCTGAAATTCACTATGGGCATGCATGTGGAGTATTTTTTATTTGACAGCATTGCAGTGCATCACAGCAGATGCCCTTCCTGCATTTAGCCAGAGCCCTATTTAGGATGATTATTATTGGCTGCTTCTTTTGACTAGAGGATAAAGTATCACTCAGACAGACTAAAATTACACGCTTTTTTCCGGAATCCATCAGTTATCCTTTTTGCTTTTTCTGTTTAAATAGGCATTTATAACCAAAATATGTCAACCAGAGATAGACCAAAAATAATTGGACAATAAGATTCCTTTGAATAAGGAAGTTCACATTGATAGGTTGAGCGCGGTGAATACGCAGCCAATCAATGTAGTTGGATGATATACGTAGGAATAAAAACTGAATGACATCATCTTGTTTACACACAGAAGAACACTCTGCACCTTGGACGGACTGTGTTGTGGTAGAGAAAACGTTAATATATCGATTTGAAAACATGGCAACTGATGTTGAACGGTTGACTTCTTTTGAGGAGGCGCATTACGACCAGTATGAATATTACAATCTTAACGACTATTCTTGTCACGCTGGAGGAAAAGGAAGAACCAAGAAAGAAATTGGATTAAACACCAATCGCCATTTGCCAGCTGGCCACGAGCGCAAAATTGCTGAAAAACTCCGTAACAGTGAACTGAAACGTCGGAGGACCAAAAGCTGTTCGTCTTGAAATGTGGATTTTGGTAAGATGACATCAAAAAAGCAACTTAAATCCGATGTTTGGGACAGAATTGCTTTGGGCTTTGTTTCTTGCTTGGTCAGCGTTGGATAAAAACATTCACATGTCGGGGCATGTTTTGTAGGCCCACTGTTGTGTAACAAGAACATTCTTTCATGAACCTGTCTTTTGTTCACTGTTAGTTCAGAACATTTCCTTGTAGACTATGGCATGCAATGTAGGCTAATGTCACGGCTGTATTGTATTGTTTTGTTTTTGCAGAACCCACTTTTGGCGAAGATGTGAAACTGGAACGTGGTCCAATTGTTTGTCTGCCTTTTCCCTTCAAATCGAGTGGAGTATGGCGACTCTAGTCCATCCTAAAAAAAAAAGGAGGCTTCGGATTCTGTCACGAGTCTAGCCTACTCACCTATTCCTCCCGCCCCCGTGTCGGGTTACAGCTGTATGCAAGAATAGCTTGTTTTGGGGTGTTGACTGTCTTAAGTGTTTGGTGTTTTGAGGCACTTTTATGATGTTTTAACATTGTGTTTATTACTAAATAAAAAAATAAAATAAAACCTTGCATTTTATGTTGTGTTCTTATATGGGTGCTTAAACTGACCTGTCTCCAAACGCCTATTCAAGATGCATCAAGATGTGCTTTTCTCCATATCGGAAAAAGTTACACAGAAGCATGCTGTAGTAAACCATCATTTTATCAACCATCATAGCTTTTCTGTGAAGTGAGCTGGGTCTAGTTTTGACGCAAACAAATTACACCCTGTGCTTTTTTTCTTTCAATCCAGTGGGAGGCGACAAAGATCTGCCATCAGTCAGGACTGTAGCTTCCAGACCTGTTCTAGACGGTTGAAGCAATACCTTTTATGTTGATCACATTACATTTTATATATCATGTTTGTTTGCCTATCCCATCTTAATGAAGTGTTCTCTTTGGTCTGTACATAGACTCAGAGTAATGACGGTTTACAAATCTACAGTATGTTTATGACCAGTGGTGCTACTATACTTTGCTCTTGATTGATGCTCATGAACATCAGATATTACCATGCTTTCAGGTTAAAACTGGATCCTGCCCAAAGCCAAATGTTTCGTAATGGGTGCATTCGAACATGACCCCTATATAAATGCTCCAGAAATGGTTTTAAATGTCTCAATGGTCTATACATGGGGTGACTTTTGGGGCAATTTGCTGGGCAACCATATAGCCAGTTCCATTTATACTGATTGGATGATCATGATGGTTTGTCTCCTGTTGATTAAAGTTCTCCAGAAAAGAAATTGTTTCCCAATAACAATGGGAACATGCCAGAACCACAATAATGAGGAAAAATGCCCAGCAACATTGCTCAAAAAATTGCCCTATGTATAATCAGCTTAACAGATAAACTTTCTCCACCCTGACAGGATGAGATGACACAAACAAGCAAAGCAAAAATAATTAAGTATGAATTTCCTAGTTATAACAGAAGTATACCACCAGTTCTCTCTCTCTCTCTCTGAGTGTAATCTGATGTCAACAATGTTGCAGCTTTAAAAGGTTCAGTCCAAGACTTGAATCCAATACACTTCTTCTCAAATTCATTAAATTGGTCCTCTAGCTGTCCATTCTGTGTGTGCAAACTCAAGCTTTCCTACTCAGTCTTGTATGTGGGAAACCACACCACAGGACTGCACTAGAATCACAGACTGCACTTTTAAACCCATAGAGTAAGATAATAGGTGCATTCGGACAGTTCTAGGAACACAGTTCTACTAACTACTGTAACTGGAGAGGCTACACCTACAACTACACAGTTCCTAGGGCTTTTTTTCTGTTTACATTCACACATTAGGAACTCTGAGATGACTTCACACATTAGTAGCCCAATGATTACATAGCCATAAAGTAATGAAACGGACAGCATTGCTATTTAGTTACTAGCTACCAGCATTGTTAATACAATTTATTCTCATCATCTGTCCAGAAGGCATTTGTTGCATGACAGTAGGCAGTCTGCAGCCTTCCCATGCAGGTTTTAATGTTTTGCAAATTTAAACAGATGCAGAATTATTTGTACAGAATTTTCCATTTTTAAAAAAAATGATGCTTCTGCTGCCTTGGCATGCAAATCAGCCATAGTTCCTATGCCATACCCCAAAGTAGGAGTTATAGGAACTGCGATCAAAGGAACCTTTTAATCCCAAGTGCGCGAAAAAAGGGGTTCTAGGAACTGTATGTTCTAGGAACTGCAAAAAGTTCCTCCGTTGTGAAAGGGACTATAGTGGTAGTGAAATCTGAAAAGTTCTATTAGAGAATTTCATGCACAGGGCAGAATTCTAACACATTTCTTTCATCTATTCATTATGTGAGGGTTATATAAACATATCATGTAATTAAATATTAAATATGTAATTAAATATTAAAACCTTATTAAACATATCATGTAATTAAATATTAAAACCTTATTAAGTTTTTTGCACAAAGTTTGCATAAAGCATATAGTAAATTGCACATTTTGAATAGTCTGGATGCAATAGTTTCAGGATGTGCTCCATTGGATGTGTGCTTCTGTGTGCTTGTAATAAAAAAATAAAAAAATCAAAGAAAATCTGCTCAATGTGTTGAATGCTTTTTATTGCCATATCTTGAGTTTCTACAAAGTTAGATGTGTTCTTTATCACTTAAGACAATCTACCCTAATTGATTTATTTCTCCCCCAGGCTTAAAATCTCCATGGAGGTTTACAGAAATCAAGAAGAGTTCAATTAGTTACTGTTATGTTGTCTTATAAAGCAAAATGCCCTACACAAAACATGATAGAAATTGGAGATGAGGTAAAACTCCCTGACACGTCATACATCAGTATCAAATTCACTATTGCATTCACTATGGCACAACACATCCTGAGCAAGTTTTGGTCCTCTTATTTGGATAACTAAACCACCTGCATTCTCCAGGTGTTTTTGGTAAAGAATGGCATTGAGGAATGAGGCAAGTCAGCCCTTTTTACACCCTGCCACAAATACTGTACAAATACAATCCCTCTGATATATCAGATTTAAAACCGTATCCCTTAATCATGAGTCTCTGACCAAACCCAAGCAGTGTTTGGGGTGTTTAGCAGCTTTTAGGGTAGACTGTGGAAGCACTGTATATAATTCATAAATTAGACAACATTGTCATAACTGGCCTGTAGAACATTGTAGGAATAACAAGCAAGTACAATCAGCAATGCCTCCTTTCAAATATTAACACAAATGCATAAAGCCAGATGATTTCAGCTTCCCTGATTAAGATCGATATAAACGTTTAGAATCTTTACTAATGTGACTGACAAGTTACTATACTTCCACTTTAAGATAATTCTTAATAAAAGTACTTTTAACTGCTAGAACATTTATTTTCTTATTAAAAGGTGTATTAAAAAAAACGTTCAGTAAGTAATCACCTAGTCATGAACTTAAGGCACTTAAACATTATCAGCCACAAAGTCAGAAGTGGAACGCTCATTCTTAAATAATATTTAAATAAGGCAGCCACAGGAACATTTTCCATGGGTGGTCAATTTGTACACAATGTTTTGAAGGTGCAATGATTCTTTTGGTACATACTAGTGTTGACTGTGACAGATTAAAGTCCCAACTGTCAGTTTTTTTCTAGAAGGATCTGGTTGAAACCTGTGATTCCATCACCCTTTTGTCCAGGATGCATATTCGCGTAACGGAGTGGTGATCTCTGAAGGTGCAGCTTGACAGAACCCTGATGATGACATCAAGATCAAGTCAGAGCCTGTCAGACAAAAGACATATCTATCTATCTATGACATATTTTGAGATTCTGAACTCCCTTCACACAGGGTCTTACCCGTGGCTGAGCCCGTATGGAGGCGACGCCCTGGTCGAACTGATTGGTCTCCACCCTGTACTCGCCACTCCGGAAGGGCATCTTGAGAGACGCCATCATGGACACGACCCTATGGAAGCCCGTGGCGGTCAGAGCCACTGTGATGTTGGGCGCGGAGGCCAGTGCCAGGCCCATGGGCCAGCTCCGCACCACCACGGGCTCCTGGAGGCTGGTGAGCTGCACTGAGCCCCTCTCCCTCACCAGCGGATCCAGCGCTGGCACTGAGGCCAGAGTCTCCTCAAGCATGTCCTCAGCGTCATCCAGCTCTGCCTCTGCTAGGGCATCCATCAACATCTAACAGGGAGCAGCGAGATATTGTACATCAGACCCACTACATAGGAACAGCACCACCAAATGGCCACCAGCTATTACAGCATTAAATGGGAAACAACAAAGGGGACAAATGTACCCTCCACTCTTTCCATCTCCGCTGGATGATGCAAGCAGCTTTGGTCCATTCCTTTATTTGCTGTCGAATCAACCAGGATCTAACCACTGCAAAGAGTACAAAAATAACAATTTTATTCACCTTCAACTCTTGCTACAGGGTGCAACTGAGTTTTGTATGTGCGTGTGTATGTACTACTTTAAGTGAATCTTAAGTGTGTGCTATGAACAAACTGGCAACATTTGTTTCCAACAACATCCAACAAATACCTCTTTTGTCAAATCAATATAATTTCATAAAATAAATCTCCTCTACACTTACCACCTGGCACCAACACAATTAACAGTCTGAATGATCAATGTAATTCAATTACTAGGCACGTCTCCTTGGCCAGACATACAGCATTAAGGCCAGTGCGAACTCATTGGCCATCCAGTCAATGCATGTTTACGTCAATCTAATCTGTTCTCTTCCGCTGGGATAAGCAGGTGAAGCCAGGTGAAGCACCTCGCGTGTAGACACCGGTCAGCTGCCATCTTCTGGCCAGCCAGCCAAACGCACCAGCCAGCCAGGTCATCATCAGACTGCTGACCTTTTGGAACACCTCAGTCTCCGACTCCCTAAAATCAGTCGGACCCTGTCTGTGTGTAAATCCACTAGACACCTGTCTCTTTCCATCCCCTCCGTCTTGTAAACTGTCAAATTGGACGTATAGACCCTTTCAACTCAACTGCATAAACAAACAGGTGCATTCCTAGGCCTTTCCGGTGGCAGGGAAAACAACACTGAGCTAATCGTAACTTGAGGACAAAAAAAAAACAAAAAAAACAATGAAAAAAAGTTAAGTTGACATTTTGTAGAGCCTTACGCAAAAGTCTGTCTATCTATCTATAGTGACATTTCACGGTCATTCTAGTTCAATTGTCTGCTGTGCTGTGTCCTACACTGTACCTGCTTGGATGAGGGTAGCAGCCCGTCTCTTGGCTTTGCGTCTTCGTCTCTGGTGTTTCCGCCAGTAGCACTGGATGCAGAAGGCTTTCCGAGATCGAACTTTGGCCCGATGTTCTTCCAGCAGCTCCAGCTGTGTATACATTTGAAGGAATCATCTTAGAATCTAACCTCACAGAGCCACATTGCAAGTGAGTCAAAGGAGAATTCTAGCATTGTGTTGAAATGAAAACTGGGAAGGTATAGTATGAGTCTATCTTTCTATTCAAACGTTATTGGGTAATTTATTATGGGTACTGCACCCCCCCCCCCCCAAACACACACACACAGACAAAATCACATCCAAATACACACACATACACACAACCACAACCAAAATACACACAACCACAATTCATAGCCTGCTTATGCCATGACTACGTCCATCCTATTAGACAGATAACAAACATAACACAACGTCACTAATACAGACCATTGCATGAGTCAGGAAGACTTTGGTTCTCCCACAATGCACCAGGGAGCTGTGGGTGGCGGTGGCGGAGAGGAGCTGGGGATCAGGGCTGTGCCCTCTTAAAACCACTCTGAGAACATCCATCACAGCTGAACCAAGGCTGTCCTTGTCTCCGGACTCAAATCCTGACAGCGAGACAGAGGGAGAGAGAGAGAGATTTAGACAATAGCAGACAGCGCATGCAAACAAAGATCTGACACACTGAAAAACAATGGAAATAAATTAGTTGCTATGCAGAACTATGCATGCACTCAATTAATTTGAGTACACATACTGTCGCCTGTAATAAACTATTTGATACCTCATCTGTAACTTTACCTAAAAACAGTAATAGTTAGTTAAATTTGTTTAAATTAGCTGTTATTAGGTGTAATGCAATACAAATATTAACAGCTTTGTTTAGTTTAATATTTTAAAGCATGTCTGCTACTCAGGGTGCGATTTGTGTAAAAACCAGACGGGGTGATGATTTTGAATAAGTTTGTAACCCCCCCCCAAAAAAAATAAAATAAAAATGAACGAACGATTCATAGCCTAGTAATGTCATGGCTAATAATACCCTATATTGTTTTTGCCACCTTTGTAACATTTTAGTTTTAGTTTACCGTGGTGTATGACTTTAAACAGCGAGTGTGCTTGGTATGATGATCAGCTCCTCTAATGCAGGGTAGGACTAGTTTTGACAAGCATACAAATTCACCTTGTTCTTGCCCCATCTGAAAGGACTTCTCTACTTTTGCTGCCTCCATCCTTTCTGTATTTGTTGTGTAAAAAAACGTTGTATGGCACTGAAGTCTTAAGTTAGTGAATTGGCTAACAGTTGGTAACCAAATAGCCTACACATTGCGCTACACGCTGCATAGGCTACGTGCATTCTCTCTCCTGCTGATTTGCGTTCAGTAGCCAAGTGCGTAATATTGCAAAAGTTGAAAAAATAAATGTGTTTATTGTAGCCTACAGAAAATAAATAGCCTATCATACTGTCAGTTAATAGCCTACAGTGCAGTGAAGATTTTGGAGAGTAAAGTTATAGGGCAACTTGAAGTTTTATGAAAATAATTTACGAACCAGAACATAAAGACCATGAAGCTTCTATTTCTTGCAGCTGTTAAAACACCCGCTAGATAGTTTAAATACCCACCAACATTCGTTTTTGCAGTACAGATTATTTCTAAAAGTTATTTGTCTACTACTGGCTGATTTATCAAACGAGTGCTTTCTCGTTCGTCCTCCGCCAACTACAGGTGTTTCGGTAGAGAGCCATTGAATAAGCGATGTCAAGCAATTTCTGCAACACCTTTTGTGATATTCAGCAAATATCTCCTCATTTAATGTAAGTTCCTTCGGACAATAGGCCTACGTTCTACTCTACGTGCAGTTGTCCTCCATCTCAGTTGCATCAGTTTTCTAATTTTGAAGGTTCTAAAACATTATTATGCTTCACTGAATCCTTCTCGTTTTCTTTCATTTGTCCAGCTAACTTTTCCATTGAACCTAGCCATTTATGATGGATTACACACTCGACATTCTGAAATGTCCTGCACGATCAAGGCCAAATTAAGTTATCACGCAGCCACTGTGTCAGCAGCATCAGTGCTGACGGTGACGGTGCGTTTCTGATGTCAGATTATTATGTAGGCTAGCCTACTAGACTGTTCTCACGTTGCAGCGCTTTACTTATATGAAGTAGCATTAATCAATATGAGGGGCAGAGGGGGATAAATGTTGTCCCCCCCGACGATAAAAATTATTTAGCAGAGGTAGGGATAGGAAAACCAGAGGGGGGGAAATCCTAACCATCCCCCCTACAAATCGCACCCTGCTGCTACTATTAACTTCAGGTTTGGAAGTCCTCAGGGATTCATAGCTCTTCCTAATGTTCAGTGCTTCCCTTCTGGCATGCAGTTCACACTAATACATGCATGTATTTACCTGTGCACTAGTCTCCTGTGCCACAGGTACACATTCATTTAAAAGAGGCTCCAACACAGATATAGAAGGAACACCAGCGAAACTGACAAGAAAGAGAACAGGAAGGGAAGGAATTGAAGAACATGAAAAGAAAGAGAAAAAAGAGGACAGTAAAGGGCGGCATGAGAGCTACAAGGTATGGAGGAAGGTGCCCGCTTGATAACTCCAGTCAAATGCTCTTGAAGGCTGTTCTGTTGGTGATGTTTTTGCCCATAAAGGTTGCTTTGCTAGTGATTTTGATTTTGACGGCAAATAGGCTTGGCTGCTGATTGGCCGCTGTGTGAAATCCCCTACCTATAGCACTAGCTCTTTAACATCTCTCCGGTGTATATTTGACAGTGAAAACAATAAAGATGCAATCCGCGATC
The DNA here is from genome assembly GCF_046254945.1 of Alosa pseudoharengus. Lineage (NCBI taxonomy): Eukaryota > Metazoa > Chordata > Actinopteri > Clupeiformes > Clupeidae > Alosa > Alosa pseudoharengus. The sequence continues at coordinate 33,158,213 of NW_027468870.1, read as the reverse complement.
TTGGTAAAGGGCTATCGATATTTCAGCTAAACAGCCAAACAAACTATCCCCCAACTTCCAACTGTTTATGGCTCTGGCCGAGCTACCATGTCTGTCTCACATTTGCAGAGCCGAGACTGAACAGACAGCTAGAGCCATGGGTAGCAATTATCATATGAATTTGCTGAATTCTAATTGGATATTGTAATCATGGACTTCACCTTTAAATACTAAGGCTAAACAGTAGTCATTGGCATTCTGAACAAACACAGTATCAGGACAACACAGAGTAAACATTGACATGGAATGCCTTGTGGTATTGACCACAAACCACTAGCTGATAAATAATGATTTGCGTATTTACACACTCAAGAAACTTCCTAGTTGGCTGCCTTCAATAGCAAGGACCCAAGCAAATAGGGATGGCAGATGTAAGTGGAAAGTTGCAACAGGGTTTATCTGATTATACAAACTAAAGTATAAGTAGTTTCTCTATACATTTCCCCTGCCTACTCATTTCACTTACCATTCTGATCGGTCAGCTGAGCAGGTGTTCTGGTGTGCGTAATCAGTCCATAACGTTGCAGGAAGCTTGCGTAAGGAATCCTGAGGACACGGAGCAGTACATGTCACAGCTGTAACATTACTAAAATTAACTTCAACACCTACGCATTAATCTCATCATTCACATTATGTAAACAAACACACCAAACACTTAAGGAGGGATTAAGCTATTACCTTATAGGAAATCCTGCTGCACTTATGTTGATGGTCTCCACAATACCACATGCTTCCAGCTGAGTAATCACCTTGGAGAACACAAAGTTTCTTATTTAAACTTATGTCACAGAGGTAACATACACTCCTAGTTGGTCATGCTCTGATGGAGGCTGTGATGGCGAAACGCAAAATTGAATAGCAATGTGAAACTAAAGGCTTTTAAAACATATGACCCTCGTGAGTGCCTCAGATTTTCTATTTTAAACACAAAACACATAAAACTGAGACAAGGTGAAATCGCAGATGGGTACAGATGCCCACATGACTCACTGATTTAGTGTCATAAAATTAAAAATTTTGACAAGACAGACATTGATCTTTTAGAAGAACACAGCCGAATCCTTGACAAGTTAAACATTCTGAATATCAACATGAACTGTAATTGAACACGGAATTGTAACCCAGTGATTTGTGGTCAGTTCTTACCTCCTCCTTCTTGAAAGTGAGAGGCCTGCAGTCTGGGTTGGGTTTGATGCAGCGTGTGTAGTGGGGCGTGGTGCTGTGCAGGATCTTCATCAAGCTCTCCAGAGAGTTCTGAACAGGATACAGCAAAAGGTGAGAGAAGGCACCAAAGGCTCAATCTGTTTCTGAGTGAATGTTTTTGTGTACCTACTATAATCCTATTATGTGATCATGTTACAGTAAGTGCATAAAAGGAAAGATGTAACATGTTAGACTTTAATATGGACCCAATTTTAGACTCTAATATGGACCCAACCATTTTCAGGATATATCAAAAAGAACGGGGGTAAAAAACAGACACAAACTATGGTTCAACCGCAGTGGTAAAGTATTCATTGTTCTGTACTTCCATACCTTAAACTTGGAGACCACAGTGACCACTTTGTTGTGCCCGCGGGCCGCCTCCCCCTCAGCATCAGTATCAGCAAACAGACTGTGCATCAGAGGGTCCTCTGACTGCTGCAGGAGTCGGATCAGCTCAGGGGGGACTGGGTCCTGCAGGAGGGGCGGAGAACACACACCATTTACACACAGTGCTAAGGAACACACATCATTTACACACAGTGCTAAGGAACACACACCATTTACACACAGTGCTAAGGAACACACATCATTTACACACAGTGCTAAGGAACACACACCATTTACACACACAGTGCTAAGGAACACACACATTTACACACAGTGCTAAGGAACACACACCATTTACACACAGTGCTAAGGAACACACACCATTTACACACACAGTGCTAAGGAACACACACATTTACACACAGTGCTAAGGAACACACACCATTTACACACACAGTGCTAAGGAACACACACATTTACACACAGTGCTAAGGAACACACACCATTTACACACAGTGCTAAGGAACACACACCATTTACACACACAGTGCTAAGGAACGCACACCATTTACACACACAGTGCTAAGGAACACACACCATTTACACACACAGTGCTAAGGAACACACACCATTTACACACACAGTGCTAAGGAACACACACCATTTACATACACACAGTGCTAAGGAACACACACCATTTACACACAGTGCTACGGAACACACACCATTTACACACAGTGTTAAGGAACACACACCATTTACACACAGTGCTACGGAACGGGTGGCAGGTCACCCAGTGAATATCCAGTGACAACACAGACCACATGCAAATGGTGCGGTTCATCACATTAGTGGCACCCTACCCTCATACAGGAGAAAAGGGGAATGAGGGGAAAGCAGTGACCTTTAAAACTAGGTCACAATGACAACAATGACGTGTCTATTTGTCTGCTAAAGCAAATTGTAAACCTACCTTGTTTTTCTCCATCATGCCTTCAATCTGATAGCCGACCTTGCCGGCGTAGTGGGACACAATGAAGTGTGGCTGCGGGCTGAACTTGTCCCAGCTCACTTGGTCGTTACTGGACAGCTCTTTCTCCAGGCGAACCATGAACTGCTTGGTGTCAGAGGCTCGGTTCAGTCTGCAGACCTGAAGAAAGGCAGATCAACTCCTTTTAATACTCGTTGTAGCTTAAATATGGCAAGATCTACCAGTGGAGCTGTATATTGTACGAATGGCCAACTTACCTCGTTGAGCAGGGAGAAGACGCTTGTGGGACTGCCCTCTATGAGGTCCAAACAGCGCTGGTTATCCTGGTACTGGACAAATGACCACTCCAGCCCCTCGGCCACATACTCCTCCTGAAAACAGAGGATGAAGAAAACTTTAACATAGCCACACAGTGCTGGCACAAGAGGAACCCTAACCAAAGGTCCTGACGAATACATATGCATACTGAGTCACAATATCTGTGACTCAAAAGGTAAATATTACGTTTGATAGACATACCAAATATGGAATGAAAATCTGTCAGTCCACCTCACAAAATCATGACCACAGACTTTTTCCTCAGCAAATAGCTCATACCTGCTGTGCTTTGAGGTAGTGGCCTACAAAGTGCTGCTGGAGTTTTTCATTAGCGTAGTTGATACACAGCTGCTCTAGGTTGTTCTTCTGGAAACACTCAAAACCATAGACATCCAGAAGTCCTGCAGAAGTGGTTAAAATGGATGGAATGGAATGGAAGTCAGACCTGCTGTGACATGCTACAGACTGAAAAAGAGACTGAACAAAGAGGAAACGTCTGTACCTATGAAGTTGCACCAGTTGGAGTTGTCAGCACACATACTCTTGTTGATGAAGGAAACCATCCAGTCAAACAGTCTATTCAGAAAAAAGGGTTAGGTCAGGTGTTAGTCATGATTGCTGAGGGCACAGAATTAAATAAAAAAGATAAAGAGTGAGAGAGAGACAGCAAAGACCTAGAGAGACAGAAAGATAGTGAGGCAGGTAACATTCATCAATATAAAGGGAAAAAACCTCACTCACTGTGCGTAGATTACTTTGGCCAGGCAGTCCCTCCGTACGCTGCATTCTGCCCGAGAGCAGGGCTTGAGCAGCGTGCTCTGTCTGCCCGCCTTAAGCGCACGCACCCGCAGACAGGACTGCAGCTCCTCCACCGGGATGCCCAGCAACTCCGCAGTCGTCCGCAAGAACACTACAGACAACACACTCCTGATGAGCTACCACTCTGTAGTAAACCGGTAGTAAATACCAGTGCCATGGACCATAATATACATTTTTTTTCTCAAATAAAGCCATCAATGTGCACATAATGTTTTTAGTCCAGCAAAAGGGTGTATTGGGTACACAGGAATGTGCCAGTCAACATATTTATTCATATCTAGGACACGAGCGGACTCACTGACCTTTTGACTCTTCCTCAAGGTCACAAGGCTGAGATTCATCTGTTGGTGGATTGAAGGCCACATTCCCAAGATGGAGGATGCCAGCCAAAATCTGAAAGATTTTGCACAAAAACGCTTGGAAAACAAGGCTCACAAGTCACGACCACATGAGTAACCACTCAAATCAAAGTATGAGGTAAGGCATTGAGCCCTAAACATGCCCCTTACCCTGAATATCTGTGACTGCTTCTCAGAGTTAATGCCAAGATGATCCATTGCCTCCAGAGTCTCTTCAAAGCAATCCTCTACAAAATAAACGAGGAGTGAGTCATAGCATATGCACCGCCATATACTATATGGACAAAAGTATTGGGACACCTGTCATTACACACACAGAAACTTCCATGACATCCCATTCCATAAATCCACATGTATTAATATGGAGGTTCCCCTTTGCAGCTGAAACAGCTACTATTCTGGGAAGGATTTCCACAATATTTTAGAGTGTCTCTGGAGATGTTTGCCTATTCATTCAGATGAGTATTTGTGAGGTCAGCTACTGATGTTGGACAAGAAGGCCTGGCTTGCAATCTCTCTTTTAATTTATCCCAAAGGTGTTTGATGGCATAAAGCAGCGGTTCCCAAATTTTTTTCCTGTGTACCACCACCTACATCCTGACTCGGCTCGCATACCCCCACCATCCGACACATAAAAACCGTAACACATTCTATTGACGCATTCCAGGCATCATAATTAGCCCATGATAACAAATAACAAAATCAAAATGTCTATGAGCTCTCACACTAAAAAAACAGTGTGGAGAACAACATTATGAAACAAAGAAGAAAGAGAACATAGGCTTACGATTTAAAAAACAAAAATCATTTTTAACACCTTTTGGAGATTGCCCTTTTCATCTAACATACCCCCTAGTGGAAGCTTGCATACCACCGGTGGTACGTACCACAGTTTGGGCATCCCTTTATGGACCTTGCTTTGTGCACTGGGGTACAGTAATGCTAGAATGGGAAAAGACTATCCCAAACTGTGCCCAAAAAGTTGGAAGCATAATTATCCAAAATGTCTTAGTATACAGAAGCATTACATTTTCCTTCACTAACTCAAGCCCAACCCCTGAAAAACCACCATTATACCATAATCTCTCCACCAGTATGACTATACATGCACAAAGCAAGGTCCATAAAGACATTTTGATATGGAAGAACTTGACTAGTGTGCAGAGAATAGGGTTCTCTACACCTTTGGGATGAACTAGAACAGGCCTTCTCATCCAGCATCAGGTTTACGTTATATACACACTGTATATGGTGAAAGAGTTTGCCACTAAATTTGTTGTTGTTGCTTTTTATGGAGGTGGAGTGTAAAATAGAGAAGTTCTAGATGAACACAAACTTACCCTCCAAGATTCTGTCAACGTTTGGCAACCAGTTGAATCTCTGGTCATGTGGCATCTTCCACTCCTGTCTCTGCTGCTCCGTGGCCCATTTCATCATCTTTTAAACAAACACACACACACTTATGAAACAGACACAGAGGTAGGGTAAATAAATATGACAGCAATACAGGATAAACATATATGCCTTGTTTGCTCAGAAGTGGGTGTAATACAGTAAAGTGAATCACCAAACACCAATCTGATACCCATGCAGAAAAATGATAATGACCATGAGAATGACCATGAGAATGACTACCCCCAAGAGGTCTCATTCCATCAAATCCGGCCCACTGCCTAATATGAGCCTGGCACCCCTGCCCTAGATGCTTGCAACATTCATTCTGTCATAGAATGTTATGTGATCATTGTAATAAGAATGTCCAGCAAATACTGGTATTTGACATGTGAGAACAAATCTGTAACCACAACATCAACATCTATTACAAATCTTCACTTGCCTGATAAAATATGTGGAAATTCCTCTCATTAGCAGCTTGAAAGGCAACCCTGGTCTTTTCCAGTAGATAAGTCTGGACCGATGCCCCAACCAGCAACTGAGACCTGCATAACAAAAGGACACACTGCCCTTCAAGCTCTGCACCAGCCACCACTGCCCTTACCCCAAGTCACAAGGTGCATTATCACGTTAATCAGGGTTTTATATTATTAGATATAACAGAGAGCATGGGAACAAGAAGGACCTGTTTAGCTGGAGCTGAATGTATTTTCCAAATCGACTACTGTTGCTATTCCGTAAAGTGCAGGCGTTTCCTGTTGAAGACAGTGGAGAACAACACAACGTTTAGTATTTAAAGAGGGTACATAAAACTACAGCCTTTATAAAAACCTGGATTTATTCTTAGAGAAGTCCACAGGCTCACCAAAGGCCTCCATGATGGGGTTGGAGTCCAGGACTCTTTTCTCTATCCTCTCCACTGTGTCCTGGCAGGTCTGAGAAGACGCTGCCACTGTGGCGTAGTACTTCATCAGGCACCTAGACGTCCATGTCTACAGACACATCCAATGAAAACAGATCAATAACAAAGTATATTAACTAGCGTTGTCACAATTAACGTGTTAATCATGGCAATTTATTTAAAAAAATATCTATATTGCTTGTTGATAACAAGGGGGATAAATAACATTGCCCACATGTTGCCAAGGGAAACATTGACATGGTCTCTCTCTTCACACTCTGCTAGAACGTAGTTATGTACAACAGTTGCCTTCGGGACATTAGGTAGAAGTGGTGAACAATTTAACAGAAATAGAACTTCTTACCTTCCCTGCTCCACTCTCTCCACTGACCACGAGGGACTGATTTGTCGGCTCTACTTGGCCCTGCACATTCCTGTAAGCCGCCTCAGCCACTATGAAGATGTGAGGCTTGAATTCCTGTTCAGGTGAAATTGGCAAATGTTTGTCATTAGTTTTCCTCCTGAGTGTGTCTAGTGAACCAATCCCCATAATTTTGCTGTCATTTACTTAGGTAGCCTTAATCCAGGGGCTTATTCAGACAAAAACCGAAGGCCACTGCACATTTGATTTGAGTTTAGTCACAATTATCAAGTAAACACTGACATGGACTAGTTCATGGTTACGAGCTACCAGTATAAACACTGGCAATGATAAATAACTATGCCTCACAATTTCAGGAGGTGTTTGCTTTTTGGAATTAAGGAATGATTATTGAAGAACTGTCAACAAAGCAGACAGCACAACTCTCCAGGTAGTAAATAAGTACAACAAAGAGTGCATAATTTATCTTCCTTTTTGTGAATTTACATGGTGTCTCCAAACTAGAATATCTTCAGCACATACATCCAATAATTGAGGGTGTACATGTTTTGTTTTTAAATACACACATGACTTTTTTTACTATTCCATTACACTCCTTTGACTCAGTTGATATGTTTGGGAGAAGCACCCTTGCTATTTGTGTACGTATGTATTTGTCCACAAACACCTTCTGTCTGTGCACACACAGGTGTGTAAACACCTTCATAAAAGCATGTGGTGTCTAGCGAGTGATACACCGTGTCCACCCACCTGAGGCTTTGGAGCTGTGTGATACTCTTTCATCACATCCAGAGAGTAGAGTTGCGGCACAGGATGGAAGGGGTTGAGAGCCACCAGGGTGCAACCCGCATGAGTGTAGAACACCCTCGCCCTGTACCTGGCCTGCAGGCAGTTAAGGACTAGCAGCGCAGGCGAATAACAGGAGGGAGAGAGGAAGGAGAGGTCAAAATCAAGACTGGCCGGTATTACCTAAGACTCAGCCACACAGGCCACTGAGAGGATATCAAGCATGACTCAACAAAGGTCAACAGAGGTGAACGCTTCACAGACTGCTTATCAAGAAGTTACGATTAAACAAAAACAACATTTTCATTGTTAAAGGTAATTAGGACATCAAGGTTAAATCATAGGTAAGGGACGTTTTACAGATAACGTGACAAAAACTGCAAAAATATGGTTACTCCTTGTGAGGGGGATACCTGTGGTTGGCGTAACTGGATTCACTTTGGTGAGGTCATCGTAGGTGTGGAGTTCGTCTTCGTTGATCAGGAAGGCCCTGACTTCGCCCTCCAAGGAGTCATTAAGAGACTTCCGTCTGGCCTGAATCTTCTCTCGCAGGCCATGGACCTTTGAAACACACCTCTGGGATTAGTGCAAAATAAGGGAAAGGGACGAGCCAAAGATGCAAGGCTCTGCTCATGTTTAACAAATAATAATCTGAAGGTATGAGTTTGCATGACAAGGCAAAGATGTAGTGCTGCAAACCAGTGGTTGGCAAAATCCAGCTGCCCTCCTCATGTGGTACAGCTGTTTTTTTTTACCAAATAAGAAATAGCGACCTAATGTGTTCTCCAAGCTATAAGGGATTATAATAAAATGTTATGTAATACAAAACATGTCACTGACACATCCTTCCCAGATGGTGTGCGGTCCCACATGAATTAGCTCCATGCAACATGTCAGCACCACTTGGCTAACGCAGCCTCTAATGGCTTTGAAGACATTTGGGTCAGTCTTTGAGACAACAAAACACACCTTCAGACATCATGTTCCACTAGCCTACTATGTTTGTTTCTTAAACGATTTCGATATATATTAGCACGACCAAGAGATCAAAAATTGGCATCAAATTGTTGGCTATAATTTAGGATATCATTTCCAGTCTCATTAACTGTTGCATCCTATGAGGAAGAGATAATTCTGTGAAACATTTGTTAAAATGAGGAGGGTAGCAACATATATAGAAAAGTTAATTGTCTCGATAACAGCATCCCATCCACATAGTGAACAGGTCTAGTAGTCTGCACCTGACAGGCTGGACGATCTTGCGTACACAGACATTAATTATAAAGGTGCATGTCACATCTTACAAACAAATCCGATACAAAGTGCTTCACTGGAAGTACTTCAAACTGGCGGCTTATGGGATGTACTCCTCAATGGAACGGCATCGTGCGGGATTAACGTTACGATAGAGCACGAGGGTTGAAACTGTGACAGTGATTATGTCGACGGTGTGGATTGTTTGTACATAATGCTACTGCTGCCCCGTCCTTGTTTTGATATGACGTCTAATCACATTGCAAATTATAGTTACTGGAATTAATGTTAATGATACAGCATGAGAATAGCATGATTATCACAACCGTTAAAGAATGTGCTTTTATGATTAATGTTACATATTGGACATCAAGACACTGATACTGTATATTAATCCTTAAATTACTTGTTTGAAAATTGTAACTTAGATATCTATTAGATTAGCCTACTTATTAATCGTCAGTGATATGATGATACACAAGGGCATGCATCATGTAAAGTTCCATGACATTTGCGATGTTATTTTATGACAACATTGACTGCGGGCTAACTGCTTCTGCTAACTTTTAGCTAGAATGCCATGTCAAGAAGAATCCCCTCCCAGAAAACTGGCCCACACACACCAACCACCACTGTCCCATAACAGGCATTCTCGTTAGCATTAGCTTCAAAATAACTTTTATAACGTTAGCAATAACTTACTCCCCATACATTATAATAGAGAATGTGTTAATAATTTAAGTCAAGACTGCATTTTCAAGACAAGTCTAAAAAAAAAAAAAGAGTTCAAATTAACGAAATAAGTAGCTAAATCAGACCCACCTTGACTTGGTTGATGTTTCGCCCGCTTTCAAAATTTGTGGATTTGGCACTGTCCCAGTCGTTACTGTTTGAGGATAATACGCCTTCCAAAGGAATCGTGTGTTTTTTATCAGCCATCCTTAAAAAACGTTTACACTTCCAGTGAGAAACAAGTTATGTCCCACTACTCCTCCATTTCAAACAGAATGGTATTCTTCCAGTTCGTATGTCATAAAATATTCCACAGTGAAGGACAAAACACTCCCCCGCCTCGTTGGACTCTCAAATCTCACACCGGTTGCTGAAATATGCCCGAGCCGTCATGCTGGAACAAACACGCCCTCCTCGCTCTCAAACCAGTAAGAGCAGACCTGTGCTCTGACACTTCACATGGGAACGCCCAGGATTCATACGCGGAAATGAATGAAAATGCATCGCTATCTACTGTCAGGCATGGGGCATCAGTAAACTTGTTGGAAGCTGCTGGCTATAACAGTGATTGTTTTGGTCGTAAACGGAGATTACACTGAAATTACACGAGCTAACTTTAGCAGGGAATAGCAACGACTAACGTCAACAAGTTTTGAGACACCTAGAGCTATCCTGGAATAGCTAGCGATAACGTTAGCTAGTGTCAAACTTTCAAATCATCTTCTTCAAGTGAAATCGTATTTGTGGCAGCGGAAGCAAAGCAATTATGTTTATCATCTGATTTACAAACCCGGCGGTATCCAGGTGTTTGCACTTACAATTTTTCTCCAGCAATGGATGGGGTAGGTTATGAATTTGTTTTGATCCATTCCATCAAACTGTTAGCTCCCAGTTTGTTGCTTGGTTCTTGTACCTGTTTGTAGTTATAGATTCTAGAATCATGTAAGTAAGTAAAAGCAGGATTGGAATGGTTTCCATTGCAGTTTGAAAATAAATAGGCTACATAAACTCCAAAGCCACCCTACAAACAAAATAAATGCTTGCCAGTGACTTGTTTAAAATTCCACTTCCTGTTGAAAATGTCCCTGCTTGACAACATATTTATCTGTTGCATTTACAGGTTATGAGCAAGAAGTTGTTGAAGGAGGCCTTCGTCAGCAATTTGAATGGCACAACTTTGGGAGAAGTTGCTTTTGGATCCTTGGTAGCACCCCTGTGTGTGCTGAGCCGAGGTTTATTTTTCATCCTTTATTATCTCGGCAAAGGGACTTTTCCACTTTCCTGGAAGTCTCACTTTCTGTTAGACTTTACCTTCTTAGTACTTCCTTTGGTCCTGTACTCCACCTTATTCAGTGGGGTGCTTTATCTGGCCATCACAGGCCTTGCAGTGATTGACGTTGGTGTACTTTACCAAGTATACCAAAAGAAGAAACCGGCAGCACCATTACTTGATCTAATGAAGAGGTTTCTTCAGAGCAAAGTTGAGACTAATTTGGTACCATTTGTAACTGTTTTTAGAGTGCAAGTTAATGTAAAAACGGCCTTATGCATTCTGGCAGTTGACTTCAGTGTGTTCCCACGACGCTATGCGAAAACTGAGACCTACGGAACTGGTGTCATGGACCTAGGTGTTGGAGCTTACATACTTGCAAATGCAATTGTCTGTCCTGAGGCACGGAGAAAAGAAAAGAAGGGGTCGAATTTCAGCCATGTTGTGAGACAACTGTGGTCTGTCTGGCCCTTGGTTTTGCTTGGGATGGCAAGGATGATTAGTGTGAAAATGTCAGGATATCAGGAGCATGTGTCCGAGTATGGAGTTCACTGGAACTTTTTTTTCACTTTAGCAATAGTGAGAGTCATAGCATCCATAATTTTGGCTATATTTCCAGTCAAGAAATCCTGGCTTTTTGCGCTTTTGATTTCTGGAATTTATCAGGTTGTCCTCGAGACAACTAGCTTGAAAACTTTCATTATCCACAGTGAAGATAGGACTGGGAGTTTTCTTGCTGCTAACCGAGAGGGCATCTTCTCTGTGTTTGGCTATGTAGCTATTTACATGGCAGGAGTGCAAGTCGGGCTGTACATAATGGAAACAAGACTACTGATCAAAGACTGGTTGAAAGTTATTCAGAAATTATTAATTGTAAGTTTTCTATTATATGTGATGTTACACTTCTGTCAAATACACATAGAACCAGTTTCACGTCGGGTGGCCAATCTGCCTTACTGTGTCTGGATTATTGCTGAATGCATGTACTTCTTGACTTGTTTAAGTGTTGTTGATGTCGTTTTACTATTTGCAAAAGCCCTGACAAATTGTTACATCATTCCAACCTCATGGAATCTGCATCAAGATGATGAAATGAAGAAAGCAAATCCAAGAACGGAAATGGAAGGCTTATGCCTTATTCAATCTGTGAACCGAAATCAACTCTTATTTTTCATGATTGCAAATCTAATGACAGGACTTACAAATGTAATTGTAGATACTGTGAATAGTAATGATTTGTTTTCTGTGTCTGTTTTGCTTATGTACATGTTCATTAATAGTGCTGTCATTTTCATATTGCACCGCAAAGGAATAACAGTAAAGTTTTGGTAGGCCCCCTCACTTTTGTATGTAAAAGAAACCTGTCAACATACACAGATTAACAATCCACAGCATGCTTTGTATATATGTACTACTGCTTGTACAACCATTGACTACTGTTAAACAATTTAAATGTTATGATCTTCTCTCACAGCAGATGCAGTATTGCATTTGAGATTCTGATATGGACTACTGAGGGATGCAGGTGTGCTTTCAGTTTTAGAGAGAAAAGTATGCTCAGGAAAAACAAATGTGACAAGATCAATAATAATAAAAACAAAATGTGGGTGTGGGTTAGTGAGGTTCCTCCATCACGGTGAAGCGCTTTGGGTGTCTTGAAAAGCGCCATATAAATGCAAGTTGTCTATATGATATTTTTTGTAAGGTAATGCCAAAAAGAGAACTGTTGGACACAACTCACATGAGTCATAATTCCAACATGATCATTAGGTAGTAGGTACTGCTTATAATATTGCACCCTTTTTTACGTTCTGGTGTGTTATGCCCCTACCTGGTCAATAAAAGAAGACATGCCATTCTTTATACAGACTGCTTATCATTTGAATGTATTTAAAAAGTTGTTTTGAGATGTAGAAAAATATGAAAAATAGTAATTTACACCTTGATCACATTTCCTGTCATTCTTTCAACAATAAAATATTACCCTATTTTGAATCAGTAGGAAAACGTGAAGGTAAAGGATGAGTGAGGCTTTTAAAGTGATTTGCTGACCTGCATCGTATGCAAATGTTGTATTAATTTCTAATTTAGTTATTGATTACCTAGTGGTTTTCAAATCACATACAAATTGAATGGGCAATAAACGCAACATTCCAGTAAAAGTTAATTGTGATGTAAGTCATGAGCAAAGACTATCCGACACGAGAGATGCAACCCATTAAAAACCATATGAATATTGTTATAAGACAGATATTATTACAGTTTTTTTCAGTCGCTAACAAGCGTTTGTCCAACCAGTTGTCACATTTTCAAAACTCTAAATACAATTAGCACAGCATCGGTCTTTTGTGGCCATACCATTTACAAATTTCATGTCGTTTGCACACGATATACAGTCAGTGAACACATTTCCACAATGCTTTCATTCTCTCAGACAAGCTATACCTCCCAACAAAATTATGGATTGTTTTTGCAGTATTTACAAATTTAACACACAACATCCCACAATAGTAAAAACAATATTCCAAACCTTAGATACAGTATAAAAACCTCTGCTCCTGCAATGATATCAGTTCAAAAACAATATATCTCAGCTGATAATAAACAAACAATTCAATAATTGACACACAACTGATTTATGTTGAGTAAATTGGGCCAACCACAGCTGATTCCAGTCTGGCTTAGACTCAGTGGCAGTGGTTATTTTGTTCTATTACACTGACACAGTAAAATGAGGATTTTGAGGAGTAATGTTTTTAGAAACAGAAACAGAAAAAGACAAACACTGTAATGTCTGGACAAGAAAGAATAAGAGCAAGGGGCCCAGGGAGAAGAGCAGGCCCAGTAAGAGATGCAGTGAGAGGTGCAGGAGCAGTGAGAGGAGCAGGGCCAGGGAGAAGAGCAGGCCCAAGGAGAGGGCAAGGTAGAGGTGTAAGAATGCGTGGTGGTGGCATTCCATTTGGCTGCAACTGAACTGTTGTCAGTGATGAAATTTGTGCCACTATCTTTGACCATGTAATCAATGCGATGTTGATGAAAACATGTGGCCTACTGTAACCCTGAAGATCGCAGAGATTAGATACAGTAATTTTGTGCTTTTTTTAGCTCCCCCCTTTTTATCTTTGACAGAATAATTTCATTTTGAGTCAGATTTCCAGTGTTTTGGTAAAGTTAGTGTGTGCAAAGAAAGATGTGTTAGTAGTATATTTAACAAAATGTGTTTTTGAGAAGAAAATTATCCATTTGGCCAGTTGTGTTTTGTAGGTGTGAGTCTGTGTTAAGAGTTTAGAAAAAGTATCTGAAGTATGGGTAAGCGCTTGTTAGCGATTGAAAAAAACTGTAACTGTGATAAATAATTAAAAAAAAACGTTAGGATAGGATACATTACTACAGGAGCGTCGTGTTAAACGTGTGGGCGGGCGCTTTACTGTTCTCTGCTCCACGTCTTGGGTCAAAGGTTAGGAGAGAATTCCGCCGCCACATACACCTCTGTCGCACTTGTTTGTTTTTATACAAAAAAGCAACTTTTGAAAGAAGGTGAGCATGCCAGCAACTTTCATCGCCTATGTTATAATGTTAGCTATTGCAATAGTGTTAATTATACATACATTTGCAAAACGAATGCGTCCTCGCTGTGAAATACTTGCAATGGATTTGCCAGCGCCCCATTGTAACGATAAGGCTAGCGAAGAAACACGAAGAGTTGTCGGATGGTTTGACGCTTCAGTTTTGTTCGAACATTCCCTTAAGCTCTGGCTTTTGAGATAGCTTGTGGTATAGCAACCACAAAGTAAATTGTCACAAGCGGTATGTTTGTAGGTAGCTATGTGTAGAAACCTAGCATGTCAAAGAAAGTTTTAATGTACTTATCTATGTGTCATATCACAGAACGTCCTGACGGCTAACGTTAGTTAACCTAGCAAGTGGTACCTAGCTGTCGCTCGCTAACGTTACCCTAGCTAATGTTACTTATCGCTGCTTAGCAAACTTATTTCTATCTGTCCGATAGGTAGCTGACAGAAATGCTAATGCTGCCTGACAAACTTTGATAACGTTAGCCAACATGCTAAGTTAGCTTGCGGTAACCGGCTAATTTACCTAGCTTGTCACAGAGAATGTGCTTGTCAGTTAATCATCACAGTGAACTATGTGCCCGGATTAGCTAACGTTAACGTTAATTTGATTACTTTATCTGAGCTAATTCGACATTGATTTTATAACTAACATAACGTTACCTAGCTAGCTAATTGCAATTAATGTTACCTTGGTATTTCGGGGAATATAGCTCATCACAGGTAAGTTAATTCATTGGTCGACAGTTATGTTGCAACCAAATGAAGTCTTAAACATAAGCTATTAACTTACAGCTAGGATAGTAATGTTAGCCAACTGTCAGGGTAGCGTTAACTTTGTGAACTTGCTAGTCGTGCAGGTCGACATTGGCTCAAACGACTTTCAAGTTCAATAGACTGTTATAATTCTGATAACGTTATCAATACACGGTGTCAGTATTAGTTGATAATTATAACAATTTGTGTTATAGCACGATATCGCCGGTTCATTTAAGTGCATGTATGCCCGTAGGTAGTTAGCGACAGAGTTCAACCCGTCCCTCTTTGACCTAGATTGGAAGATGGAAATCAGTTAGCAGTTTGTGGACAGTTCCTTGGAATATCAGATATCTCTGAGGTTGGCGTTGCATTATTTCGCTGGCTGTGTTTGCTGATGGGTCATCATAGCTAATCTATTAAGTTAATAACACTATCTAGGTGTATAAACAAGTAGTTAGCATCTCAAGATGCAGATGCTACCTACCAAGACATCCCTTCTGTGCTAGCCAAACCTTTCGAGTTTAGTATCTCCTAGTTTTCCAAAAAAGATAGTTGATGCAGGTGGATAACTTGGCACAATGTTTAACAAGGTTGCACTTGGTATATAACTTCTCTCTCATCCAGAAAATTTTGTAGACCTTATGTTTGAATTGGTAGAATAAATGGCAAGCTAAATGTACAGTTGGTCTCTACTATTGCTTCATTTACTGGCGTTAGTAGCTAATGTTAGTTAGTTAGCTACGTAAGCTCTGTATTGCTAACTTCCTAGCCTCTAAATTGTCCCAACACAATACGAAGTACATTCATCTATTATACGACTTGATTGGTGTACGATTATTTGAACG
This sequence comes from Alosa pseudoharengus, assembly GCF_046254945.1. Classification (NCBI taxonomy): domain Eukaryota; kingdom Metazoa; phylum Chordata; class Actinopteri; order Clupeiformes; family Clupeidae; genus Alosa; species Alosa pseudoharengus. Next base: position 33,142,258 of record NW_027468870.1, on the reverse strand, counting down.
ACCCGCGATGTTGAAACGGCGAATGTATACCAGGGACTAATTGCCGTGAACTGCATTGTCCACAGGCACTACAGCTACGACCTGAGCAGGGAGAAGACATGGCGCGTCTTGTTGCCGTTTGCAGGGAAGGAGAGGAGGACTATCAGTTCCTTGCACGCCAAATTCCACTCTTCATTAATGACACTTTGACGGTAAGTACATGTTATGTCTTTCAAGGTGTCCGCGATGTTTAGTTATGTGTGTGGTCTCTAGTTTGCCCTTTGAACAATTTGTGTCATGACCAGGAAACTCAGGTCAAATGGAATTGGTCAGCTAGGTGTTAGCATGGCAAGGCCTCTTTGGCTAAAGATACATGCTAGCCCTGCTGTCAAACATATGGACTAGCATGTCAATTTACCTGTAGTTACAAGTGATGAATGATGCTCAATATTTTTGATGCAGTGTGATATTAAGTAAACACCAAGCTCTTGTTTGTTAGATGGTGATGGAATTTCCAGACAGTGTCATGGACCTTGACAGTCATCAGATTAACTCTTCACAGCTGAAACAGTTTGTTCAGGTGAGTGATTTGTTGGCCATCATAACTGTTGACCCCCTTCATTACAATCTGATTATGATTCTGTCAAGTGGGCACAATGGCTGTTCCATCTTTATGACCTGTTCCTTGTAGTACCACGCCATGTTAAAGCAGCAAGACCTGAGTATTTCCATGATGGTGACCTCACGGGAGGTGTTCAGTGCCCTGTCACAGCTGGTCCCATGCGTGGGGTGTCGGCGCAGCGTGGAACGTCTCTTCTCACAGTTAGTGGAGTCAGGGAATCCAGCGCTTGAGCCACTGACTGTGCGGTCCACAGGCATATTATCAGTCACTAAGGCCTGCATGACGGATGCCAAGAAGCTTTACACACTCTTCTATGTCCATGGGTATGTGCAACTTCATTCTGTTTTGAAAGACTACAAGCACCATAGCTAGGCCTTAGTGTTTGCATGCCACTGTGATTGTCATTAGTGTTATTTAGTGTAATGATTTGTAAACCTCTGTTTTCACAGGTCGAAATTGAATGATATGATAGATGCCATTCCCAAAAGCAAGAAGAACAAACGTTGCCAGTTGCACTCCTTAGATACACACAAACCTAAACCTTTAGGGTGAGTGATTTCTTGTTCTTACTGTTTTCAGAAAGGTACCACTGTTACAAACGGCCTATGAACATCAACTTTGAATGCTTTAACTGCTAATGCCTTAATCTTTTAAAGGACGTGGAGTAATATTGTATCTGAATTTCCACATAATTTTGTATTTATTTATTTATTTATTTTCTTTATCTCAACATCCAAGTTTGAAGCAAATGTGCTGTTTATTGATGTCTGTTTAGAGAAGGGAGTGCAGAGAGAGGTGTAGTTTTAGCTAAAGACAGTGGAGATTCATCAAAGAAGGTCAGATGTAGCATCCAGTTTCACTTTGGACCATTTCAGTCTCCAAGCAGGTAGGCAGCAGGACATTTGCTATTGTCATTACAGTTTGCACAAAAGATCAAAGTAAGAATAGGTTAATGGTTTTGTGTAATTTTGTTTGGATGAGGCTGTTGGTCATTGCATTCATAACATTTCAAGAACTAATAAGATTATGCTTTCATACATCAAGCAAATGTTGCAGTCCAAGGACAAATGCCATTGCGTTGTATTTGTAGGAAACCAGAATCTGTCCAGAGAGAAGCATTCATTTGTTTTGGTTGCCTCTCTTGCAGCGGTAGCTGGATGGACGTGTGGGAGCTCATGTCTCAGGAGTGCCGAGATGAGGTGGTTCTTATCGACAGTACTTGTCTCCTAGATACCCTAGAGACATATTTACGCAAACACAGGTAAAGGAACTCACTGACACCCCAGTTTTTCTCTTTTGCAGTCATTGGGGGGAAATTTTGAAAGTAGATAATTGAAAGTCAATCAGAAAGTACCACTAACAGGAATGTTTTTTGTTTTGTTTTCGGGTCTTGATTGCTCCTCCGAGTGTTCTGAAAGTTTCGCACAACAACAGCAAATAGATTGAGTGACTGTCTCTTGTCACTTTTCTCACCAACAGGTTTTGCACTGACTGTAAAAACAAGGTGCTGAGAGCCTACAACATCCTGGTCGGTGAGCTGGACTGCAGTAAAGAGAAGGGCTACTGCGCTGCTTTATATGAGGGCCTGCGCTGTTGCCCCCACGAACACCACATCCATGTGTGCTGTGAAACAGACTTCATAGCACACCTCCTAGGTCGAGCTGAGCCAGAGTTCGCTGGGGGATATGAGTATGGACAACATTTTTTGACATCTCTCAGTTGCCTGCTTCAGAGTGTACTGATTTGGGTAGTGTGTGTTTGTAGTGTGATTTGCACATTTTGTGCTTAGTTTTCTTTTTTCTTTTTAGTTTGTGTTTTTAGTTATTCATATTTGCCATGTTTAAAGGTGTAATGTTTACTAAATAGGAATGTATCTATTCCTTCCACAAGGCATACAGAATTCTGCATGATGAGTTAAAAGTTTCCCAGCGTCCACCAATAAATCTGGACATAATTTGAAAGTTGATTGTTTATTTCAGGAATCCCATGCATTTACTAACACTTCAGGGGAATGAAAAATGCAATGCCGAGCCATAGTGTGCCTACAGTGTTCTTAAGAACACGTACACTTGTTTAATTGCATCCCTGTGATGAAGTTGTTTGAAGTATAGTGTCATAATTTTGGTAGCTTTGAGCAACATGCAAGTTTATCTTTTGAGTTATGCTGTCATTTTTATTGCATATTCTATTTGGATTTGGTGTCTGTAATTTTCTACATTCTGGGCATTTTAAGTGTGTGTTCTGTATTCTTCGTTTAGAAAAAAACATGTCTTACATTTACATTGTATCATTCTTACTTTTGATCTAGACGCAGAGAAAGACATGCCAAAACCATAGATATTGCACAAGAGGAGGTTCTGACCTGTCTAGGCATACATCTCTATGAGCGACTGCATCGAATCTGGCAGAAGCTTAGAGCCGAGGAGCAGACTTGGCAACTGTTGTTCTATCTGGGCATTGATGCACTACGCAAAAGCTTCGAGGTACTGTATTACAGGCCTGCAGGCCGTGACCCTGCAGTCACATTATGTGACTATATTTAGGGAGTGAGATTGTAATTCATAAGTTGGTGTGATCGTGCAACTTGCAAATAGGCCGCCTTCCAACACAATGTGTGTGTATAGGTTTTCTTCTATTATAATTGTGCCTTTTGATATTAGTAAAACATTGAAAATGCAGATTGTAAAATGCCCTTTCAGTCATGCACAGTTTATTTGTAATGTAATCATTATTGAAACAGTTATTGAGTAATTTAGCGAAAAACTTAGACAAAAATTAACACTTTCTAGGTGATGTCCTATGTGATCTGAAATTTAAGTAGATTTATGTCAAATATTGTCTGGGTCCCTGGCCAAAACTCGTAAGCTTGTGTAATTCAGAAGTTAAGCATATGCATGGTGAGATGCATCTCTTGACTCTTGTGTGTGCGTGCGCGGGCACCCTCTCCTGTCAGATGGCGGTGGAGAAGGTGCAGGGCATCAGCCGCCTGGAGCAGCTGTGTGAGGAGCTGTCAGAAGAGGAGCGAGTTCGCGAGCTGAAGCAAGAGAAGAAGCGACAGAAACGCAAAAACCGCCGCAAAAACAAGTGTGGCTTTGACATCGCTGAGCCGGACACTGACTGCAAAGACAAGAGTCTTGATAAGGTATAGTGTTGATGGAAATATGTTTGATATTTGCAGTTAGTTGTACTGTTTTGCGACCACTTATTTGGTACTAGAGTCTCCCTAAATTACCTGCTAGTTACATTAACTTTAATCACCATGTAGCCTACCTTTTGTTTCCCAACACCAAACTTGCCAACACCAAACTACCACAGAATGGGATTATGCAATGGGATAAAAGAAAGTTACACGTTCAAATGTATCTTTTGTATCAGTTGGCTACGGTGTTGTTCAACACAATTACTCAATTCCAGTTTGTGGAACACACATTTATTGAGCACCGTTTGTTACATTTCAAACAGTTTCATTATACAGGGTGTTCTGTGAGTGCATTTGTTAGCTTTAGCGCATGACATTAAACGGCTTGTATCGGTCGCATGTCTGTAATCAGTTCATGTGTTGCTTGGTAACATATATCCTGCCAATGTACAGAACTAAATACATTATGATACCGCATGGTCTTGTGCTCTGCTGTGATCTATCTTTACCTGATGCCTCACACCTATGATTAAATCACCTAAGCTCTCCATGTTGTGATGTATAATGTAACCTCTTCTAGTGTAATTCTGTTTAACTGTGGCCAGTGCCGATGCTGACAACCATTCACAGGTGGTTTTAGCTTAACCTGAAGCTGTGGTACTTTCTAACACTGTTTGAGGAAGTAGTTTCACAGCCTCAAAAAAGCCTGCAGCCTGCGGTTCCTCTCCAGTTCAGTTTTTTGTCACATTCTTTGGATTTCTCCTGACTGTCCTCTAGCAGTCCTTTGTCCATACTAATACTAATAAACTTGAGTCAGGATTGGGCTAATTGCCATCACCATAATTCATTGTACTTCTGGGCCTGTGTTCACAAAGCATTTTATCTTTCCTCTGACAGTACTCCCAAATCACACTAAAAGTTTCTAAGATTTTCTTTCTTAACCGACTCGCAAAACTGTTGACACTGACATTGAATGCTTCTGGTTGTTGTTGGAGGCATTATTGCATCCCTTAGAATCGGCACAATTGTTCCCTTGTGATTGAGATCTCATGTAAGTGATTCTGCATGTGAATTTCAAAGCATTGAGTGTTGGAATGATACAAATTGTGAATCGTTCTTAGTGAGTTAGAGTCCTCTGGACTACTTCTAATATCTCCCAGTGCTACTTTTAGAGAAAAATTTGGAGCCGTTCGCCAAACAAATGGCCAATCAGCATTGGTTTTGTGGTTGTATTTTCGTCGATGCTCTGTTAGTACGTCATATGCTTTGTTGATCTGATTGGTTGATTTGGCCCGTTTATCCAATCAGCTAACCAATATTTTTGCACCTTCCCAAAAGTTGGAAAGTTCCCAGATGGATATGCGAGCAAATGCGAAGCAATCCATCTGGCGGAGTCAGGTAACTGATGAAAGTCAGTATAATCTTCTCATAATATAGATAATAATGCAACAGTGGTTACACTTGGCAAGATCATGGTCTTCCATTTTGGGTGGTTACGTTTAAGATTTCAGGTTAAGTGGTCAGCTCCGTTTAGTGAGAGGGTGTTGTCAGAGTGGCCAACCATGCCACCTTTGCCTTCTCTCAGCTCATTTCTCACGTTTTGTCTCATTCCTCTCGTGCAGAGCTCCACGGAGTCGGTGGATGGTGTCTGTAAGGACTGCAGGATTGGAGAGGAGTCTGGAAGCTGTGGAGAGGTCCTGGTCACCACCGAAGACACCCCCTGTAGCTGCCCTGCAGCGTCCATACTCGGCTCTCCCAAAGTCAAGAAAGGTACGTGGATAAGCAAGCACACATGGGTATGTGGTGTGTATGACTAGTAACTATCGCTTTATCTATTTGACCTGGCATTTATGTGTTTGTTTTTTTATTAGAGTTTGTAGTTGTACTAAAGTAGTGTAGCCACATGCATCTTTATAGTACCTATTTACATCAGTATACACTACCTCACTGTGTCGTCGTTGTGGTGCTTCCAAAGGTCTGTCACCCCGCAGTGCCGGCAGCGACTGTGGTTACTCATCCAGTATGGAGGGCAGCGAGACCGGCTCCAGGGAAGGCTCCGACGTAGCGTGCACCGAGGGCATCTGCAACCATGACGAAACGGGTCAGTACCACTCTTTACACAGCCCCCCCCTGGGTTTAAGCTTTCAGTGTGTTTACCCACTCATGTAGGCCTAGTCATTGGAAATGAAATGAAAGGCTTTGAATAGTGACTTGAAGAAGGTTTTGAGTCGACTTGCAGATGATGTGTCCCTAACAAAATGGAGTAACTAGTGTGACAGTGGTCTCTAAGGCCCGGGCTACACCGGGTTCTGCTCTGTTCGTGGAGCGTTAAAAATAGCTTTAGATGACTGGTCTAACTTGTGCAAACGTATGCGCTGCTAGTACGTCTGGTGTAGTCAATTCATATTCAAATCAAATCATAGTGGAAGCTAATTGTTGCAAAAGACGACACAGGACCAGAACGCTTCAGTAGCCTCCCTCTTAGAGGTGTACATATTCAACTGTTCTGTGCCTGGTGTAGCCTTCTGCTCTTTTGCGTGACTGGATGTATTTGTGTGAACATCTGCAGGTGATTACTCGTGTAGCCACCAGTGCTCCGAAGACAAGGAAGAGGACTGTGTGGACAGCTGTGTGGAATGCTGGGCCAACTCCGAAGAGAACCTCAAAGGCAAGAATAAAAAGAAGAAACGAAAGAACAAGGTTGGAATGTTTGGGAGCGAACAGGTACGCTTAACCTAGTGGCACGGTTTCTTGTAAATAGCTATTCTTTTATTTTCCCAATTATTCAGGTTCTCTCGTACCCAGATCGGGCCCAGGTCATGTAGGTCATACCCAGATCGGGCCCAGGTCATGTAGGTCATAATGGTATAGACTCAATGTATGTCTAAGGGCGCTTTCATACCTATTTTGTTCCGAATCATGGCCTGAATCGATACAGTTTTTCTCCATTGTCCCCTGGGTTCGTTTGTGTTCACATGGCAGCATTTATATCGGAACAAATTATATAACAAACTAGCCTGGCTAATACCAAACCTCATCTCATTGAGATGGGGTCTGGGAACTACATGTACATTTTCTCGTATTTAAAACGTGGTTTACAAATGCCCAGAGCCGTTCATTGGGCGATACGAATGTCTATCAAATGCGTCTGTACGTAGCTCATAACCGCTTCGGTGTGTCGTCATCGTCTTGCTGTCCCCCCTCCGTTCTGTGATTGGTTCCTTCGTTGAGGTGAAAACGAAGTCCATAGAATCCAGGCTGCCTAGCAGTGTGAATAAAATCGCGCATGTAAGGCAGCATGGGAAAACACAGGCTAATAACAAACCCTCGTGAGATTAAAATTTAGTCTACAAACAAACCCCTGCCTGATTGGTGACATTTGACAGCTGAAGATACTAGCCTATCTCCCAGTCACCTAACCCCACATTTAACTTATGAAGAGCTCCATATGTGCGTGAGTGTATGGGGGTGTGTGTCCAAAGTCTAGGCTTCTCCCACTCTCTCCCATTTTCGCGTGTAACACCGGTAAAGTTAACCTAAGACATTCGCTTGAAATTCAAAACGTAGACTAGCTAAAAAATGCTGTCAAATGTGGAATAAACAAAATGTAACCATTCGCGAGTTGTTCCGCTACAACTGGCCGTTTGCTTTCTCACTGCAAGCAAACTGCTCTAGAGCTCGATTGGAAACGAGCCGAGACCACCTCCTCCAAGCGGTCTCGGTCCGTTTGTTTTGTTCTGAAACAGAGTGCGGTTGCTGCTTTCACATATACCCAATCAAACCGATCTTTGGGGAGAAACGCTCCACGTTCCGATTCAAATAGCCAGGTGTGAAAGCGCTCTAATTGTAGTCTGGCTAAGTGAAACAGTGAATGTTGACTTTTCCCTTTGCCGCTGCAGGGGTCTAAGCCAGAGGGTTGCATGGCGGACCTCAGCAGGAGAGTGACCCCAGGAGCTGTCCACAGCGTAACATCCTCACACTCGTGCAGAGAAAAGGAGACCTGCGCACAGCTGTGTTGTGACTCGTTTGCGAGCATTGCACTTCAGCTGCCATGGGCGGAGCACCGGAAGAACGCAGCCCTCTACTCCGGCCTTCCGCTGGAGTGCACACCAGGGGAGTGCGGCACCAAGAGCCTCATGGAACTTCTGGTGGGTTCTTTTCTTTTCTTCTTTTTTTTTTTTTATGTCTACCTTGCACGAGGATCTCTTGGTCAAAGCTGATTATTGCTATCTCAACAAATCATTACACATGATTTTGCCTTTTTCTGTTTTGGTAAAGGTGAAGGATTGGTTGTATTGTAGGAGATTCAGGCTGTGCCTTAGTGTTATGTTGTGCACACAAACATCACATGTTACATAGGTTTCCCTATGAGATATAATGTAGGTTTTCTATCTAGGTAGTATCAGGACATGGTGATTAACTACATTTAAATGTGTTGTTGGATTTACTTGATGGAGGTCTGTCTGCACTTCCAGATACAAAAACTAAGTGAACATGCAAACATAATTTTGGGTAGCTTTACTATGGGCTGTGTAGGCAGTATGGTATGGAATATTACATTACATTTATTATACTACCGTGAGAGTCTTTTAGTTGGCAAATCTTACACCGGTTCTTTCTCTCACTCTCTGTGAAAACAGGATGAATCCGAAGTGACCTCAGATGAAGAGAACTGTCTCACACAAGACGAAATCCAGTCATTTGTGGAAAGCAATAAGTCTTTCATTAGCAACCGGAACCAGTACAGACAGCACTTGAAGGATCGATTCACAAAATACTGCCGCTCAAATGAGCAGAGTAAGTCTGTATGGTTTCCTACCGCCAGCGTGAACTAGATACACACCTAGAGAACTTATCTTTTTATGAATTGAAAACTCACTTACTACTGCTGCAATGCCTTTAAACAAAAGAGAAAAAAAATATATGAATTGAAATTAAAGAAAAAGACTGAAGTTTTAGACACTCATTTCAAGTTCAGTCAGGGATTTTCCTCCACGAAAGTGAATGTTAACCTTGTTGTTCAGAATTCCTTTTTCCATGTTACTTTTTTTTATCCCCATTTTGATTGCCCTTTCACCACTTCATTTCATCTTGTTTGCACCTGACCAAACCCATTTTCCTCAAGTTCAGTAGAGCTGCTGGCTAAGTCATGCTTGTAAAGCGGTAACTGTAAGTTTTAGATGCAGATAGACTTTTTTTTCCCCATTTGTTTTTTTATTTTGTTTCACTGCCTGTGACATTTTGGTGGCAAAAGGATTTACCAATAAATGTGTACAGAAATTATCTGAATATAAAGACTTTACAGAGAAAATAAACATCCATTTGTACCACTTGGGTGTAATGCTGTACATTTGGATGTAATGATGAGCGCAATGTGCAAAATTTACATAATAAAGATATTTATTAATATGCACCCGTTATTTGTGTTTACTGTATAGTTTTCAGCACTGTTTCAAGTCATAGGTTTGTTTCCTTTAGGTATGTACTTCAGGTTGTAGTATATACCTAACTATCTGATATTAATGGCAGAGTTTACACCAACATAATGTGATTATATCCTTTTCATATGAAACTGAAACTTCACAAACCAGTCATGTTGTGTCTCCGGTGTATATACTTAGTCCACTAGGTGGAGCTGTGCAACTGGATAGAATATCCCTTCAGTTGCATGTGTTTCATAACTTAGGCTGCGTAACAAAATGCGTAACAAAATGAATGACTTCAAAATTCAACTGCATGTTGTCATTTTCAAGTCTGAGCGCAGTAACTAATGAGTGTTATGGTCGAAGTGAACTCTAGGTCTAACGAATTCACTAGGTAACATTAAGTACAATTAAGTTATTGCATGAATAATATATATGTATTCATGTAACTCAATATTCAATGAATCCTACTGAAGAAGGAACTGAACTTTCCCATAGACAGTTAATTCCCCTTGTATTAACCCCTTGAACCACTGAAAATGATTTCTTAAGAGCTGCCTGATAGCGTAGTCTGTGATTGGCAGATATTTTGCCACATTATTTGGCCAAATTGTGTGGATTTAAGGCGTAGCCTAGTGTGTGATTGGCAAATATTCGTGATAATAATATGTGCCTTGGGGTTCTTTTACCCGAGCCTCACGCATTTGGCCTACTACAAGCTATATATTAACTTACATTATAGCCTAGGCTAATCTTGACAATGGTAAAGGTGGGCCTCCACACAGCAATGAGGGACAGCATCTAAGGTAGCCTAGTTTGACATGTTATTTAATATTTTAATCCCGAACGCAGGGATTGGGTGTTATCTAAAATCCTGCCCTAGGCCCTTCCTGGGCGCTTCTTTGACTCCACGAGGGTTGGACAGTGCAACCGCCCGCCCTGCAACTAACTAAAATGATTGGTCAATATTTCTGTTAAGCTAATTGAACCCCTGACGATACGAAATCGCGCGGAAGTGGTCAACTTGGCACTTGCCAGTGTTTGTATGAAGTAGCCTACTTCATTATTTCCATACATCTTTTTCCGAACCAGAAGTAATGGAACGCTGGGATGGAAGAGTTGCTCTTGTGACAGGCGCCTCGGTCGGGATTGGAGCGGCTGTTGCACGGGCGCTCGTTCAGAAAGGCATGAAAGTAGTAGGATGTGCCAGAAGTGTCGATAAAGTAGAGGTGAGTATTCTGCAATGTCTAACGTATACACAGTAATAACATATTTATTCATATTTCTGGCTAGTTATCGTTGGCTACATATAGATTGCAATAGTTTTCTGGGAGTTATGAGCTAAATTGGCCATGCTCGCTCCAGAATCAATTCTGGCACTTGAAGTTTAATCGAGTCGCTGTGTCCGTTATTAAACCACAGACCGCCAGAGGCAGTCGAAATGCTAGAGGTCTTCGACACTGGTACATCATCGGTAATGTCTTTATGACCCAATAATTATTGATGGCTTTATTCTAGCTAGCCCGGTAGCATCGGGTCATTGTAGGCCTATTGATTAGTGACATTGGTTCGCCCTGTCTAATTGAAACTTGCCATATTATTTAATTCACTTAAATGATGGGTAACCTAGACAACATCTAATGTTAAGGTGATGATACATGCATGGGGCAACGTTTTGAGCAATGGTGCTGGGCAACCACATAACCAGTTGCATTTATTCTGATTGGATGGTAATGACAATTTTGCCTACTGAAAATAAATTGTTTCCCAATATCAATGGGAACATGCCAGAACCACAATACTTAGGAACATTGCACAAAAAGTTGTCCCATGTATCATTCATCAGATTTAGAGTGACTTGAGTCACATCATTACGGCAGAATGAGAGTTCCAATGGTGGTACTAAGTTGAAGGGATGAGCCACTGATGGCCATATGTTTGATTTTATTTGTTCTTTTAGGAAATAAGTGGGTTTCTGAGAACACTTGTCTGTTGGGTTAAAGAGACAATATTTATCAAGTAAGCTAGGTCACTGTGTGTCAAATCAGATAAGGTTGTGCACTCAGATTTAGCTTGTGTGTGATGAATGGGTACCAAAACCAAGGTCTATATATTTTTTTCAAATCCTTCATATTTTTCAGCCCTTGATATTTATTTAGTTTTAGGCTACAGCCTGAAAAGCACATTATCTGGGAGGCAGTCATTCTTTTTTAAAAGTATTTTTCGTAGCCAGCTCAAACTTTTTATGACGGAAGACAAACATATATTCAGGTCTTAGTTTTAGGACCTAAACAAACTTTGAGCAAAATCTGAGAAGGTGTGGCAAATATTTTCCTGGATTAAAGACAAACTTTGAGCTAGGGGTGGGCGATATGGACAAAAAAATAATATCTCGATATTTTTTGTGATTTTGACGATAACGATAAAATTAGTCGATATCCTTTAAAAAAAAATTGTAAAAAGTCTGAGTCGCTTTACAGCTCATTATTTATAAGTAGCATCAATACAATAATAACCAATAACCTGCTGTGACTTTTTAACCAAATCAACCAATGCATTGTCACTCTATGACACATTCCAATTCTGGCCCCACTTGAGTGTGTGGCAATGACATGAGAAAGTCTGAAGCTGATCCTTTCAAAAACCTTTACTTAGGATTCACTGTAAAATGAAGCGGACCCAACAGAGTGCATCTCAGTTATTTCCTTCGATGTTTTGTATAAGAGCAATCATGTAGGTTAGCATTCCAAGTTACAGAATAGAAACTAATGTGTTAGCTTATGGCTAATGTATATGAGAAATCCCATAGAGATGCTAACGGTTAGCATAATCGATAAATGTAGATATTTAGACCAAACTTCAGTCCATTTACAAAAGGGTTACATGAGAAGAGTTCTTTGCTTACAACTGACTATTAAAATACTCAAAGGCCTCCATATAATACCATGTAGGAAAAAACGTGACTCTCATCAATATGGCAAGCCATTTTAACATTTACCCACTAGACTAGATATGTATTGCAGATATCTGTAATTCAGTTTTGCCTAGTCAAAACGAACATTTTAGATATCCGCAATTGAATTCTTTCTATCCATAATTGTCATTTCAGATATCCACAAAGACATTCTTCCTAGGACAAATGACGCCACATTTGCCATTCATTTCTATGGGATTTATCATTACGGATATCTACAATTCAGTTGCAGATATCCACTATGTGAATTACGGATATCTGCAATTAAATTGTAGATATCTGTAATTCCAGTTACAGATATCTCCAATTTGATTCTGACTAGTCATAACTCCAGTTAAAGATATCTTTAATTCACTTCAATTCAAGATATCTACATGTTCCTTTTCAGATATCTTGAATTAAGTTTTGACTAGGCGAAATGACATTGTAGATATCTGTAAATGGAATTTTGACTAGTCAAAATGACGTTGTAGATATCTCAAACTGGAGTTAGGGATAGTCATAATTTGATTGTAGATATCTATTATCAAGTTATAGATATCTTGAATGAGTTTTGATTAGAGATATCTGAAATTGGAGATATCTATAACTTTCATTCTGCCTAGTCAAAATGTAATTATAGATATCTTGAATTAGAGTTTTGACTAGGCGAAATGACGTTAGAGATATCTGTATTGCTATGCATATTAGGCCCGCATCCCACTTTAGGCGGGAGAAGAGCGTGTTGTTGTTCAAATCATCAAATCACATAGCACCTGTTAACTGTTAACTTTGTAATTAGCACTAATTATGACCGCCGCGCAGCGAAGCGGCGGTCATATAGGTTTAGTCAGAATTTTTTTTTCTTATCTTTTTCGCATGCCCAAATTTCCGTCAATGATTCCCGGGACACTGAAAGACCGGGGTACACAAAACTTGGTGGGCATGTAACCCCACATGGATAGCATGGAGCCGTCGTTTTTCGTTTTGATCTGTAGCCCCCCCGCTGGACTGGACCCCCCGAAAGGAGGATAGGGCAGACACAGTTCTCTGTGAATATCTTGAGAACTGTAGGGACTAGGATGACCATTTTTTTCCGTGTTTGCCTCCAGGGGTCATGTTAACCCATTTCATGTGCACAAACAGATATACACACCAGTGTTGCGCGGTCTGCCCGAAATTAAGCGGTCGCCCGCGGATGACCGCGGTCACCCGCGGTTATGAGTCATAAACAAAATATTTTAATGATATTCGGGTCATTTGCGGGCGGGTCAGTTAAAATTAATTAAATATATATTTTCTACAAATAGGCCTACTTAAAATATCACGAGAAAGCTAGCATCAATACAGTAAAGCATCAATACAGTAAAGTCAACAGTAAAGAAGCAAGACGCGAGTTAAAATAATAAAGACACCCCTTCAGGAAAAGCGATATAGGCTATGGTTATGGTCTAGGCCTACTTCTTGTGAAGCCATTTAAAAGTATGACAGCCAAAACGGGCAGCCTGCAGGAATAAATGTTATGGCACAGACTACACAGCCATATCTACCGGTATGTATAGGTTCGCGCATGCATAAAAGTTACCTTAGTTCGTTGTGTTTGTGACTTTAAACAGTGGATGTGCTTTAGTAAAGCTTTGTGTTTCATTCAGCATTATAAACCAGTTCTTACGCTAAAGTTTTGACCAGCAATGTATCTCTCTTGCCTACCTCGCCTCACCATTTCTGTTTTCGAAAGAAAGATGTATGTCCATGGCCTTCAAATCTTATCCTAGTGTTCTTATCCTTTGTGCGTTGCGTGCGTGCTTGCGCTCTTATTCTCATTCTTTCTCCTGCGCAAACATTATGTCCTGCATGCTTACTGCGTGTATTTCTACTGCATCAAGTTTCGTAAATAAATTAGTTTGTTTTTACAGAAATGGCCTACTGTCACACTGCATGCAGCCTATAACCAAAAGCACACATTTTGTAAATAAGCGGGTTGAATTCGTGGGTCGGGTATAATTTTGTCCTAATTAATATTCGCGGTCCGAGTTGCGGTCGGGTTGATTAAAATATCGGCGACCGCGGGCCGCTTGTGACCAAACCCGCGCAACACTGATACACACACACATACATTCACAGTAATCATACGTATGACACATACTCACACAGTAGACATATGTACGCTTGCATGCACAGGCACATACGCAGGCACACACACACACCCACACACATAACATAAACATGTACATGCACACATGCACACAATTCAAGAATTTCTCAGAATTATGAACAGGCAAGATGGAGGTGGGGTTGTATAAAATGAATTTTACATGTGAAATCAATGAACTAATCATATAGGCCTTTCAGCGTGATTTATTTTTGTGGAAAAAATGTGCTGGACTGGGCGGCGGTCATATTTTGTACCGCTCTGCGTTTTTAATCATCTTTTTAATGCTGCAGCCTATGCAAGACAGGAGCTGGCAGCAAGAATTGATGATTCAATGTTGCTTTGATTTTTTCGATTGCAGCCAACACCATTATGAATGGAATTTCCTGTAGATGGTGCTGGTGCATTTAGTAGCCTAGGCCTACTAATTTATGTAGGCTACGAAACAGAGATCAAGCCAGTTGATAACATGAGAGTCTAATAAACCTGCATGGTGTCCCTGAGTTTTAGTTATTTTAGATGTCAACAAGACATTACAGCCATGACTGCTTATTCTTCTTCCATTCATAGAAATAAGGAAATAAGCCCACTTTTTCTTCGATTATGTTGGGGAGGGGAAATTAGCTGACAGAGAATGTCTAATAAGTAGATGGGCTCTGCTACGGAACTAAAGAGCAACGTCTTGCACAATAATTTGCACTAGTCATAATGACGTTTGAGATATCTTCACCTTTCATTCTGCCTAGTCAAAACTGAATTAAAGATATCTCTATCTGACGTTTCGACTAGTCACAATTACGTTACAGATATCTTGAATGACAATTCCAACTATCCAAAATGTAATTGCGACTAGTCAGAAAGACGTTGTTGATATCTACAATGTTAATTCCAGATAGTCAAACTTAGTGGTTAAATGTTAAAATCGCTTGCCATGCATCAATGCTACTTGAACAGAAGTAGCGGCACAAAATCCCAAGTAGCCTAGTCTAGCTGCACAAAATATAGGCGTGCATGTGACAACGTGGACCCACTAGCGATCACGTGACACTTGCTCTGCAGCAGCCAGGGGCTTCTCTCGCATACACCTCCTGGATTTAGTGAATGTATGAGGTTTCAATGCCGGGTGTTATTTCCCCATAAGTAAATACTCGATAATGTAAATTTGCACATCGTTAAAACAACAATCACAATATTATCGCAGACGATATATATCGCCCACCCCTACGCCAGTCAACACACCCATGTGGGTGTGGACATGGGCTGGTGAGTGGGCCCCATGTGGGCTGCCCAGCTGGGTCCCAGTTAATTTTGTCCGGGGGTTCCATGGTGGGCCCATGTGGGCAAGTCCAGATGGGCTGAAGGTGGGCTTCACATGGGTCCTAGCTAAAACCCACATGGGCAACCCAGGTTTCTGGGCTGGTTCCTGCTATTCTGAGTAAAATTCATTTTGGGGGCTTATTTTAGTCAGCTCATACAGTTCTTTAACCGTTAGGTGTTCATATGTTTGTTACACAGCCAGTCCGGGTCTGTTGAACCCACCACATTATAAGGCTTTTTCAATACAGGCATAACAATGTATGTAAAAATACTTGACAGATGTTCACTTTAGCTCAGTTACCAATGATAGACTTCATTTATGGTTATTTGCTATTTAACTCTGTGAAATCACATTTATGATAATCATTTTGTGAGAAAACAAGTAAATTCAATTATAAAGGTAAATAGAAACAAGTTTTTTTTTTTAATCATTATTGGTGCTTATTTCTTAGAACTTAATCAGAACTGGTGAAAGTGCTTGAAATGTAAGTTTTGTAACTTTGTGTGGGGATAGCAGATGCAGAAAGCCAATGAGTTTGAGTGAGAAGAAATAATAAATAGCATAATTTTCTTTTTAGCAAACATTGAAAGCGGGTCCCACAGACCCAAACACCTTACAAGTGTTAAAAAAGCTATAATAATGAAAAGAGACTAGTAATATAATTCAATACCTTTTTATTTATGTAAAATTAAGAAAACATGCCCCCCCCCCCGGTCCCTAGCACCAATGAGCCACTTGGAGACCGCCTTTTCGTTCTCGGCATCTTTACGGGTGATTTGGCTGGTCATGCCGTTTTTCTTTAAACCTCCTGCAAGAAACAAATATAACGGTCACTTACTTCATACTGTATTGTCTAACACAACTCTCAGCCTGGACTGCAACTATGTTAAGAAAAGCGCTATATAAATGAAGATTATTATTAGAACTACACACATACTCTTGAACACACAAGTTAGGCAACTGAGAGACGTGCAAACACACTGCCCAGCCAGGACAACAAAAATGGACCTGTTTATAACATTAGGGTATTGTGACATCTTTTTAGTATCAGTACATAGGGCTGAGACACCCTATGTACTGATACTAGACTAAAAAATAAAAAAATAAAAAAATAATAAAAATAAATAAATAAAAACAGCCAGTTAAGCTTTAGACAGCCGCAGGAACTTCAAAGATCACTAGACCAAATACTTCAGACATGAAAGCAGTTTATCAACAAGGCTATCGTGATTTTAGAACTGTTACATTCATGGCGTTTACAACTGTTACAACAGTAGGCTACCGCACATTTTAATGGCTGCGTCAGGTTGTAACAAAGGTAGGTCCTAGGCTAGCCTAGGCCTATATGTCGCTGTTAAGTTTAATTCTGAGATTCTGATACGTTTTTAACCCGGAATTGTGCAAATGTCATAGTTGAAAACGTATCAGAAGTTCAGAAATAATCACGTTATGCAGTCAGCTTAAGACCTCTGCAGAAGGCTACATGAAGTCGAATCCCCCAAACGTTTCACATTTTTTCTTTTTCCTTTTTTTATTTTGCAGGCGTCACGTGACCGCGGTATTGCAGTAATGCGGTTACCTTCCCAGCCCTATCAGTATAACTTAAAACATTATCCACATGCACACCTACCATATATTACTTCATACAGTTGTAAGGCCTTGAACTCTCTCTTCCCGTTTTGGCCCACAAAGTTATACTGCCTGGATAGGCCATGGTCTAGGAGGAAGGTCATCATCCTTCTTGTGGCCTCGTCAACAGTTGTCCCCCCTATGTCAGTCATAGCTGCAACCTGAGGGGGAACAAAGACAATACAAAGTAAAGTTATCTATATTGCTCACTGGAGTAAACCACCCAACATGAACATCAACAGAACTGCCAGAAGCATGGGTGTGAGCACACTGAGGAAGTTTCAGATCAAGTTCACTGCCCAATAAAATTGAGTTGCACCACCCTAGACTTAACATACATGGACATGAAGTTTGAATTTGCCAGTTTTCCTTCCATGACTTCCACATCCCTAACGGTCTTTAGGGGGAAACCCTCTGGGGTAGAAGAGACGGTGGTGCCAATGTTGCCACGCTTTCAGCCCTACATTAAATTAAGCAAAGTTGCTCATTTATTGCAAAAGCAATATATCTTCAATTCATTTATCGTACTTCAAACCGTGTGTGTGCTATGATAATAGCTAGGGCTGGGCGATATATCGGTATTACGACTACGACCGATATATTTTTGAAAACGATATGTAGTTGAGACAATATCGTAATACCGGTATTATGTCAAATAATGGGCCATTTTATCAAAGCCACTTGCTCTTCTGTGTTCAGACCATTCAGACAGCCGCAGCTCTGCTTAACTGCGCCCCTTGCGTGTGCACGTTCTCCCTCGCAGCACTACAAACTTTCAAACATGACGGACACCGAGTCAGATTTTGTTTACCTTGATCAGAGGTTGGTGCTGATGCGTATTCCGTCGGCACATCAACGGCTAGACCGAGTATTCTCGTTCTGAAATCAAAATTCCACTGGAGCTCCAAGCGGTTTTGTACACGCAGATTTAAGTTACAACGCTGTTTACAGCTCTTGGACTCACGGTAAAATGTCATTTTTGGTACATAGCCTAGCTAATTTAAATACACTGATGAATGCTTGCGTTATGCAGTAGCAGATCCTCAGGGAGACAACCTACACGCTGATTTTATTAAGAGGATATGCACGCGACTCGTGAGCAGTTAGGGGCATCATTTTTTATGATTCCTGAAACCCCATTCAATCGTGCATAGGGATTTTTCTTACGAACCAGAACATGCAAAAATGAACGCATACAAAATGACGGTAGCGTCTATCGCACTCTTGATGAGTGACTCAGTTACATTGTTTAAGTAGCCTAATTGTTTAAAACTATTTTTGTTGATAGCAACATGTCTAGGCCATCATAGGCTACATTTGCTTGTCATCATATTGCATTGTGCAGTACAATGTCAGTCAGGGTCAACTTTTGGTCTTTTGTTATTTGCACAGCTTTATCAGAGCAACTGTAGCCTATGTCTATTGTAGGCTTATGTTATTGTTTACACTTTTTTGCACAGCTCTGTTAGAGCAGTCTGAAATGAATATAATTAAAACCAGCTGTGTTGTCATAATTGTTGTGTTGAGTGAATATATGAAGCACTTCGCTCTTTCTGTTTGAAATATCAATATCGTATCGATATCGTATATCGCCAATCAGCCCCAAAATATCGGGATATCAGTTTTGGTCCATATCGCCCAGCCCTAATAATAGCCTTTATACATGCAAAGAACTGACCATGAAAATCTGAAATAATTCTCACAATTTATTTCTGTGACACTAAATGAAGATCAGATCACATTTTGTGACCAATTTATGCAGAAAACCAAATAATTCCAAGGGGTTCACAAACTTTCACATTTTGGCTGTATGCATTCTCTCTACAATTAAAGGCCTATTCACACCAAGAACGATAACGATAACTATAAACAAATATCGTTCTCATTAATATGAATGACGACGTTCACACATAAACTATAACGATAACGACATGAAGAACGATAACATTGGGGATCACTTTTTTGAGATTTTGAGAACAATAAAAAGCTAATAGCCAATCAGAAGAACCCATCGAATTTTAGGCGTCACATTCATTAACACAAGGAGAGACTTTGGCTATCGTTGTTCAGTGTGAACGCTTTTATCATTAACGTTATGGTTATAGTTATTGTTCTTGGTGTGAATGTAATTGAAGTATGCAGCTCTCCATTTTGAAAACCATCCGCCAAAAACACCTCATAACTGTGTTGAGGTGAATTGCTCTCCACTGTATTTACATACCTGCAAACTCAGAAGGGCTGAAAAAGGTGACATATTTCCGAAAGACGCCCCCCCGCCGAAGATTAGAAAAAGATTTTACATTTTAACTATTTCCATTACATGGACATAGGTAGACCTGCAATAATGAATATTGAATATTATCATATTATATTATAATAAATGTGCAGTAAGCAGAATTTAAATATGGCTGCATTTGACACTTTTACATTTTAAAATGACATAGTCCTAACAGTAGGCCTACCAGCTGTTTTGAGTTAAGGCCATGTTTAGCCTAATTGACTAACTTAATGATGGAGAAGATATTTTCAGACCTGCCATCCTTGAAGAAATGTCAGTACTACCTCAAACAAGGGAAAACACATTGCCCACCTTGGCCTTCATGTATGCAGCCAAAAAAATCGCAACCAAACAACATAAATGTTGACAATCTGTTTTAAAGCCTAATCCTTATCTATAACAATCACTAGTGTTGATAGAAAGGGACTGTGGATATCCATTTTCTGGTCTCTATTCTAGCATGTCTGGTTTTTTAGTACCTCTTTTCAATCCATTATTATTTGATATTTTTTTGTGAAGAAATACATATATCCCTCATGTTATGTTGGTGTCTTTCTGCTCCTCTCGTGTCTACTGAGGCTGCAATGATCACATTCCAACTAAACCCAGGAAAAAAATATAGCACTCGTGAAATATAGCACTCGTGATCGTGGGATTGGTCATGGATATTCCCGCGGCTGTTGTTGCCTGCGCCGAAAAACACCCGTGGGAATATCCATGACCAACCCCACTCTCACTCGTGCTATATTGCTTAAATATATCATAACTTGACAATGAACTCTCCCATTACTATGAACTTCATGGTCGCACGTCTGATGCAGACTTTAAAGTTTACAGTTAATAAGTAAAGATGATGATTGACTGCAATTTAAGTATAAGTATAAGTATATATACTTTTTTGATCCCGTGAGGAAAATTTGGTCTCTGCATTTAACCCAATCGGTGAATTAGTGAAACACAAACAGCACACAGTGAACACACAGTGAGGTGAAGCACACACTAATCCCGGCGCAGTGAGCTGCCTGCTACAACGGCGGCGCTCGGGGAGCAGTGAGGGGTTAGGTGCCCTAGTCAAGGGCACTTCAGCCGCGGCCCACTGGTCGGGGCTTAAACCAGCAACCCTCCGGTTACAAGTCCAGAGTGCTAACCAGTGGGCCACGGCTGCCCTTTGCGGATTTGTTTATAGTCAGACTGAGGTTTTCATAATTATGAGGTTTACTATAAAGTTTACAGTTCAACTAAACATTTTCAACTTCAAAAGTAAATCACATTTCTGGGATAATACCAGACTGTATGAAATAAAACATTCTGTTTATATCCTTCACATTCCTGTGCTACCTCTATGCCATGTTTGATGTGGTCATCAAATAGGCTATGTTTACTTACTCACATGTTAGGCTACTTGTATCGACTAAAGTTTAACAACATGACAGAAAAACAAACTTTTGATTAAAGAACACAGTGTCATCCATTATCACTTATCATGAACACATTAAAAGCGGTCATGGTAGAACTGTTAATAAATACTTCATGGTTGAACTGTAAGAGATCCATAAGTTGACAGTGTTACTATGAACTATCATAGTGAATTTTACAGTAAAACCATCAAATTACCACAAATAAATGAATGAGAATAGCAGCACTCTTTTTATGGAAGCCGTAGCTATGTAGCTATGACATCATGTGTGCAGGAAGACCATCTTACTCAATTTAGCTCTAATATTCTCAGGGTCCTTGACTCTATATAGTATAATAGCACCTGCCAAGGTTAGAAAGACTTCAGTAAACCTAAAACACCATGGAGGAATATCACAACAGTAGCAAATCAGAAGAGAGAATGTAGGAAAGCTGAACGTAAATGGAGAAACACTAAGCTTCAGATTAACTCATCTTCAAAAAGAGACTCCACATATACACTGTAACTCTGAGTTATGTATAGGGCCAGGCATTCTTCATTAATTGTAACATTAACACATTAATAACTCCCGTGCTCTTTTTGCCATTGTTGATAAGTTAACAAATTCCCCAACAGAGCTACCTCAAGATTTCAAGTCAACAAAAATGTTTAATGAATTTGGTTCTTTTTTTCATCATAAAATTGAAAATATTAAGAGTTCACCACAAGCCTAGACAAAATGTAGCCTCCTTATCTGAATTTACTGCTATGATGGCCAAACCCTTGAAAAAACTGTGCTGCAACTTAGTTCATCTACAGTACCTGCTGTCTTGACGCTCTGCCTACAAACTTCTTTAAAAGTGTTTTCAGCTGTTTGGCATTTGAGCTTATGCAAATTGTGAACCATTCTCAGCTCAGGCATTTTCCCAGCAGCACTTAAGACTGCAGTTATAAAACCTCTCCTGTTGTGTTTGCGGTCAAATGTGACCGATTGACAATTCTTTTCTCTCAAAAATATTGTTACCTTATTCTGACTACCATGAGGCGCCATGACTTAATACAGGGCATCTGAACACACAAAAGAATTTTTGATAATTTTCATGACAATTTGAGTGTTTTATTTAACACCCATGTGTATTCCCGGTCTCAAATATGACCGGCCATTAGAAATGAATGGGTGAGAAAATGGTCAGTGTATAAAATTGAATCCAGACACATACTTATTGATTAGATAGACTGTATGTGTGCTTCTGTACATTAAAACACCCTCACTCCCCCTCTTTGCTTCTATGCCAGCCCCCACTGGAACCTTTCCCCAATAGAATCTTCCCCTTTCTGACTTGCATTAGCTCAGGTCAATGAGGCCTACAGGCCATAAATAGCAAATGGAAGTTCAATAGGTTATATCTATAGAAGACACGTTCATACAAAGGTCTATCACAACATTAGATGATAATACATGGATTTATAACAACTTTGGGTGCTGAGATATCATGCAAAACATGAGTACCTTGTCTCACCCCCCACAGCACAGACACTACTCTTTAAAAACAGCCCCTACAAGATTCTTAGCAATTCTGACCTTTTGACGATCGAAACTATCTCAGGAACAGAGATATGCCCCAAACAGCCCCTACAAGATTCTTGGCAATTCTGACCTTTTGACGATCGAAACTACCTCAGCAACAGAGACATGGAACTGCCCCAACTGGTCCTTGACAATTCAAGAACTTCAGTGCATTCTCCTCCAAGCACTTTGGGATGCCTGGAGCCATAGTGCTCATGTCCCCAAATATGTTGCTGGATGCATTGTAAGCCATTCTAACCTGTTACACACGCCAAAGCTGTTTTGTCATTCAAAATAGGGCACTGGTCTTCACAACTGAACGTAAATGCCCCCCCCCCCAACAAATACATATATCCCTCATGTTATGTTGGTGTCTTTCTGGTCCTCTCGTGTCTACTGAGGCTGCAATGATCACATTCCAACTAAGGGGCGGGTAATATAATAATATATCCTATATCAGAATATTCTATTACTGTTAAGCCCACTATGAATATTAAAATACACACAACCATGTTTCCTGTATCATACAGCTTTTCTACTGGGAGGTTTACAACTTATTCTGAGTCAATTTACCCAACTTTGAATGCAATTCGCTGCCCTGTTTACCAGTGTTGTGTGCCTTCTGGTTTTTCCCACATACTGGTTTCCTTGCGCGTGCTCGCGTTACTCACCACAGCTGCAGGAGTTGTCAAACATTCGCAAACAAGTTGTTTTCGGCGGATTTGAAGTCGCATTTCATATCTATCCCATGATCATTACACTACAATCACTCGTACAAAATACATGTAAAATAAAGGCTATAATTTTGCACTTTATAGCATTAAAATGGATTCGAACCTGCAATAAATACGCACACCTATGAACCAGACCGACCTATTCAGCGCATTATCTCTTTGAGCCACTCCAATTCGCTGAAAACCGTCATCAATCACCTATTAATTAACCTATTAATTAACCACACAAGCAACATTTTGTCTTGCATTAGGTGACACAAATGGTATTGCCTTTATCTTATAACTCCTTGTCTGAGCGACTATCAGGCCTATGGTTTTGAAAAGTCAAATGTTCCCTGACAAAGACATTTTTGCAAACTCCCTTCATTCAACCCTTGAAGACATCGCGGTCTGGTGCCCTAAAATGTAGATCGTTTCTTCTGTCATTTAATTTCTAAGAATTTAGGTTTACTAGACTACTACTACTAGACCTACAATAACGTCATCACCAAATACATATTTTATTTTTATTTGATCAACCACAAAGAGTAGCATACTGTGCACAGTGCACTGACGGCCGTAGCAGCCTAAGGTAACCAGTTGTTTTAGATGAAGGGCAACCACTTGTTTCAGATAGCCTGGACAACATGTTACCTGGGTGTTGCCTACGTTATTAATTGATGGTAGCCTACAATAGTTAATTGTATCGCGTAACAGCCAGGTATTAGTTGGCTCAAGGAGTAGGGAATCAGGCTGGAGAGAGTCGTGCATGTGTTGCTTTTGCGGGATCGAATCCAGTTTAATGCTAGTTTTCAAAACATATATTTTTTTACGTCTTTTGTCCGAGTTGCTGTAATGTAGCCGAGCGCTCATGGCGTATATGAAAAGCGACTTCAAACCGCCTAAAAACAACTTGTTTGTGAATGTCTGACAACTGCTGCAGCGCATGCACGCGCAAGGAAACCAGTAGGTGGAGAAACCAGAAGGCACACAAAACCGGTAATTCTACAGCGGACTTAAACTGCCACCTTGTGGCGATAAGTTGTAATACATTTCACGCAGCTGCTTGAATCACGGAAAGCGCGAATTAAGTGGCCACTTCTAAATGGGACCCACTGTAGCCAATACATTTTTTCAAATGTGCTTCATAAACATACAATACTGCACTACAAAAACGCAAACATCTGAATTATACTTCTCCCTTCACCCAAATAATGAAGGTGAAAGAAAGTTATTAAGCCTTAATGGTGCTTCCTAAAGGGTGTATTGTCAAACCTGGCAACACAGCCTGCATGCCATGTGGCATTGTTTACAAAACGTAACCGCAGCGCATGTTTGCAGGCACAGGCAGGCGACGTTAGTTCCGGTAGCGTGAAACACAAAATGGACCGGTTTTTAATAATAAAAAAAGGGACAGAAATTAGCTCAAAAACCAGACGGACAGACACACAGTGTTGTAACGAATAGTGGAGTGGATGAGGGAAATGAGTGTGAGGAAGCAGCAAACAAAAATCAGCACGAAGACACCGGAGAGGGGACGAGCAGACAAACGGCAGGTGTAACGTTACCCAGTATTGGCTGTGTTATTTCTTTTTTTGTGGGATGTCCAATTTATATGTAGAAATGCACATTTGCAAAGGTGACTTAGTATGTTGTCGTAAAAGTGTCTCTCCATTTGATTTTGCACTGCCAATGTGGCTCTTGTGAAAAAAAAGTGAGGATCACTGGGCTAGATTCTAGAAGCTACCTGCCTCGGAATCAAAAAACATTGCCGCCTAAAATGTTTCAGCCAGCAGCTAACCAGCTAACATCGGCTAGTAAATAAATCAAACAAAATAGGGTTTCCAATATCTTCCAAAACATTTTAGTTGTTGAATCAGCAAAAAACTTCTAAACAGCCTGAAAATACTAACGTTAGCTGCTACTCCTGCCAAAGGCTTCAAATTCCTTTGAGAAGTCAAAGACTAGCTTCTAGAGCTAACGTTAGTCAGACTCAGCCATTCAAAATAATCTTTAATATCGAATAAGCACTTTCTACATCAATATCGGAAACGAGGGTCATTGAGCTCACCGGTTAAAATGGTTAAAATTAAGTTAGAGTAGGATGACATGACGTTAATGTTAGCCTAGCTAAATAGCAATTTTCGCCTTGTTAGCTGTAGAACTAGAACTAGCAGCTAACGTTATGCCAACTGTCACTCCCTCCAACTTGCCAAGTGTTTGGTTCACTTACCGTAAGGATGCCATGATGGTTTTCTACAGAATGTAGATTCTAGTGCTAGCATTTTTCAGTTATTAGGCCTAGAATCTATACAAGGTAGGGGTGTAACGGTTCATGTATTCGTATTGAACCGAAACGGTACGGACGTCACGGTTCGGTGCATGAATTTACACGGAGAATACACGGTATAAAAATACATAAAACTCGTGTGCGGATTAATTAATGTCATGCGCAATTACTGTTAAGTAGCGAGAGTTACGGGAGTTCTTTAGCGACACCTAACGCTAATCTGTAGGTCGTCAGTCAAGTCCGTCAGTCATTAGCAGCACTAAGGTTAGACCCACAAGAGTTAGAGGATCCGCTGGTCTCTTTAAGATCGCAAGTTTGAGAACTTCAGTTACAGTAACGTTAGTACAGGCGAAAGAGTGGTGGATAAGATGAAACTGTGTGTCGGCGTTGTTCAGCAGTTGTTGGGTATGTGAGTGGATAAAATGCTACACATATTCGAAGCCATCACCCAGATGATGTAGGCTACCAATCACTGAAACGAGGGGAAAAAAAACTTCCCCTGCGCTTCAGCAGCCTTTGGATACACATACAAATAGGGCCAAAACCTATGGCTTAAATTAAATGATTTCGTAATGACAGAAAGCTATGTAAATCGCGTGGTAATTACCTTTATGTTGGGGTAACTTGTAACTTCACACATGAGGAGCTGGTAGTGTTAAGTGCATAGACAGTAAAATAAAGTGACAACGCTAACCAGGCTAATAAACAAACCATGCTACGGTGAGTTAACGTCAAAGGGCAAAGTCACCACGTGACTTCTAGTTGTAGTCTGTTTATGAAATGAAAGGAGCAATTTCGTTTTTTAAAAAAAGGCAAAATAGTGTGATATTTTCACAGTTAGTAGGCTAGATTATTACTTTACACACAATGAAAAATATTGAGGCAAATTGTAGACCCTTTTACACCTAAACACAGATGTTGAAGGTCTTGCTTAAGTGGATTTTTAAAAATCATTTTTCTATGTAATTTGCACTTTCAGAAATAAGAGATACTGTAGGCCTATTTTCAGTTTTATAGCTGATTGTCTTATTTTGTTTACAAGTTACAGATGGAGTCTGGGTACTTATTGTACTGTTTAGCCTACATCTTACACACTTCAGGCTGTTGCAGATAGCTCAGGGAAGAGACTGTATGACACTAGATGGTACAGCCTGAGACATGCACAATAAAAGAAAATGCTTTCTGCATTTTTGTTTTGCTTTTCCCTCCATTGTACCGAACTCGTACCGAACCGTGATGTCCGAACCGAGGTATGAACCGAACCGTGACTTCTGTGTACCGTTACACCCCTAATACAAGGACTGTGGTTCTTACCTTTTGCGAGATGAAAGCAGCCTCTTCCAGTGCGTCCAAGTAGGTAATCGTGGAAATTTGACAAGAATAAAACTAGTCACAGCCTAACCTTTTTTTCTGTCACGTTTCAACCAGAGAATGTCTAATAAGGGCTCTGTTTCAACTTTTCCAACGGCTCTTGGGGAGGAGTTTCTTTGCGCAGGCGCTTACCACGAGAACGTTTGGTGCAAAATCAAAAACTATTCATTTTTTTAATTAAGTAAACTAATAAAAAAAAGCTAAACAGATTGTAAAGCCACATTAAAATCGTTTAAGGCTCATTACGGAATACTAACACATTACCCTAATAGATTTTTTAAATATATATTGTTAATTTTATATAACTGCAGTAACCAGCATGTCATATCAACATACTTTATCGTTGTTTTTTTTTAATATATATTTTTTATTGTGGCCCAGTTGGGACCCATGTGGTGCCCATGTTTAGTTTTAGCATGGCATATTTTATCTGGGTTGCCCATGTGGGCCCCAACATCAAAACCCACTCTAAGCCCATGCCCAACTAACCCAAGTAAGGCCCATGTGGGCCCCACATGGACGTGTTGAGCAAAATCTGAGAAAGTGTGGCAAACATTTTTCTGGATTCTGACACGGCATGACCCAGCTCCAAGCAGCATCCTGGCAGGCCATAGCCTAGTTGCCATGAAACCCTGATACTGTTATGTCAAGGAGAGCGCTGTTTGCTCTCAAGGCAAATGTCATTTAAGTTGACCAAAGATTGGGCAAAATGTGAGCTTGCTGTGCAGTGGCTTTCTATTAGGGATGCACAATATTATCAGTACAACATCGGCAATATCGGTAAATAGCAGCTTATCAGCATCGGCAGATAGGCCTATGCAGATTTCTACCGATATTGCTGGAAGATACATCTGCAGACACTAATCTTCAATAATCGACACAAGTGACCGCCCATCTCCACAACACCTCCAGTTCCAGAAGCATTTTTTTTTTTTTTTCATTTTCATTTTCTCCACTCCTAAACATCTGTATACGTTTTACACCTGGACTTAGGCTAAACAATTACACAGTGAATCGTGACCATAAAACATTTGATTTTGAGCTGAAAAGCTAACAAAAAAAGCTCAAATTTCAAAACCTTCTTTCCAATATGGTTCTAGGGCCTGCGTAGACTTCAATGGCAGAAGACAGAAGATGAGTAAGAAAAGGTAGAACACAACTTCACTGCTTGGCCCCAGTCAGCTCCTGGTCTATTTGGTCTGTGATAGTTCAAAAGCTTGGTTGCTATCAGAGGTATAGTGGTAAAATAAGAGGTGGGTATGAATTCTGTGAGATCAAGGTCAGGTGGACTGCGCCATGCAGTATCGGATTTTTAAAATGGCATTCAGAACACGTTTGATGATGGTGGAGGTTATTGTCCAATGTTTATAACAATAACAATGGCATTAAATGATAGAGTATTGATGAGTGTACATACAGTATTGTGAATGTGGATAATACAGTGTGATATTTTAATTTTAAAAGTTGCAATTTGTGAATAAACTCTTTTAAGAGGTGGATAAACTATTTCTGAAATTTCAGAGGTGGATAACTGAGTTTACTTGGGTTTAGCCTCCACTATATCCCTGGTTGCTATGCTTCCTTCTGTCACATTTTGTGCTTGGCGTGTCCCTGTTGAAGATCTTACAATCAACATGACTGCTCTATTAGATCTTTTATAGGCATGGCCATAAATGGGACATTACTTCAAGTGCCCATATGTATTAGCTGTTCTGTTGTATTTAAATAATCAGCAGCTCACGGCTATGTGCATTCCAAACCAACCAGCCAACAAGCTGTCGATTATCACAGTAGTTTCAAACTAGTGAGCTAACCAGCTCAAAGCCAGTAGACTTGCAAACACCACCAGCAGAGTTGCCACAGATTCAAGCAAAAAAGTACTTTGTTGATATTGGTGACATAAAAATCTTAAAGTTGATCTTACATTGTATCTTGTCTTCTCGACAGGTCTGTTCATATTTGTTCACACAAAATCACACATTAAAAATGAATTTGAGTGTAATACAAAAATAGCTATCAAACAATCGTGCCTACAAGCACAATATTGTTGCCTTAAAAGAACAGTATAAGGAGTTTTAGTCGATCTATAGCAATCTAACTACTGAAAAGGCATGCAAAAACATACAAGCATGGCTGTCACTGATTAAGCAGCAATTACTAGGTAATATTGTGTCTTGGATATGGATGGCGCTGCCATGCTGTGAGATTCTTTTTTTTTTTTGTGCATTTTTGTGACATGATCAGACCCAGGTAGTCAGAATGACAGGTTTATTAATCTGTCCCTCACATGACATGACCATATTGAAATTTATTTGAACATGATACCAGTAGTATGTGCTGATGTGTGTAGCCTACTACACAAACTTTCATTTTTTTTAGGGGCAGCCGTCCCGTGGCCTACCAGTGGCAGCCGTGGCCTACTGGTTAGCACTCTGGACTTGTAACCGGAGGGTTGCCGGTTCGAGCCTCGACCAGTGGGCCACGGCTGAAGTGCCCTTGAGCAAGGCACCTAACCCCTCACTGCTCCCCGAGCACCGCTGTTGATGCAGGCAGCTCACTGCACCGGGATTAGTGTGCGCTTCACCTCACTGTGTGTACACTGTGTGCTGCGTGTGTTTCACTAATTCACAGATTGGGTTAAATGCAGAGACCAAATTTCCCTCACGGGATCAAAAGAGTATACACTTACTTATCTTATATATTGTGTCTTCAGTTGCTTAAAGTGTCCTTTTAATCATGGTCTCCTGTTAAGAAGGTCTGCTGTTAATAATTAACTGTATTGAATTGTGCCATGTCCTTGACTCTCTTCCCAGGAGTGTTTAGATTCGCTATCAGCAGTATTACGTTTACAAGTTTAGGTTTAATGTGTACTGTCTGAGCATTTTCATTCTAACATCCTACAAATCATACAGTGAATAGCAACGTGTGTATTTAATGTGTGTGTGTGTGTGTGTGTGTGTTTGATTGAACACACCTGCCTACATTTTAGATGTAGAAACAGAAACTCACAACAAAAGTGAGAGCAGCTTAATTTGTATTTGTAAAGGTGTTTTTGTCAGAGGCAGTAGTACCAATCACTTATTTATCTTAAATGTGCGCTTCCAAATTCTATACACGCAATCTGAGCTTGACACTACCAGCTGGTACCTAAGCAGCAACAGTAGCCCACAAACATGGGACATTTTTACTAAAGCTGCTTTCTTTGAAGTCTTTGTACTTGAATACATTTGAATGACAATAGATTTGAAGTCAGTCAAGCTTCTTTCACTTATCTGTGCAACAACAGACTGAATGGTCAAGCACAACTAGAAGAGGTGGTGTGTTTTGGCAGCACATGCAGACAGCAGCTGAACTAAGACTATTGAGATGGACGTGTGTGGTAACCGTGGGAGATGGACGTGTGTGGTAATTCACTCCTGGAATGGAGTAGTGGAAATGGCAGCTTCATCAATATATAGAGGACTAAACCAGAGACTTTCTACTGAGGAGACACAGCACTCAAAAAATCCTCCATAGAAATGCATGGGGCTAGTTTGTAACGCCAATATGGCCGTTGTCTACACATATCACACCCCTTCCTCGGCAAAACGTCGACATGTAAATACATTGAGCCAATCATGTGGTGTGTTGTGAAGACATTGTGCCAATGATGTGTTGTGAACTCGCCACTGGAGCAAGATTGGTGTCGTGAAGCCTTGCGCACGCGCATTTCTGCCGAAATGGATGCCCGACGAGTGCCCAAAAAGCGTTGCCATTTGGCCGCCGAGTGGAGGGACTTGCCTAAAAGGACTTTGACTAAACTGAAAACCATGGCTTCACTGTCCATGTCTGCTAGTTCAGTCCTATAAGATACTGTTAAGTTAGTTCTGTAAGCTTAGCACTGATGTGAAGTATGCAGTGAAATTAATTATATGCAACTGTTCATTTAGGGGCAGTTCCCGCTAATCGATTAGCCACAAACTGAATCAACTATTTCCCATCAACAAATATGACTCACCTTAGACCAACTTGCATATGTAATGGCCTTGGATATCTTTATTGCTGTTTGATGTTATCATTTGTCCTTGTAATCAACTAAGATGACCTGAGATCACTGAAACAGTTGTAAAGGCTGAACTTGACAACAAAGCACAGAGCAGGTGTGATGCAAGGTGGATGTCTCTGGATATCAATGGTCTTTATTGCCTCAGAGAAATTAGAATGTTTTGTTGTTGTTTGCTTTAAATGTTTGTTTGTTTTTTTGTCACATGGAATCATTAAAGGAGTGCTTGGCTGACCTGGGTGAGGGAGAGGGTCTCAACTTCATGTAGGTTCAGAGCTCTGTTGCTCTGTTGCATCACAATGGGGCCATTCTGGATGTGCATCTCGCTTTTTCTGAATAATTTGATTGAACAGAGTTTCATTAAATGTTAATCAACCAAAAGGTTTCCTCTTCATATATTTGAGGAGCCATATAAAAGTCCCCTGTGTAAAATAAGCCCTCCACCTTCCTTTAGGTGCTTACAGGTCAATGAATCACAGACGAGACCTGGAAAAGACCCCCGATCTCAGCAGATCTTTTGATTTAACAGCTTGTAAACATCCTCTGTCTAATCGAATAAGTTACCAATTCCTGTGAAGTGTCCGTTAGCAATGGCTGTCGTGCCCCAGTGTACTTGACCTCAGGGGAAACAAATAGAGGTTAAACAGCACACGAGTAGAGGTCATGGTCAGCTCTGTCTTAGTACTGCTTTTCTCCCTGAGTACCTCAAGTACCTGTGTGATTATTTTGGACATCGTAATGGAAAACTTTTCTTGAGGTTTTCTGTAACGTCTGTGTGTTGATTTGCACAAGAGATGTTAATGGGCAGTGAAGCCACAAAGCTGCTTAACTCTTTCCTCTCATCTCAAAACACCCTGTGATGACAGGGGCAAGCATGTGCTGGTAGTATCTGCTCATTAAAAAGTATTATATATAAAATATTTATATGCAGAAGTAGTATACTACAGTTCACAAGAAAAGCATTATTTTATCCTTCAAACTCAAAATAATGCAATATAAATTCCTTTGCATTGGGTCATGTAGGGATGTTGAGCTATTTATTCAGATTTAGCCAAGCACTGTTTGTTAGATGGAAGGTACTTAATTACCTTCCAATTACAGTCACAGTAACAGCCATTGGATCTGGTTTGCTTTCACTTTGTTCTGTGGCTCTGGTCAAAATGCCCTGTCAGTGATGAAGTCACCTCTTTGGTGGGAGTTTGTGTCTCTATTTGTGTGTGTGTGTGTGTGTGTGTATGTATATATATATATATATATATATTTGTGTGTGTGTGTGGCCTACACTTCTTAGCTACATTGTTCCGTTCTCCTTCCTGTCAAAGATGGTTAGTTTTCACAAATGCAAGCTTCGCACTATTTTATCAGTCAGATCTTAGACATCATTATTGCTGTTGGATCCCACACTATTTTTTTTAAAAGATTTGATCAAGACCCTAAACAAACAACTTGTGCTTTTAGGTGGTTTTGCCTGCATTGAATTTACCTATATTTTCCTGTGCAGGTGTGTCTTTTGTGTCGATGTACTATTGTAAAACTTGAGCACTAAATTCACACCAGTTGCAACAGAATTGAAAAGTCATCAAGTATATGCTGAAACGCTGCTTTTAAAATGTCAATATGATTGTTTATATTTGTTTGGACTTGGTCTGGAACAGTTGTGTATGTATGATGTGAGTTGTAACACAGTCCTTTGCCATCAAGGCCCTTTGCATGGAACTGCTCTGTGGGAAACTTGCACAAGCGCCTGTGGCTCAGAATGAGAAAAGTGTGTCATGATTGGATGAACCAACTGGCATCGTGAGACTGAACAGCAAGCCTAGCTAGTTGAGTTCACTGAGTTCAGTGCACCTCAGAGAGGGGGGATTGGACAGAGTGGGCAAGACCATCATCACAGAAGCTGACCTAGATTAAGTTGCTCACGGTAGAAGGGGCCTATTATAAATTGGAATGTGGTATTTTTTTAATTTGTAACAGTGTTGTTTCTTCAGCTGCAACATCTCAGTCTCTGCGAACGCAAAAGCTGAGTTTTCAAACGAAACGCCAACAGCGTGTTTAAATCGCTCCGTTTCAGGGGCTCGACAACGAGTAGTATTGTACATGAGAGGCGTATTGGTAATAGAAGGGTTGCGGATTGATAGGAAGACAGAATAGTGCAGACAGAAGTCTAAGTCTATTAGGTTTGGCTCTTGTGTAACTTATCCATGGCATTCTAGAGATGTTTTCAACCTCAGTCACACCCACTATATCGGTATCATGGCTTATGTTTCTCAGCAAACTGTGATTGAGCATCATCCCTCTCCACCCACCTCCCTCTCTCTCTGTCATTCTCTCTCAGTCCCACTGCTAAACCACAACCACTAAATAACTGGGAATGTGGACACGGCTTTGGTGTCCTCTATTTATAGTAAACCCAATGGAAAACTGCCTGAACAATGGGCAATGTAAAATGAAGTCTGGCTATACCGGTCGGCACAGTTTTTCACACAATACTATACTGACTTCATTCTCTGGCTGCAAAACAGAGATCTTATCCATTACCGAAAGACATGCATCTGCACAGGAAAATAAAGGTACTTTATTTTTTACAGGTAATGCTATTTAATACTATGCTATTTAATACAGGTCATGCTATTTAATACTATGCTATTTAATAAAGGTCATGCTATTAAAACTCAAGTTGCTTCTTTAAGGTCTTGATAAAATATTTAAAATGCCGTTTGTATCTGGGTGACAACAGATTTGCAAGCCAACAGATTTATCTTTACCTATTATATGTAGGCCACCCAAGATCTACCTAAGGTTTACTCATGGCTCAGACTACAGTAAGTCTTGCTTGTCAGCCTTGTCCTTTATCTCATTTTGGTGTAGGTGTTTCCCTTCCTGTGCTTAAATGGTCATTATTGTTTTACTAGTCATCTGACCCATTTCCTGGCACATCCTGTGAGTTTATGACTCTTGGTGAATGACTCTCAGTGCTGTTATCAGGTGGAGGGAAGGTACACCATTGTGTGCTCATTCGCAAACCTTTGGACTTCTAGCCTGCTGACAGGTTTTTAGGTGGAGTAGATTCTGCCTCTGCCATAAGGCACTCCTTCACTGTGGTTCTTTGCTTTCACATATGTCACCATCATCATCTATGACCTTTGACCTCATGGCAAGGTTTGGTTGCCAAAGACATAGCTGTTGTGTCATCTAAAGCAATTAAGAGGTGATTGAGGCACATGCATGTATCTGACCAGAGACAGAACTTTTTGATGGTGTTACTGTAGGATTCTCTTGTCCGATACATTTTGAAGTGTTCTACCGTAGTTCATTCTCGTTCTTTGATCCACCGCTCAAAGAAATTGGTGAAGGACAGAGGAAAGGATGAGCAGATAAAGTATATCCGTGCTTTTCATTCAAACTGGCTGAAGAGGAGCAGAATAGAAAGAACACAGACTCGGACTTTTAAACTAACATGCACTCACAACCAGCTCACCAAGTCTGTTTTCATTTTATCTTGTATCAAATATATACTCTACTAAAGCCAGGGGCGCAGGAGATATTTTGAAAGTGAGGGGGACCAAATTGTGAACACAAACCCATAGTGAAATCAGATTTCCAGATATCGGATCGCCACCTCTGGCCCACTTTCGACCATCATATTTTAAACTTGCCAGAATATTAAGATAATACAATTGATTGTTTTCAAACAATTGTTTTTACTACTTGGGCCAATGGTAGAATACTGGTCACTACTTGGGCCAATGGTAGAAAAAAGCAACATGGGATGTTGATATTTTATGAAGCCATGAATGAATCATCATGCCTATGATCCAAACATAGACTACATGATCAAATAGCCTAGTTAGGCCTACTTAAATTGTCTGGTATAAACCAAATCAACTCTCCACTGTGTGTTTGCAGTTAATATTTATGCAACGTTAGAACTTAACAAGTGTTGGTTTAACAAGTTACCAGTCCAGAACACTCAGAAAATTGCAACAGAAAGTTGCCTTTATAATCAACTATTTGTTCCAACAGCATTTAAACAAAGCATTTATAAAATTGAAAAAAAAAATTACATAAGAAGTAAAATAAAATACTGTTATTGTAGTGACTGTATCACATTATCCCAAGCTTCAAAGAGCTCCCCACGTCTGTGACAGGCAGACGTGACACCGCTAAATTCTCAGCTTGTTTATACCCCACACTGAACGCATAAGAACGCTAGGCCTATCACTCTGGGGTGTGGTAGCCTACTCTCTGGGATTTATGCACCAAGGTAACTGAAGTATCCAATTTGTGTCTTGAAATTATGTTTAAAATAAATGTCTTAGAACAAAAACGTTGATAGACTTGTTATCATAAACATAACAGCTAACGTCATGTTGAGCAGGAGAAGTTGAGCACTAGGCTACCATAAATCCTCAAATTATGCCCGGGATTGATTCTATTTATAGCAGGACAAATAAAGGCAGGTTCCCATACAAGACGGGGTAACAATTGCCTACCATACCAACAATTGCCATTAGTCCACTAGAAGACATTGTTCGATTTAAGTCAATGAAATAACCTCTTCTTAATATTTTATTATATGTTGTATTGTATTGTATTATGTTGGTTGGATTAATAGCCTACGGTTGGCAAAGAAAAGTCGTTTTCCTACCATGGGTCTCCAACAAACGTTCTCAAGCTCATTCTCTTGCCGCCCCTTTCGAGCTAATTGCCAGAGGCTGAAGCCTATTAAACACAATTGTTGCGACTCAAGGCATTCCAGCCTACGATTTTAATTTTTTTTTTAAATACTAAATCATGCATAATTAAACAATAACTCAATTTAGGCTACTTGTCTACGCAAAAAGGTTTCCATTACAGCACAGCCTCCATTCAACGAAGGGCTGCCTTGTCTCGCAATAAACAGCAGTGGA
Organism: Alosa pseudoharengus; assembly: GCF_046254945.1. Classification (NCBI taxonomy): domain Eukaryota; kingdom Metazoa; phylum Chordata; class Actinopteri; order Clupeiformes; family Clupeidae; genus Alosa; species Alosa pseudoharengus. Next base: position 33,106,476 of record NW_027468870.1, on the reverse strand, counting down.
AATCCCGACACTTTTTCAACTGCATGAAACTTAACAGTGAACCATCAAATATCTCCCAGATTTCAGTGCCCATCAGTCCCAACATTTAGCAATATAATCAAACAGTCCAAAAGTAAATTAAATCCCAAACCAAACCGAAAATGCTTTTGATAGCCTACCGGTATGCATGCCGCTCCAAACGAAATGCATGTCTAAATGCAGGTTAGACATATTTAAAAAAGCCTGCCTCCAATACCAGCCTGCCTCAAATAAAGATGATGATAAATGATTTATGCTAAGCAAGTAGCCTGGATTATTTTATGATTGTTAGTAGACAAACTGGCTTCAGATATCCAACAGAGTGAATATGAGATTGTGCAGTCTTACAGTACTGTAGATGGCTGTGGTTAGTGATGTGATGCTGTTAATGGGGAGTTTTACAGTTAACGCAAATCCTATGTTATTATTTATTCAGCGTACCTATAAGGCTTTTTTTCCTTATCAAAAGTTAGGGGGACGATGGCAGTCTCTTCAGCACTGCGGGGGACACATCCCCCACGTCCCCCGTGCCTCCTGCGCCCCTGACTAAAGCAGAATGCTTTTTTGATTTTCAGCATAAGTGAAATTGTCCCTCTCAGCCTGAGGGTGGAATTGTTTCAGCAGTTTTATATGAGATGTTTCAACATGAACAGAGAAGAGAGCACAGGTGTGTGTGTGTGTGTACACACACGTATTAGCAGGTACATTTGTGTCCATGCTCATTTCCTGTCCGTGATCCGATCCTTGAGAACCCCTCTCTGGCCGTCTTGCATTCCTCTCCCCGTTCCCATGGTGACGGCCGGACTGAGAGAGGCCGTTAGACAGCTCTACTGATATGGGATGGCCACCTGAGGGGCAGCGCCAGTACAAACCACACATCAGAGGCCTCGGGCCTCCGCACGGCACACACACCACCAGACAGCATATGAATATAAAGTCCCCATTCATTTTTCCTCTGATGCAAGGAAGGGGGAAGTGGATAAGAGTCAATAGGACTATTTTGAGTTGTTATGTTTGTGTTGTTTGTCTAAATAATTCTATTTAATGCCTGGGAGGCTGTGAATACAGAACATGATGTCATACTGTCATCATAATTACATACTCCACAAAAAACATGAGCAGAGTAACACAAATGCATTATTCTATCGGCTGCATCAGCAGTGTTACAATCACAAGACAGATAAAACAGTGCAAAAAGAATTCAACAGGTTGCCATAGATTCTCATTGTATCCTTCTATGCTACTCTGTAAGCTTTCTGCACTAGCAATGTTTGTACTTAAAGTACTAATAAGGGTTCTGATTGAGATCAGTGGTTTGATGACAGGGTAAAGACTGGATGCGGGGTGCTTCTGCTAGAAACTGCTGAGTGGAGATGTTAGCAGCACTGAAATGCACCATCATCAGTCTCAGAGTGAAAGGAAATCAAAATAAAGCTGTATGGGCTCATCAAATTACATTGAACGGACACTTTTTTACGAAGAGACCCAGGATTTTCTACAAGGAGGAACTCAAATGTTTCCAGGACTTTTTTTGTTCACCAAACAACAAAATGCAGCTCCATGCAGTATCCCAAAATATACAAAAATGTCAGATTCCAACCTTCTTTTCTTTTTTTTTTCTTTTTGCAATGTCAATGTGACAACACATATAAACGTTAACGGTATTTCACTTTAGAGTCATGTGCTGAGCATCCCTTGCTTCTGTGTCATCTTGTGATACAGCACATTCTGCTTGTTGGCACCCCTGGTAAAGATGAGTAAAAAAGGTCTAAAAATTCAATTCATGGTTGACTTCGTCTTAGTTTTGATTATGAAACTAAGATAAAATGGCAAAAGATGATTTGTAATATCTCTTTTTACCAGGGGTGCAGTAAATGTGATGGGTACTATATGTGCTGTGTAAGGGCACTATGACGTATAGGTTATGACGCTCTATCAAAATATAATTAAATGTGTGTGTTTGATCCCAGCCGATGCTCAGAGGGCCTGTATCCTCACACGGCCACACTCGGCTCATTCCCCTACTCCGAGGCCCCCCGCCGCTGCCCAAACCTTGAGCTCCTGTCTGTTTGGCTCCTTCTTTTCAGAAGCTGGCGGCGGAGTGCCAGAGCGCGGGCTACCGCGGGACCCTCTTCCCCTACAAGTGTGACCTGTCCAACGAGGAGGAGATCCTCTCCATGTTCTCGGCCATCCAGATTCTGCACACGGGCGTGGACGTGTGCATCAACAATGCCGGACTGGCCCACTGCGAGCCGCTGCTTTGCGGGAGGACAGACGCCTGGAGGAACATGATCGATGTGAGTGAGGAATAAACGTGTGTGTGTGTATGTGTGGCAGGGAGATGCCTACAGGTACATTTATGCCATCTGACCTGTCAAACGTCTATCGTTCCAGTGTGGTTTTCACATAAATCATGTATCATTGCATCCTCATCATAATCCTGAAAAAGAAACCACTACTGCTGACACCATTGCCTCAACTCTTTGATGTCATTAAGCAATCTACTGACTGTTGACAGTGAGGAATACACATAGATTCAGCTATGGCTCAGGCATGGGCTGGGCTTTGTATGAGGTTAGGGTTGGGGTCAGGTTACAGATAGGTGTGTTTTACTGACTCTCCACAAGATGATTTATGAACCTGCTGACAGTCTCCAAAGCGCTATACAAACAAATATATTTGCTTTTTAAACACAGGATGATGCTTCCTTCAGATGTGTCATTCACCGTAATTGCAGCATCCAAGAATGTAGGCCACACACAAGACAATGGTTACATCCATTTACTTGTAGTAAAGGAAATTATTTCCCCATTTTTCTCAGGCTTTAAATATAATGTTGTTTTTACCTTGTGCCTTGCTCAACATGACTTCTATTCAAGTAAACATTGGCTCATTAGAACCTGAGAATGGCCTCAGCAGAGCCACACAGAGTTCCACTTCTAGAATGTTGCCAGCTCCCCCTGTAGTGGGACTCCTCTCGGCCCTTTGACCATTCAGGACCCTGTTGAAAAACATGGCCCACTCAAGGCATACATTTCTGTTGCCCGTCCATCAGTTGCCATGGAATCCGATCTGAAAGGGAGAAGTGGAGGGGGTGCTGAGGGAGCATGGCAGCAGGAGGAGGGAGAGAAGAGAGAGAGTCTGAGAATGTGTTTATTTTTAGCCTGCTTAATCTGGACTCTGGTTCTTTTCCCTGCTCCTTGTCTTGCACGGTGGGCCCGCATTAGCCAGTCCGCTCACGACAGCCAAACTGACTTCTGCTGGGGCCGGCCAGGGTGATACTCCATACACACACACACACACACACACACACAAGGGGCAGAAAACATGAGCTTTGGCTCCACCACTCTGTGACAATGGTTGTATGAAGCCTCCATCGCAGTAAATTTTAAAGAAAATATTGTAAAGCTCTTAAAAAGTTCCCTATTTGTATTTGTGATAAAAGTATGTAAGTAAGTATTACATAAGCCTAGATGTATAATTGAGGGATTGGTGTGAATTGTTCACCAGGTGAATGTACTAGCCCTGTCCATCTGCACACGAGAGGCCTTCAAGTCGATGCAGGAAAGACATATCGATGATGGACATATTATCAACATTAACAGGTGCAATACAGTCACACACACACACACACACACACACACAGCTTTAACAGACAAACCTAGACATAACAGCAAATGGAGACCAGCTATACCATGGCCTCAAGGCATTAGCCATCAGAATATGTATATCCACCTACCTACTTACCTTCTCGCACTCTCCTCTTCTGTATCTTCTGTCCTGAGCAGTATGGGCGGCCACCGGATGTTTCCCAGTGCAGACGAGCACTTCTACTGCGCCACCAAGTACGCAGTGACTGCCCTGACAGAGGGCCTGCGGCAGGAGCTACGGGAGGCCAAGACCCACATCCGCGCCACAGTGAGCAGAGCAACGCTTCCACTCATTGCCCTCTCTCCTTCTGGGGTTTCAACCTTTCAGCTCCAAACCTGACCACAAATAAAAACTACCTTTTCGAGAGAATGGGGCAGAATATGGAGCATATCTGTTTTGCAAGTTTTTATTATTTTTTATTTTGCTCTTTAATGGTATTGAAAGCGTTTTTTTGTTTTGTTTCTATAGTGTATATCTCCGGGTATAGTGGAGACTGAGTTTGCTTTCCGGCACCACAATACTGACCCAGAGAGGGCTGCAGCTGCATATGAAAGTATAAAGGTATGTAGGACGTGTGTCTCTCTGAATCTGAATGTCTTTATTTTATTATTATATAATATACAGAGTCTGGGAGGTCTCATCGCTACAATTTTCTTTTATGTCAAGAGAGCATTTCACTAAAGCGTACGCTCAATTTACTAAAACTATTTTACTAAGTCATGTCCTTGTTTTAATTAAATCGTGCGCTCGTTTTAACTGTTTTGTTCCCAGGTTTTATTCACTGGAACTTGGCCAGCACAATAGACCAATTTTGATGCACACACATAAAGTTCCATAAAGTCAGAGGCGGGTCATTGTTAAGACCCAAACAATAGCAAGTGTAGTAGGTTAAGCTAGGCAACAAAATATCTAATGTGTAAAGAGCCAAACTTTCCAGCTTTATCGAAATGTCTGTTGTACTGCCTCTCCTAGTTCCTGTGAATAAAATTAAGCATCATTTTGTAAAACAAGCATACTCTTTAGTAAAATGAGCACATTATTCAGTAAAAAAAGCACATGATTTAGTGAAAGAAGCGCAAGTCCTCTTGATATACATTAAAAAAACTTGCGATGACACCTCGTAGGCTCTGTATATTTACATAGGCCTATATGTTGTTTTTTCCAGTGTTTGAAAGCCAAGGACATAGCCAGCACCGTCATGTATGTTCTTAGTGCTCCTCCACATGTCCAGGTAAATACAAAGTGTCTCTCACTAAGAAGCAAAATCTTTTGTTAATTGTGTAAAATTTGAATAACTGTTTTTATAATAGCCTACATACAAATGAGTATTAACATGGAGTGCTTTTAGTTATTGTTTTCCTTTTTTCTTTTGTTTAGATAGGAGATATACAGATGTGGCCACTGGAACAGGTGCTATAGCAACAGGATTGGTCCATATAGCCTAACTGGCTGAGCAGATGAAGACAGCAGTGTTGGCAGCGCGTCAGCAGCTAACTAGCGCCACCTTTAGGTGACCATGTTCAAAGCCAGACAGATACGTCAAGACTTTGTTTTCGTTTTTTGAAGGGATACCATGCCCCTGGCTGGCAGAAGGGGTAATTTGCTGTTGGGAAAATTACTGCAGTGTCTGCAATGTCCAAGGTGTGTGGTTGGTTGTCTCTGTCAAGAAAACAATTGTAATAAGGTCAGCTGTATGACCAGTTTTTACATAGTTTTTAGGTCATATCATAATATGTTTCGTTGAAAGACAGAAAGGGGAGAAACTAAAGCACAATACTGACTATTGTTGTAGCTTAATCTAGTCTTTGTTGAAAGACATTTACGTACATTGAAAATAACACAAAAAGGTGGTAGGAATACTAATGTCTGAAGGGAAATCGTAATAGCTGTGGGTGGTTTGATAGTCTCCAGAATGTCCTCATTTAAATCAACATCACTATGCAACTTTTGAAGTAGGCTACTTAGGAAATGCATCTAGGGACACAATATCCACTGATGGGCAGAGTGTCATGTGCAATGGAGGGTTGACCATCTGTTTTCAACATCTTAAATTCCTCACTGGACATTTGTGCTAATCTAATTTTGATACCAGTTATGACCGACAGTCTATGGCTATGATAGCCTGTATTTCAGTGTTATGAAGGGCATGTTTTGTTGAATGTCTCCATGTCTCAAGATTGACACTTCTCAAACTGAATAAGGTTGTATGTTCTGAATTTGTGCTCATTCTTCTGTGCCTAACAATGGAGTGTTGTACAGCAGGAACCTGAAAATGAAAACTACAACCTTACTGTATATGCCTGAAATCCTTCCTAGAAAGGAAGATTACTGAACTGTTTGTGATGATGCTTTATGTTTTGTCTCTACACAAAGTCTCTCAAAAATTAAAATGAGAAGATACAAAATGTTTCTGAAATGGGTCTGCATTGGTTTAGCTTCATCATACTGAACTGTGGACTACAAACTAATAGTTTTATAATTGTACTGTGTATGACAATGCCTTAAAGGTTCCACATGCAGGACCTTGAGTTTAGCCTGGAAACAAATACCCATCTGTCTGGCAAAGAGGCCATTGACGCTCATTTCCAATGTTCCTAAAACCCCGGCACCCAATCACAATCGCTAATTACTAAGGGGGGAATTGTCCCATGTGCGTAAGTAAAAAAAAAAGCAAGCATTTCACCCTGCGCGAATTCTCCCCTCTGTCATTTACATGCGATAGAGGGAGTTACGCATTTTGGGAGGAGCACCCCCAAAATCTGGGCATTTCTTATATATACAATTCTTGCGCGCATTCTGCCACTGACTTAGCTCCTTTCCAGCGATACGGTCCCGAGGGCTGTATTAAGGTCAGGCGCCACTACAAGGTGAAACAGCGTGCTCAATGTCGGCTGTAGGCCTAGTTCTAAATACATGTAGGTTACACAGGTTACAAATTAAAATCACAATATGAAATTCGGTGCTTAATATGCTGATACGGCTTTATGTTTTTCCCCATTACAGTGTCACACCCGGATCACACAAGGGGGGGGGGGGGGGGGGGTCAAAATCCCCCTTTATGCAGAGCAGAGGCAGCGAAATCTATGACTCTGGATTTTGACCCCACTTTGTGCGATCCGGGTTCCCAGAAGAGGCTCCTGATGAAATATCTTGCTCCGCCATTTATAATCTTTGACTAAGCTATCTTGGGTTAGTCTGAATGAATGAATGACTAGACCATTACATTAACATAAACAAACGCACACACACAGAAATACACACCAATTACTCTTAAAATGAACAGTTGTTGTAGGCCATGTAAACACATATTTTACAAAAACATACCAAGTAAGCAATTAACATACAAGTAAAATCAAACAAATATAATCCCACAGTAGTGCACATAATGAAAAATTACAGAAATGTATGCAGCCCTTTACCCATGGTTATTTAAACATGTTCAGTGATGTAAAATTCAGTTATTCTTTTCTGTCCTAGTTTACCGCCAGTTTGTTAAGCAACTTTGCTGAGAGATAACACAGACAACATGAGCCCTCCTTCGGTCACTTTGGTCACAATTAAGACATTCACTTTTGGACTTTGAATAACTTATCTCTTCTTGTACAACGGAAAAGGAAAATAACAGCTGAATAGACATTTGAACACAACATACTTATTCCTCCGCAGTATTAAAAAACATCTTATAAAACTCTAAACTAAGATGAGTCAAACTAAAAACTCAAACTACATACAGTAGGTCCACTGGAAGCACTGATATGAATTTATTTCTTACCAAAAATTCACACAGAAGTAATGTATTTATATCTAAATAAATATAAATAAAGGTTTGCAGTAACAAATCTGTTGAAAATATGTAGTATTCAAATATTACCAAAAGTCCAAAGTCCAAAAGTGGGGCCCCACTGGCCCCAAACCGCTTTCTTTTTAAATAGAACACTTTGGCTCTTGCTGATTATACAAAAAGAAACATTCTCCATTTGGAAAAAAAAAAAATCTTCCCCTTTTAACATAATTTACCAGCTAAGTTAATCATCCACACCCTGGTGAGCCCGCAGAGGGCCGACCATACAGTAATAAATCCTCAGTTAGCTCTGAGGGCTGCCGTGCAGAGCTCCTGTACGTCCACAATTGATCCTTGATTGAGGTGGAGATGGGAGGATATACAGCTGATCTGCAAAAGTATCTACAGTCTCCTGGGGAGAAGTACTACAACAGTAGTGAGCCCACAGCCATGGTGTAAACTGAATGAATACAAAAAAAGATCTGTAGCCTTCCAATCACACCACGGAATGTCTTTGCATCCTCTACCTAATGAATAGTATGGGTGGGGAGTGGGGTTCCCCATTTTGTTTGACGCTCAAACAAACAGATGAAAAGTTGAAGTGTAATGTGGTAATGAAAGGAGTAGGGGTTGGTCTGGAGAGTGATGGTCACAAGGCAGAGAGCTTTCCCAAATGGCTGTCAATTTTAAAGCTTCACAGCCAATTCTGGAACTAACTCTCCACTTCCTGATGGGTGGATGGTTGGAACCTTTTCCAAACCGAAGGGAGTGAGGGACCTGCGTATTCTCTTTTTCAACAACAAAAAGACAGAAGAAAAATTAGACACAATGATATAATTTTCTCATGTAACTTTCATTTAGGGTAACTGCAAACCAATACTATATTCATTGACATTAAGACAGACAATAGATAGATAATATCGATTAAAAATACATCAATTAAGGAATTACTACAATATATCAGAATTATTACAATAATACTAAGGGCTTATGAAAATACTGTAAAACAAAACACATGTACTGTATGGTCTGGAGCAACCATACCTCCATGAAAGAGCCAGGAAGGACCCACAAAGTATGTATGGCTGCCAGTGGAATCCAGATGATCGAGGCCAAAGCGATCACCCAACCCACTCCTTGAGCCCAGGGTGGGTAAACGTAATCCTCATAGCGAGCCGGCTTAAACTGGATGACTGAGAACACTAGGATCACCTGCAGCACAACAGCAGCATCATAGTATGCGGTGGTGGCCTCCCGTATCATATGGAAATATATTTTAGAAATGGACTGGCCATTCTCAGCACAGTATGTCAATACATAATTGTCATAATATATTCTTATAAAATGGGCAGAATGATGAAGGCGGAGGTGGCTCCGGAGCACAGGGGGATAAAAGAAAGGAGACAGAAAAGACAGCGCGAAGAAAACGAAAGTATGATGAGGCATAGGCCTAGGCTTCACATGGATTTGGAGACAGACCCCCCAAAGCCACAGTGCGTGGTTTGCAGTGAGGTGCTATCTAACCAGTCTAATGTTGTTCTCCACACTGTTTTTTTTGCGTGAGAGGTCATAGACCAGTTGCACATTTTGATTTTGTTACATGTAGGGTGGCTAATTAAACATGATGCCTGGATTGCGTCAATAGAATGTGTTACGTTTTTATGTGTCGGATGGTGGGGGTAAGCGAGCCGAGTCAGGATGTAAAAGGCGGTCCGCGGGGAACCACTGGCATAGATACATTGATATTATGAAAAGCAGCTGCCATTGAAACTTTCTTTCTCAACAGTGAGTTTTTAAATTAGGAATTTACACACCTCAAGCACGTCTTGACTCTTTATAAACAAACCTCAAAGCAAAAGTGACATTTCGTGAAGTCAATTCTGTCTTAGGTTATGTGATGACACACCATTTTACTGTAGGCAGGTCTCTATTCAGATCACCATGCTAATGTTTTCAAGACTGGTTTGTAAATCATGCCTCTTTCATAAGGCCGCTGTGGGTGTGACAGAAGCGGGAATTGGAGAATACGCATACACAGAAGTGCGCAACTGAAGCACGTAAAAAAAACCTTACGCTTTTACGGGAAAGGGAGAATTACTGCGGGCTGTATTACAGAGACTTCCTAACTCGCAAATTCTATTGTATCTGTTTGTGCTAAAGTCATCACAGAACAGCCGCTCCTAAGTCAGTGTTCTCCTAACTTCAGATAGGAAACCAAAATCCTAAATAAACGTTTCTAACTTTAGGATGACCCATAACATATGATAGAACTCCGCTATCTCAATGTATCGCAATGGATGTACTGCTCAACGGGAAATTCGAACACAAAGCGGACAAAAATGGCGCCCCCGGATAAGGTGAATTGGTTCTACTTGTGCACTTACCACAGGTGAATTCTCTAATAACTCATCTACCTGGCTGAGGAGTTGTGCCAATTACAATCAGCTGGTTAAATGAATGGTTGGAGTAAATTTGTGGCAGGAATTTTACTTTCTGAGGCCAGACTTTTACACCTCTGGCTGAAGAAGAGCTATACACAGTACATTTACATACACTACACACACATTCAGGTCATGAAAATAACACTTTCACGAGAGCAGAGTTTATAAAAACTTATTTGTACTTACTCCAATCAAAACTGGGCATATTATCCACCAGCACACTTTGAAGAAGATGGAGGGTGGTTTTCCGGTCATCTCAATAAGACTATCAGTAAGCCGTCTCACACCTTTTGGTAAAGAAGTTATGAATTATTATTTTCTGAACCACTCCCTGCTGTTTATTTAATACATTATGGTGATTCCAGCCCACATCATTTTTTTTATAGATTTGATTCAACTTTATTGTCATTTACAGGTACAGAGCCAATGAAATGCAGTAGACAAACATCAAAATTCATTTATTTTTATAGCACATTTAAAAGCAACACCAAAGTATTTTACATAAACAAACAATAAAATAAAATATTAATAGGCTAAATAAAGAAAATAACAAATGTAACATCTCAACGATAAGAACAGATGTCCTTGTATTAATATTAATGAACATAAAAACAAAAATGAAAGAAAATGACAAGGAGTTAAAATAACCGAGAGAAATAAATTGGTGGGAGAGGTGAACGGCTCAGGGAGTGTTAAAAGCTAGGGAGAAGAGGTAGTCTTTAGGCTGGATTAAAAAGCTACTGATAGTGGGGCAGGAATAGACATCATCAGGAAGGCTATTCCAGAGATGGGGAGCATAGACAGAGAAAGCAGAAGGAACACAAAGAAGACACTGGGAAGATAATCGAAGAGGTCTAGGAGGACAGTAGATTTAAAAGATCACAGAGATATTGAAGAGCTTAGCCATTTAAAGCTTTGTAGACAAAAAGCAGAATTTTATCTAAATTAATTCTGTGTTCTACAGGAAGCCAGTGCAGTTTAGCCAAGACTGGTGATATGTGGTCATGTTTCTTAGATCCAGTTAACAATCTGGCTGCAGCATTTTGGACCAGCTGGAGTCTACTCAGGGTGGATTTAGTTAAACTTACATGTAGTGAGTCGCAGTAATCAAGCCTTGAGGAAAATACAGGTATGGATAAGAATTTCTAAAGCACTTTAAGAGAAAAAAAACTAAAGGCCCCATCATGGCGATCTGAAACCCAGCGCATAGCGTATTCTTATCATGACGCAAAGCGTATTCCTATCTTACACAAGTTTTTCGCCATGTCCTTCCCTTTTATTACACAATGTGCCCAGGGGTGTGGCAATTAACGACTTAAGGTGTGATCTGGCGCATTATCTAAAAATCGCTATCTTACACCATCTACAAAGCATTACGCCACTGACCAAGAAAAACCTTGTCTATAGCGAAAGGCACAGCTGAAGACGCACTGTCACAAGATGTAAGCAGCAACTCCTCTACAGGATAAATGTCCTCAGGTTTTTTAATTCAGTCATTCGAACATTATTGGGATAAGTGTTGCTTTTTTCAGGCTATTTTTTCGATGGTAACCTATCGTCAGTAAATAGTGAAAGTAATTAACTGTGTATAACTGTTTTGTCGTTGATTATGACACCACAGTGAAGTTAATTTCACTTTGCCTAGGAGTTCAAATAATAGACGAATGTAGATGCGTGAAGGCTATACTCTGCTAGGTTTTAGTAAAGCATGGTTTAGTAGAATACCTGTTCTATACGGTCTCGCGTGCAAGCAGATTCCTTCAAATGCGCCGCTGACTATCAAAATACTGATGCACCGTTTGAAGTTGCGCTGCTTGCTGTTAAAGGTAATGACAGATGTCATTCTCATTGGTTTAAAGCAGTGGTCGCCAACCCGTCGATCGCGATCGACCAGTAGATCTTTAGGACTTGCCCAGTTGATCCCGAGAATAACAGGACAATTAAAAACAGTCACCAAATTCCCACAAGTTCGCTAACATTTACAGGGCGTAGCCTACATTTCAGCGTGGGATAGGATAGCGCATGATTTATTCAAGACCTAGCCATCATAATGCGAGAAATTCCTGCATACATTTACAGTGCTGTCTGATAACGTTGATCTAATAATGGAGCAGCGTTAATGCGGGACTGGACGAACCAACTTCTGACTTGAACCCAACGTAACCCCATGCAGACACACACGCGCACAGCACCACTTTGCAGGTGCGCTCTCTCTCTCTCTCTCGCAACAGGACTTGTCACCGCTGAAGTCAAATTATGTTAGGTGCTTCTACATCAACTGCTAACTGACAGAAAATAAAAAACAAAAGTTTAGTGATCAGGAATTTGTTCTCCATTTGAAGAATGTAATCGATTGCGGACGTGCACAGACATGGAGTGCATTGTAGGCCTAGGCTTAGGTTTCTTTCACTTTCTAGAGTACGCATTAATTACGTGAAAGATGCTTCATACCAAAACAGCGATCAAACATCAAATGTATTGTCACAAACACTTACTCCATTTAGAAAATCAAAACCAAAATCATATAAGTAAAGACTATGTTAAAGTGTTGTTATCTCATTGACGCCTGTATAAGGGGGTGGAGGATATGATATTTTTGACCTGATACATTTGCCTAAATAAAAGGCCTTAAATTGGAAGTATTTTAGCTTTGATTTTCTTTTGACGCTTCAAGGTAGATCTTGCCTTTGTTCAGGGCGAGGTTAGGGATCTTGGGCTCAAAAAGGTTGGTGACCACTGGTTTAAAGGATGTTAAGCCCAAAACACACCCATGACTGATTAAGAAACATAAGACCAACCTTTTTGCACCAGGCGCCCTGATGTTTGATAACAAAACCACCCCCAATGTGGACTGGACAAACCCCTACATTTATTTAAGCTATTTGCCAGTGACCATGCATTTTAGATCACTTAAGCTTTGCTATCATTCTTAGCTAGAAAAAGCTTCCCTTGACAACACTATTGACTTGCTTATTAAAAGTCAAAGAGGAGTCTAGGAAAACACCTAGTGTGATGATTAACAGACAGAGGGCCAAGACCCTTGCTTACAATGTTGACAGTACGGTGATCCAAAAATGATAACTTCTGTTTTATTGTCATTTAGCTGTAAAAAAAATCCAATTCTATCCAATCCAATTCTTAATGTCATTGAGACAGAGAAAAAGGTTGCTCAATGAGCAGGAATTTTCAGGGGCCACAGGTATATAAAATTGGGTATCATCTGCGTAGCAGTGGTAACGAATATTGTATTAATTAATTAAAAATGGAGCCCAGGGGAAGCATGTATAAAGAAAATGATAGAGGCCCTAAAATAGAACCTTGGGGAAAACCACACTTAATAGGAGCAGATGATGAGGAAGCATTACCTAAATGCACTGAAAAAGATCTATCAGTTAGTTAAGTTAAGAGTTTAAAGGACAATTCCGACGCAAAATGAACCTAGGGGTTAATAACACATGTGTACCGAGTTTGTCCGTTCTCTGGGATATGTTTTCATGCTAATCGAACGTGACCAGTTGTACCACAACTAATTACAGTGCATGAAAATAAATAATGCCCACAACTGTTTCAAAATAAATGTCCTCACTACAATAATTCAATATTAAATAATTTAACTATTTAAACTACCCAACTATTTAACTGTTAAACCATTTCAACGGTCAGTTGTTATCAACTATGACTCCTGCCAACTGTTTCCAAATACAAGTTTGTTTTGCATTTTATGTTAATATACAGCATGTTTATATTTTCATGCACTGGTAATTTCCTCGAAATTACATTTTCTAGTTAGCCTATAACGCTAGTCTTCAGGGCACACATTAAGTGAAAATAAATCGCTATTTCTATACCACTAACAAGGCAAAATAGCACCACACTTCCACGGTAGCATAATGAGGGGCCCTACATGTAAACCGAGAACTTTGTAAGTGTACAGACAGCTTATTAAAAAAACAGTTTAGAAACAGTACCGTTCACGTATATCTTGGGAAAACAGTCACGTGACAATTCAGCTCATGTTACGACGTTGGACTGGAGCAACGCGAGCTGAACTGTCACATGACTGTTTTCCCAAGATGGCGCCAGCCCAGAGAACGGACTAACTCGGTACACATGTTATTAACCCCTAGGTTCATTTTGCGGCGGAATTGTCCTTTAAACACCTTTAATATCCTTGACAAGTTTCAATCTGGTTTTAGACCACTTCATAGCACAGAGCCTAGGTATGTGATGATGTGGGACTATTTTAATTCCAAAGGCCAAGGGAACTTTATCAGGATGCATAGTATCCTGGATACATGAAATAACTGGCCTTTAAAAATAAAAATCTGCCTGCCTCTATGGGAATTTAACATAGGGGTATGTATACTTATGAGCCCCTGTATTTTAAGGAAGAACATTTATTTATTTGCGATATATTATTCATTGACAAAGAATATCGGTGTCCTTAAAGGTTGGATTTTCCCTAATTTTTTCAATTTCAAAAGATAATTTATTCCTCTTTTAGTCAACTTTAGCTTGTGTATGTACACTAGGGTATGTAAACTTATGAGCACAACTGTATATTAAGGTAAAAATCTTGCATAGTGTACCTGTGGGCATATTATGTCTAATAGTGTGTGTCTTTTCAGTTGTACAGAAACAGATAGAGACTCACCAAAAACCCAGCAGATTGCAATCACTTCAAAAAATGCGAGGAAGATGATGGACACTATAGCTGTGTAATGGTCCATCAGCTGGAATATGTAGATCCCACACTGTTTCCAAACAGGAAAATTATATTTTCATTCAGAGATAATGATTTAGTACACAACCATTGCATGTACATAGTATGGCCATGATTGCATGTTAAAATAAATAGAATGTAAACGATTTTAAGTATAGGTATGGATTGTGTTGGCTGCAGTAATCAGTATTACCTGCATGACATGAGGTATCCCCAGCAGAAAAGCAGTACAGCAGACCATCAGCACCAGTATCTCCTTTAGTCGGAAATACTTTAGTAGCGGTTTACCATAGCCATCCATCAAACTAGTTACCATGACTTCCACCATTGCAAACTAAGGGCACAACAGAAATCAAAATGTATGTCAGAGAAAACAAGCATACTAAAAAAATAGTATTTTTAATGGTCTTGTTTTCTTTCTGTGCGGTGACAAACTGTGTCAAATTTCTTGAATTTCTCAAGTAATAATATGTGCGAGATCTCGTCACTAAAAAGATAACCAGTACGTGTTCCCAAACAACGCTAAAGATGTCATCCCAGCCCAGATATCCTGGTGCCAACCCATAAAATGACATAGACTGCTGGAATAACAGGTATCATGTTAGACCGAATGGGTATCCAGCCAAAAATAATTGAGATTAGGACTTATTGTCCATGGTTGTCGTTGGCGCCTTCCCTATGATCACTGTAAAGTACAATGTCATCCAAACATTGGTGAATCCTTTAATCCCACAAGGTCAGTGTATCAGTAACTGCTTTGTATATGCATCCTTAGTCTTAACAGAAGATTTTTTTCACACAGATGGATGGCACAATGGCTATCACAGTATATACATTGTACGTACATTTTTACATACATTTGACTATTGGTTAAAAAGAAACATTCCTCAATAGGAAAAGATCAGAACTTGTCTCGATTACAGAGTTTGTTGGGCATGCAGATAAAGATTATCTGACAAAGCGTGCCAAATTAGGGGATCTTCTGTGCTTTGACAAACACAAGAGGGTTTAATTTGACAAGATTCCCTACTTGTTGTTGGCATTTTCCACAACATTTTAGATCTCTCACAGCACCGCAGTGAGGACCACAACACGGTACTAAGACTTGGCCGATGTGACTCACTTCGCTGTCCAGGCCGAGGCACAGCAGCATGAAGAAGAAGATGATGGCCCAGAATGGAGCCACTGGCATGGTGACGAAGGCTTGGGGATACACAACAAACACAAGCCCTGGACCTGGATGAGGAAAGCAGACACATAAACACAAAGGCCTACATTTAAAGACTCTCTCAATCTCTCCCTCTCTCCTCACTCAAAACAAATGTAACAGCAATATAGTGAAGATTTTTTTTTTCCCGCCACTGAGTACTTTAAATGTGAGGATTGAGAGCTGACTCCTTGAATGTAATACTACACTTAAACAGGGTTAAGTCTAATTACATGTTGCTTCAATTACGGACACCTTAGTCTCTTGTAAAGAGCCATGAGGTAATACACGTACCGTCCACAGCCAGGTCACTAACAGGGATGTTTTGCAGATGTGACATGTAGCCAAAGGCTGAGAAAATGACAAAGCCAGCGAGAATGCTGGTCAGGGAGTTTATGATGGAGATTGCCAAAGTGTCTCTGAGAACAGAAAAAATACTCCTACAGAGCTGCACCATAATAAACATGAAGACCTGTGATTACGTGTAGAGTTAACTCTAGCATTATCTTTTTACTATAAGCTAAGTAAATAGAAGCAAATTACATTCGCTCACTTAAGAACGTTGTTGTTGAAAGAATTATAGCTGGACATAGTCATAAGGCCACCGAATCCAATCCCAATGGAATTGAAGATCTGTGCAGCAGCGTTGACCCATACCTAGCAAGACAAATGCATAGACATGTGCAATTAGTTTACGTGCAACAATTCTGACAAGACTCGTCATTCAAGTGAAACACTGAAATACATTTTTACCTCAAGTGACAGCAGTTTTTCCCACACAGGCAGAATAAAAAACGTTATGCCCTTCATAGCCCCAGGCAGCTGCACATTGTTGATCAGCAGAGCAATGAGGATAACATAGGGGAAGATTGCTGTGAAGTAGACCACCTGAACAATGGAAAAAAATAGCATTCAAACAGAGACAGAGAAAATAAGATGGAAAAAATGAGAAACTCACAGGCAAATATTTCAACACTCAAATGTCCGGAAAAAAAAAACATGACCACAAATTAACAAAGCACATGAAGTACGAGAGGCCCTTTTGAGGTTACCTTCCCAGTAGACTTGATCCCTTTGAAGATGCAGAGGTAGATGAGGATCCAGGCAAGCAGCAGCAGCAGGAAGAGCTCCCATCGGAGGGTCCCCGCCTCCTCTAGCCCCCCCGTCCGATCCAGCATTTTATGACTGACAACACAAAACACAGGCGTGACAGCCAGCGGCCTGACAGTCGTCAGCGCATCTCATCTCCCCGTGCCGACCCTTGGTTTTGCCCTCCTGGTTTTGCCCCGAGGGTGGCCTTTGACAGGTGTGTGGTTATCCAGCCACTCTGAAGGCTGACAAACGCCTCTGGAAAAAATAGATTTCTCTATGTGTATTAGCTGGCCTAGACAGCCTCACTGTCAGTGATGACACTTGTGCAGGGCTTTGTTAGATTTTTGCAAGGTGAAACAAAGAGACACAGACATATGTAATCACACCCATAGACTGGTCTATCTAACTTACCAGAAGTTACAATATATGTAATTAAGTCCAAAGTTTGCAGAGATAATTTTTTATAATGACTATATACTAGTTAACCTGGAAATGCCAACAGTCTAATCTACCGTAAATCTAAGTAAATTATCAGTCAAATATGCAGGTCATAACTAAGCTTTATTCTTTCTTGCCAGCAAAAGTTAATTTTTTGCAATAAATACATGATCTCATCACTTCAGTGTGAACTTTCATTGTTTTGTAACACTATTCCTTGAAAGTTTTGCAATGGTGTCTCAACAGTGACTGCATGTGCAAGGTCAAGTGGGAACCTTCATCAGAGCTTTGGGACACTGTCTGAGACTTCTGTTGGAAAATAAAGTGGCGAATGGATAACTCATATACATGACTTGAGAATCGACTTCGAAAACCAGTTTGAAATCTAGTGGCGTATACTGGACCAAAGATCAGCATGTTATTATTTTGCTTCACAACGTTTCAGAGTTCTAGGTCAACATTATCATTTTTTTCCCCCATGACCAGAAGTAATTTAAAAGCCCATTTGCTATTTATTCCACATGGATCCCAGAACCAGAGCAAACGTTAAAAGAACATACTTGAAGAACTGCTGGCTAGCAGTGGTGGAGTAGGAGCTGTTAGTGACATGATCAGTGCAGTTTAGGGTGTTCCAGGTGTTGTTGCAGCTCTGCCAGGGCAGAGGGCTCTGAAAAGAGCTGAAGAGATAGTAGAGTGACCAGGTAATGATGACGTTGTAGTAAGTGCACATAATGAAGGAGATGGCTACAGTTGCCAGGCCTACACCTTGAGATTGAAAAGAGGGGAAACAATATAAAAAACCAATAAGTAATATGAATTAGCAAATGTTGCAATGCAAACAAACACAAAAAAACAAAACAAAAAAATGTTTTGGTTCAGTTCCGTAAAAAGAAATACATATAGCTAAAGGTGTCAAAACCAATGAAATGTCCATATCCACCCAATGTCCATATTTACATCACAGTCTTTATTTACCTTTAAGCAGCGGACACACTTTCTCCATGACATGAACAGGTCCCTTCCTCATGTACTGGCCTACTATCAGCTCCATGTAAAGTAATGGTATTCCCAGAACCAGCAGCATGAAGAGGTAAGGAACCAGAAAAGCCCCTGAGAGAGGCACAGTTTACATTAGTTCATGTGATACACCATCAGCTAAATGGTTAAATTAGAGGACATTTCCCCTGTCACTACAGCAACAGTAAAATCCAATTAAACTTTATAATATGTTCATCAGCATGTATGCATTTCCTGTTCACTAGTGGTATTGTTATATTTTAAAAGTTAAGCATTCACAATACACACATGCTTTTTCCCCCCACAATTTTTAGTGGTATCTTATTCTTCCACACTCTTTCTTTCACTCAAATGAAGTCAGGTTGTCAGAGTCATGTAACTAGCATATTAACTTTATCTGAATGCTCTTCAAAAGTGTCCTTTGTCCCAACAAATTATCAGACTGTATTGTTAGAGACAGAGGTCACTTGAGGCTTTGATAATAGCATATCATTGTATAACAATAACTTTTATGGTGTTTTATCCAACATTTATAATAATAATACTGCAATACTATGTCATTCACTGATCAAATCTATTTCTTCTTCCCTTTTAAACATAGATGACACATTCAGTGAATAGCAGAGATCAATCAAGCTAACAACAAACACCCTAACCCTAACTTTTTAGAGTATCACTCTACTTTAAACTGAAACAAAATGTATGACAATCTCAAAATCACAAGTCTTAGGGGGGACTGACAGCATCCTAATTTTAATCAAGAGAAGCTCTTACCTCCTCCACTTCTGTAACACAAGTAGGGGAACCTCCAAACATTGCCTAGACCCACAGCATTCCCAATCCCAGCTAGGGTGAACTCTATCTGTTTGCTCCATGTTGGTCTGTCTGGTTGCATAGCCATGTTGTCAATGTGTCTTCCCCTTTGCCTCTCTGCACCGAACGCCTTTAGGGAGGGGGAGGGTGGGTGGCAGCTTCCCCCTGACTATATGAAAAGCTAGTCATGTAATCGCCATTCATCAACATTAATGATTACCTGAGTATAGTGCATAGAGAAACCTGGTGAGGAGGGCTTTCACATCTGTAAAATCACTATGACAGACCAATGACTAAGCATTTCTAGTTCATAGTTTGTAAATACATAAAAACATAAAATTAAAAGCAATTGTGTAAAATCCACTTAATAACTGCTATATACCAAGGTGGGTAAAGAGAAAGTGGGAGTAAATCCAATCACTATACTTTTCCAGGTCTTTTGGAAATCAGTAAATGTTAACTGAGAGCACCGTATGTTTCAGAAAAATGCCCCTCTTCACCCGACATGAACTCTGAGGTTGAATATGCTGCACTTATATGTTTAAAGTGAAACTTTTTTTAAGGACATTTGTCAAATACATATATTTTGCAGTAAGAAACCTTGTATACTCTCCTATAAGTTAGTATACTGTATTGGATCCACACCCACGTCCTCTTCTACAACAAGTCCCAAATTGTATGATATTGACATTAAAACGTCAACAAAAACTTAAATATTTAACACAGTAGCGTGCCTGTTGGCTGCGCTAGAAATTTGTTATCTTTTTTCAGTCACAAACAACACATGTTTACATATTCAACTGCTTACACAAACACATAATTTCCTTGCCTTCATATCAATTTGCTAAGTTCACTGCTTGTGATATTATCCAGATTTTATATTATCTGATTATCTGAGCAGCTACAGTACATCTTTTCAAAATCTGTTGTGGTGGTCCTATTCAGGTTAGTTTTCTTCCTACCTAAAAATAGAGAACATTTCAATACACTTTCTAATAAGCACAGATGTGGATAAAATACTGTCATTAGTGATAATGTAAAAGGCTTTAGTCAATTCTATATTATGAGTATCCTAGTATCAAAGGCCTTGTTTTCCATGACCAAAAATAAATTCACAGCAATAAAGAAAATGATTACCCTTCCGCAGAGAAAAAGAGGTTCCCAACCCCAGACGTGTGATATGCGTTAAGATATGTGCTAAACGCTCAGGATACCCACCTGACTGAAAACACAAGACTGCCGATTCTATGGACTGTTTGTTTGGCAAAACAAGAGGCACTTTCATCATATAATATTCTCTCCATAGAGATGGATCACAATATGAAATGGTTAATACTATCAGCATGACCACTCTTCTTAAAGGCCCACAGCTAAGAACTGAGTGAGGCTCTGATTCTGAGAGCCACTGAGCTGAGTTTTTCTCTTCTATGGCTCACAAAAACGACTTTCTTCAGAGACAAACAGCGTCTAGACAATCGGTTGCCACAGATCTTGTGCACTGGCAAAAACAAAGTTATTTTTAAAACTTGAAACCCGTCATAATTCTGCAGACCTAGTGCGAGATCAAAACAGGCTCCTTAGTGGCCACGCCATTGTGGAACCATTTTTGGGCATACAAGTGGCGACACTTTAAGTCCCTTTAGTTTTGACCTCATGTGGACAGCCCACACAGAACCGCAAAGAGGTCTTTATAGCACTCATACTCAAGCCACACGTCAGGCACACATGCTTTTTTCTTCCCACATGTTTGTTGTGCATATATGCATATAAACAACAATGACAGACTACATCTTAATATGAAATATAAACATTATATAGAAATATATCCTGGTGGGTTCTGGCCATTAACTCTGTACACACTCTCATCACATCATACTCACTGCAAAGCCATATTGCTACCGCCACCTACTGTCAACTATATTTAATTCATACTCTACACTTTTCCAGAAGGTATTTCTCTGAAGTGCAAAACACAACAACAAATAGAAAAAAATGACAACAAATTAAAAAAAAAAAAAATCACAAAACACAGCAACAAATCACCATGGCAAATTGCAAAACCAAACAGCAGGTCTGTGACATGAGATGTGTAAACACTGAATGAATTTCTTAAGATACTATCCATTATCCGGCTTATCATATTTCATCGTATTTCATACAGGTAAATGATTTCATCAAACATTTCAACTGGAAGTAACCAACCACACCCTTAACTAACAAATCTTTTGTCTGACTTTGTTAATCTAGGCAAAAATATTCAGGACTGCTTAAATGTATTTGCATGCATGCATGCAGTGCGGCTTCCTGACTCCACTCTGAATCAACTGAATGTTTTGTCCTGGGACCAAAACTCTCAGATATTGGTGGAATATCTCAAGCTTCTCAACAAAGTACATGATCAGTCAGGTCAACCCCTAAGTCACCCGACAACAGAGAATGGGTTTCTTCATCATGCCCCCACACAAATCACACAGAAATGAATGCAATGGTGTTCTTGCCAAATAGTGTGATTGTTGTCACAAGGCAAATGCTACTGAGAAGTATCATTTGGTTGGAAGCTTCCATGACTGAAATACTAATACCACCATCTTACTCTAAATTCTATGGCACTTTAGTTGCAAGCATAGCACTATTTGCATTTTATGTTAAGAGTAGTCAGTAAAACACTATAGCTCTAATGACTGTTATTACCTACTGTAGTTTCCACTAAGAAAGAAGTGAAGTGATGATGTGAAGTGGTGTCACTTTCAATTTTATATCTTGTATATGAGCTATCGTTTTAATATGAAATTGTCTCCATGAAATCTAAGTTCATGTTTTTAAAACAGACATGTCAGTTGTATTACATGTATGTTTTCAAGCAAAGGCCTAAGCTGCTGTGTGTTGACCAAGTTCTTACATAAAGTATGACAAGCCAATGCAAAATAGCACCATAGTAGATTGATTCATTATGACTGCTACTGGGCAAATTACAAATGACTGGAACCCTTCTGCCTCAAGGCATGCCTCCCCGGATCTGAAAGTACTGTATGTGAAATTAATGATGTTGGACCCAGTATTTCACCAGGACCAGGAGAACTCACTGCTTCTTTATGGTAACAGCTATAGGGCCCTATCATGACATTCTAAAGTGCATCGTCACTCGTCAAAAGTCTATTCAAATTTAGTAGGATGTCCAGTTCACATTGGGAGGGGTTCAAAAGTGGAGCGCATGGCGCAACAAGGTGTTCCTAGGTTTTTTAATCAGTCATATGGGTGTGTTTGGGGCGTAACATAATTTTAAACCAATGAGAATGACATCTGTCATTCCTTTAACGGCGCGATATGTCAAATAAATGCATCGGTATTTTGGCATTCAACGGCGCATTTGAAGGAGGCTGCTTGCGAGACCGTATGGAATAGTCATTCTTAAACCATGCTTTACTAAAACCTAGCATAGCCTTCACGCATTTGCACTCGTCTATTATTTGAACTCATTGGCAAAGTGAAACTACCTTCACCAAGGAGTCAGTCAACGACAAGACAGTTATATGCAGTTACTTTCACTATTGACTGACAATGGGTTACCATCGAAAACATAGGCTGGAAAAAGCAACACTTACCCTAATGTTGCTCGAATGGCTGAATAAAAAAACATTTATCCTGCAGAGGAGTTGCTTATATCTCGTGACAGTGCGTCTTCAGCTGTGCTCCATACGTGTCTCTCGCCTCTCCCCTAATCACTTTTAACCGTCATTACCAATTTGTAAATGATGGTGAATAACTACTCATCATGAGATGTACAGTATTTCGTAATATCTTTATTCTAATTATGTTTCCCATTGTAATCGTGCAATTTGTAAAGCTTTGCATGGACGTGCGCCGGTGTGCGTTCATGAATGATAGAAGGATGGTGCGTGCACCTGCCAATATGACTGTTGACATGCGCTCTTAAAATAGCATATGAACAACTCGCCATAGACTTCTGACCAGGTTTAGGTGGTGTATGATAGCGATTTTTAGACAACGCGCCAGGCCCCTCCCTAGGTTGTTAATTGCCACACCCCTGGGCGCAATGTTTAAAAAATAAAAGTGCAAAATACCGAATTAAACTTTGCACGGGTGGAAAACGAACTTTACGCCATGCGCTGGTACCCAAAATACAGCCCATCATTTTTAATAAATGTCAGAATTCTTTCACATTCACATCTTCATTTAGACTATTTGTGATGTCTACAGCTTGTGACAAGTAGCTTGTTGTTCATGTATATGATTTTTAAACACCCCGTTTTATCCATCATGCCCCTGTGCAGTAACACCAGTAAGCTTAAAATGTTATTCTACACACACGCAAGTTATGGATCACAAAGAGTCCACAAAGCTTAATTTTGGAGGGAAAGTCCTCAAGTTGGAAAAGCACAAGAATGGTGTTTTTTATTGCTCACTCAGGCTGAAATTAGAGCATGGAGATGTGTTGTGCAACTACTGTACTTGTTTCAACACAGCACAGTTTTGCAACGTCATCGTCTTTATAAATCAAAAAGCCTTGTAATTGCCATAGACACTGATTGCCCTTGACATTCAAGTTAATCCACATACAATAGGAAAGAAAAAGGTCTGAGCAATGACATTAGGCTAGTCTGGTTACTAAAAGACAGAAACACTTTTCCTTTCTTTGTGCCATGTATGCAATCACAAATCACAAAACCAGCATCATTCTATAGGAACTGAGAGAAGGGAACTGGGCCAGGCTTCCATTACCTCTCCTTAAGCAATTAAACCCCACATAATTTTTTTAAAAAACTTGGATTAAAACATGACTATTGTTGTATGTGTTTGCTCTGGTGGGTTTGGTCTCCGGCTCTCCGGCTCTCCAGTGCCTAGAATCAATGGGCAATGTTTACTAGTGTACTAATGTACTAGTGACAGAGACAACACCAAGACTTTGAGAGGTTGAGAGCAAGTCAAGACCAAGGCCCCATTTCCCGTATTCAGTTGCATGTGCGTGAAGGGTGAGGAGGAACTGCCGTAAGCAAAGTAACAAATTTTTAGAGGAATATTTGAACCAGGATGTTCTTCATCCAATCACAGTAATATGTTAAACAGTTACGGTGTGTTTCCACACAGCGAAACACCTCGCGATTTTCGGCCAGCGAAATTTCGCCTCGGGGGCGTGACGGCGAAACCGCTAACCATTTGACTGCAGTGTCTAGCCAGTGGTGGCAAGCGAGCTAATTAGGCTAATCAGCTAATTCTAACGTTTAAGTACTTAATGAAGATATCCAGGGGTCTTTATGCCTCGACTAAGTTGATGTTGCCTATAAACAACAATTCATGTTCATAGAAACAACAAGGTCAATAAGACATAATATATTTCATACCTGTGTTGCAGCATGTAGCCTAGCTGTCTAGCTAGGTTTACAATGCAATCCAATGTCCTAAAATACTAGCATTTCGCCTGTCAGCTAGCTAAAAATGATCGATCGAGTGCTTAAACTAACATATATAGTGGTCTATTTAGTGGTGTATGTGCTCTGACTAAGTTCGTGTGGCATATAAACCACAATTCGTGTTGATACAAGTGCCAATGTTCGTGTAGAAACATTTTAATCACATACAAATTTTCGTGTTCCAGCTCAGGTAGTCTCCGCCATCTTGGTCAGACTTTTTTGTAACTCCCGCCTCCAAACACAAAGACGCGGACCTGATTGGTTCTCGAATGGTCCTCATTTAAATAAAGTTAAACTTTGGCCAACTTTGTTTCGCCTGCCTCTGCGATTCGCTTTCATTTCGCCCAACTAGGGCGAATTTCGTCTCCATTCAACCTCAATGAGAGCGACGCGAAATTTCGTTGTGTGGAAACACACCGTTAGGCCTCTATTTTGGCGATCAGAAAAAGTGGCGCTATGCTTTTTAGATGGTGGGTCATTCCGTGTCAAATCACCCAGTGGCTGGCAGGTCACCCTCTCCCAAAAAATCTGAAAAAACTCACAGGTGTTTGTAGACCAAACCTATGCATAAATCTTAAATAGTATATCTGTATCACTAATGGTTCCAAAACTACAGCCCTTTGAAGTTTCAAGTCATTTTAAGCATGGTGGTGAACAATCCTTTTTGTTCAACTTCCAACATTATTGGCTCTTTTGGTATTTCACACACATTAGTGAAACTATGTGAATAGAAGTACATTTCCCTGTTGTACCTTCAGTGCATTAGCTTCCCTTCAACCGGACATGCTAAACATTCTTCTTACGCGAACCTAACGTTACGTACGAGGTAGTCGAGTCTTGTTTTGCCTTTTATTGTTTATGTAGATAACACAGAAGCTAAAATATCGGCACATGATATATGTTATATGAAGTTTTGGGCTAAATGAATGGGCGTTCTATGGGGTTAGCAGAGAGTTGATAACCACCGCTACATCGATGCTTCTACTTCCGGGAATTCGCCTGCCCCCTTGGGAAATACACTCATTTTCCACCTCCCCTTGAGTTAAACAATTGAGTTTTACCTTTCCCCAGTTCATCCAGCTGTTCTCTGAGTCTGACAGTAACACTTTTAGCTCCAGCTCATTGAATCAGATTAGACCGTTAGCTTATAGCAGAGATGAGTATTTCCCCAAATGGTGGAGTATCGCTTTAAGGCATTTAATCTGAAACCTGTTCTGATAATCTTGTACTTGTAAGGAATGTCTATGTGGAAAAACACACTGAGGTCTGTTAGCTTACTGTAGCTTGGGTGGCACAACATTTTACTACAACCCCGTTTCCCAAAAAGTTGGGATACTGGGCAAAATGTAAATAAAAACATAACGCTATGATTTGCAAATCATATAAATCCTATATTTAATTGAAATAGTGTAAAGACAACACATCAATTATTGAAACAGAAAAATTGTATTGTTTTTTTCTGGAAAATATATGTTAATTTTGAAATTGATGCTGGCAACACATCTCAAAAAAGTTGGGGCAGGGACAAGTCTATCACTGTTTTGTTGTTTGGGAACTGCAGACCAGTAGCTGGAGTTTTTGAGAATGAAATGTCCCATTCTTGTCCGATTTAATATTTTAGCTGCTTAACAGCCTGGGGTCTTCTTAATCATGTTTTTTCATTCAACGATGCACCCAATGTGACAGGTCTGGTCTGCAGACAGAACATTTTAGCACCTGGACTTTTCTACTATGGAACCATACAGCTGCACAATTAATTGATTTTCAATAAAAATTCAGCTAATGCAAAGCTTGTCCCAAAGACTGCAATTAATCGTTCCGCTTGCAACACTTTATCTTAATCTATTTTATCTATCCAAAGCTACTTAGAGATGTGAATTACATTAAAATTACCTTAAAATAATGTTTCCATTATCATCGTTTCAGTGGTTCATCAACTGGTAACAGGGTGAATGGCACTTCTGCATTCGCTTCGCGACCCCTCTATCGGCTATAACCGCACTATGCAACTTTGCCAGATCAGGTAGCGGATCTGTAGTTCGATGGAATGAGACATAAGAAATTACAAATTTGACTTGCTTCTGATGTTGCAATACATCGTACTTTCATAAAATCATGCAACATACTCTACCTTGTCTGTGGATATCGTTATTTCCAATAATAATGCTGGATAAACAAATGCGTGCGACAGAGGAAAAGTGCTTTGGTGTTGCTTTAAGTGTCTTGCTCAAGGACACACCTGTGATAGCTGGGTATCAAACTCATAAATTTTTGAAGCTGTATAAAAACCCTGCTTCCTAGCCACTACACTACCACTACCCCAGGTCTTGTCAGAATTGGGATAAGACCTGGGGTGATAGTGTAGTGGCAAGGGAACAGGGTTTCTTTTTAGCTTGAAAAGTTGTGAATTTGATTGCCAGCTGCCACTGTCCCAATGGTTAATCTTGTCACATCTATGACTTTTATGTTCATGTCATCCTCTTTGTGTGACAAGAAAGTGAAGCTCACTGAACAACAGAAATGCTGGGTCTCTTATGCTCACCAGTCAGACGTGGCCCAATGGGCAAAGCGAAATTTGAAATATTAAACTGAAGCTATTGACTTTCGAAATGTATATTGCAAATGAAATTGCAATTGCAATATCTGTCAGAAATATCACAATTAGATATTTTCCCCAAATCGGATAACCTTTATGTAACGGATGCCAGCTAGCCATAGCTATATGCATGGAATGTTAGTAAACCTCACTCCCCGACGCCTTAAGAGTAGTGCTGACATGAAAGCTAGCAGTCTGCCTTTCAGCTTAATTGTCAGGACGCTCGACTCCCGATCCGGGGTGCTGTTGTTTGCAGGTTCGAGTCCGGGCGTGTGCAGGGCTGAATCGCACGGTTCAACAGTTGAAATATACAGTATGCAAAAATATTCAAGGTCCTCTCTGAAAAAAATATGTTGTCTGGGTGGCAATGTATGTTGCTCATGACCTGTATACAGGGACGTCACTAGGATTTAGAGACTGGGGGGCGCGAAATGTTATCACATCTTTAAAGTGCTTCTTTAATTCATCATTTATTACAGTAAAGAGTATAGCAAAGCATCTATCAGTGCCTGTTTTCTGTCTCACCCTCTTTTCTTTACCTGCCTCCTAAGACCTCCTGCTTCCCTCTCCTGAGTCTTCAGGATGTCCTCTTTAAAAATATATATCCTATATTTAAAGGCAACATCCATAATATTCATCCACATTACAGTATGTAAGGGATAATGTATAGAACACCGGTCATTATGGGGAAAATAAGTCCCGACAGGGCGAACCAGACCCCGACGCGCTAGCAGACAACAAATAGTTCGCAACACACGCTGAACTTTAATCAAACATTCTTTAGAACACAGCTGATCAACCGTCTGCTTTCACTTTTAAATGAAGTTCCAAGTTCCATGCAAGAAGTGACCGGAATACTTGCAGAGTGATATGATCAGCAGCACAAAACCCGTTTTTAAAATAAAACATCATTATTCCCTCCCGGACACATTCCATGACATAGGAGGAAGGGGGAGACTTAAACACGCGCGCGCACACACACAAAAACCCTCGCGCACACGCCGGCGAGAGACACAGAGGAACACTAGTGACAAGTCTCGGCGCGCAACACAAGAAACAGTCCTTTTTAATAAACGATCTTTACACTTACGAAGTTATCAATGCCTCTATTTATATGTAAGGGCCCTCATTGTACTACCAAAGAAGCGTCGGGCTACTTTGAGACTTTTTGGAGACAGCTTTTTGGAAACATCTGCCAGAACGTTCAAACTCGTTACCATGCTAAGCATAAGCAAAACACAATTTACACCGGATTTCCCCATTAAGTTAGCCATAATTAATGAAATAATAAAGTAGTTTTGGCTGGTCGTTAGTTCATGGACACAAGTAGACTCGACCTGTAGGCCTATGCCTAGTAGATCTTGACTGACTTCGCAGGCTCAAGCCTATGGTACGGTCCTGCGTCTGCGTCCCGCGCACGCGGCACTGGTGAGCGCGTGACGAGAATTGCGTCATTTTTACAGCATGCGTCGCGTCTTTGAGTCGACCGAAATTTAAGACCGCGCGTCAAAGTGACGCGTAGACTGCGCATGTGTGAAACGGAACTGCTGTAAACACTCCCCTCCAGTAGGTGGACCACATTAGAAGAACAACACTTAAACCTAGAAACAAACCTAGACAGAAGAAGACTTGTTTGGTTACCATAACGACGATGGAGCAGAGAGAGCGCCTTGGATTCAACTTCGACCGATTAAAGCCACAATCCACAGATACATTCTTTAACATTATATTTAACGGTCACTTTACCCAAAGTATTTCAAGACACCACATTTTAGATTAGTTGGGGACGTAATTATCTGTCTGCTGGCCAGGTCTGTGCGTCACCTTTGATTGTCGAAACAGGGTGGCTGCATGGGCTCATTGTGGCTACTGGCTATTATATTGGCTTGATTTGGTCATGAGCCCTGGATCATATAGCACTGAATGAGATGGCAAACAATAAAATAAAACTAATCATAGACTGTAGAAATGCGCTACACAGCACTAAAAACCGAATAGTTTAATTATAGTTCGACTACGGATATTTCACGTCATGTTCGAATAAAAAGTGACAGCCCTACTCCCTGCATCGAGAGCTGACATGACTTTGGATTAAATGCATCTTTTAAAAATGAGCGTAGCCTATTACTGAACAATGCTGAAATCAAATCGCGAAACCCAGAGCCATATAAAGGTATCTATCTACAACGCTCAGGCGAAACCCAGTAACACTTGCTGATCGAGATGCATTCTCGCCTGTTCCGTATATAATGCGTTATCAATAGTGATTATAATAATGAAGGGAATGTAGCCTACCTCTCCCAGGTGCAATCATTATCACCTAGCCTACTCCTGAACAATGCTGAACTCAAATCTCGAAACTCGCCTGTCAACACCGGATAATGCATTATCATAATAATAATTGAAGGAATAACCTAGCTACCTCTCGCTCTAAATACACCCATTATCACAGTGAGACATTATACATTATGAACACAAATAGTTACTTCAAAACTTTTATTGACACGTCATATTTACAGGTTTTTGGTTCATACTTTTTAGTATGAGGCAGGTGTGAAGACTCAATACAAATTTAATTGAGGACATCTGTACGCACAACTCGTTCTTACCATGCTGTGTTTAGAAAAATTTCTTTACTTTGTATCGTACCAATATCGCTGCCCTCGCAGCACCGAGTCACTTAGCTATAGGCTAAGTAGCCTAATAAGCAAGTAGGCTAAGCTAGTCTCTCAGCTATACCAACGGGTGTGCTGTGTGTGTTCTGGTGGATGATAAATGGAGCGATGCGATGGGCCAGCTTATCAAACTTCCCAGCAGACAGGCTAACGAACTCGTGGTGCTTTTTCCTTCATCAGCTCTTCCTTCGTTTAGTGCTCGCACATCCCACGTTCTTCTTTTCTTCAGGCGTTTCAGGCTTCTCTGGTGGTTGTGTCCTACTTTCAGGCTCGACGTACCGCCCCCAGTTGGTGGGTCAGAGTTAAGCCGTAGTGTGCAGGCGCTAACCTTAACGATTTGACGTGCATTCAGGACAGCAGAAGTTGGAGTATGCTTCACGTCCACGGCAAAAATTACGCACGTCTTGGACACGCGCAAATGTGACGCGCGACCATGCCAGAGCCTTCAGTCAGCATCAGCTGCTCTGCCACTCACCGTGCTCTGCTTCTCCCTCACACTCGTCAGGTACCTTCGTATATCCATCTGGTCAAATTTCACTCTGTGATCTGTAATCTCTTTTGTGAATTTCTATCTTATTTCTTACGCCGAGTGCCAAGTTGCCAACCCGACCCTTCAGAAAATGTAACGTTAACGTGACCTCTAGCCTCTAGTTAACTAGACCTCTTGACCTCTAGGGGGCACTGCAATTAGGAAAAATGTGTTTTGGCCTGTAGCTGCTGTTGTGTTTGGAATTAAAATGTACTAGTGGGGACTGTCAATGCTGTTGGAGGTCCATAGGATGACCCAAGACAAATTGTGGTGTCATCGTAATTGATTCGGCCGCCATATTGGATTTAATCAAAAACACCTAAACGTTTTCACAGGTCACAAAGGTTGTTAGATTTTTACGAAACTTGGTGCAGATGATCTTTAGACCAAGCCTAAAAAAAGTTCCCCCTTTTCGTCTTCAAATCTAAAACCGTTCGCCCGTAACAGCCAATTAAAATTGCCGGCAAAGCAGCCAAACAGGAAGTGAAGTGATCTCAGCAAGGTTTTCTCATATCAAAACTAAACTTACCACATGAGCCGCCGAGGTGTCCTATTATACGGAATTAATGGACAAGGGCGAGGGGCAAAGAACTCCCCGATGCACAGCGCACTGGACACACCACGAAGGCCGTTATCCCGCTTATGACCCTATGGCCATTTTGACCTCAGTATTTCACAGGGCCCTGCCCTCTATAGTCTTCGGTGAAAGTTGACAGAATGAAGCATTAAGGTTTTGCATTATCACTCTCCTTCTGAGCTCTTTGTGTAACTCTACACAAGAAACATTTTCAGCAAATGAGTCTACTACAGAATGTTTTAAGCTTATGATACATGGGGTAGCTTTTTTACCAGTGTTGCTGGGCAACCACATAACCAGTTCAATTTATTATGATAGAATGATCATGACTATTTGCATACAGATTATTAAAGTTTTCCAAAAAATACATCACAACCATAATAACGAGGAACATTGTCTAGCAACATTTCTAAAAAAGGTAGTTCTTTCAGATAAAAATACCAACCAAGGTTTGAGATAACATAGGCTACTCATTCTCCCTTTCACCAGGAAATCAGGAAACATTCTCTTATGCCTAGTCACGGAGTATGGCTACCCATAAACTTTCTGAAATCTCTAAATTTAGAGATGCGCTAAAAATCACAAGATGGAAAAATCAAAAGAACAAGAGGGCTGACTCACCTCATCACCATGACAGAGGTCCCAAGCCTTCAGTGGTTCCAACAAGGTGCCATTGGCCTCCTTAGAATCACCTAAAGGCAAGGTTATTGTTTCTTTATCTGACATCCTCCTCTCCATGAGGGCCTGAAGTTCGGCTTGGGCATCACCCTCCGACATCATGACTAGAAAGTGAAGATAAAAGATGGGGGAAATGCTAGAAAATATACCCGCCGCAATATGAAAATGACCAAAGAGTCGACTTTTTTTCCCGAAGAGTGCTGTTGACACCAAAAACTTTAAGGACACCTTGGGTAAAGAAACATACTATACAATTTCTTCTTTCATAGGCTTACTTAAATGTCAACATCGTTAAGTAGAATGTTGAAACTACATAATATCCTACGTCCCTTTTACGCATCCTTGACCTCATGACCCAAGTGGAAAATGTTTATTCAAGGACCCAGAAAATTAACCAGTCAAACAGTAGCCTAAACCAAACCCCAATTTTAGCTCATGCATTTGAATCGAATTCACAACATGCGAAGAGTACAGGCTAGGCTACAGGCAAGATACAGTGTTCTCAAAATTAAGTAGATACATTAGCATATTCAGCGAACAGTCAGGCTACTGCATCACACATTCAACCAGATACACAAGAGATACACAAGGCAGTTTGCAACGTACATTTAACCAGATCGACTAGACGAATAAGCTTACAACGTGTAAAGAGATGACAAAAACTCACCCAAAGTTGTTCGCTCGCTATAAAGCCACTTCACCGTGACTCAACACTTGTCAGGCTACAGCAGCCGCTATTCAAATACAATTCTACTGTTTTCTATCTTAATCGTTCAACTTTTCTTTTAGTATTAATTATTATTATTATTATTATTATTATTATTATTACAAACGTAGGCCTAGGTTGCACTTATTAACAACGGGCCTATTGCATGTTATAAAATAGCCTATATGGATCACTGATTAACAATCCCGGTCAGCGTCTCACTGTACAACCTCAGGCACGTCATATTTTACAATTATGAGATTAGGCCAACTAAAACACAGTTCAGCCCAACGAGCACATTTAATCCCCTAGATATAGGCTATACCAGGTTTGGCAAGTAATATCAGTTAGTCAGCTTACGTCCATTTGACGAAAACGCGGAAGTTCTGTCAGGCAAGGAAGTGTGGTGTCCATTGTAAGTGGATGGGAAAGAATACGTAGCCAGAGAATGTCTAATAGGAAGAGCCTAACATAGCGGATACGCTATAACCAGAGTCAGACCTCAGTAAGCGTAACGTTATATCCATGTGTTGTTGTAGGCTACTCTCCAACTTGTCAGTGAAACCCTCGGTAGCCCATATTAAATCTCTATGGTGAAGGCGGCATATTTTACTCACGCTGCTGATGGACGTTTTTTTGTGTGGAAATTACGACGTGCGATGTGCACGTACTAGTCTCTGGCGAATGGATGCTCTGATTTCAACTGGAGGATAGGCTAAATATCAAAATAATGAATAATGGGAAAATGCAGACATATGTAGAATGTATGAATGCTACAAGGCAATTTCCAGATCTGTGTCTTCACACAACTTACAAATAGGGCACCATTTGAAAGGGAACTAAACAGGCTTTCCAACGGTATAAGATAGCCTATTTATGGGTTTCATCAGAGGGGTATTTCACAAAGGCAGAATTAAGACATCCAAGATAAGTGATAAAGCGAGTTTTGACATAGCAATTGTCATCCTAGCTAAACACGTTTCACTAACGCCAATCCAAGATGAGTAGGAGCAAAGTGGCAAGCCAGGTGTAAGTAATTCAGGATGTGCGCTCGTTGTTTCTGCTCCAAAATGCCCACGGTTGGAATAAAAAAACGCGGAAAATAGCGTCATTCACACAAAGTGAACAACCGCTTTTGATATAGACTAACAAAAAAGTAAATTTGTCCTTTTTGGAATGGGGAATCATGGCTATTTCTGTAAAACAGCGGGAGTAGGCGTGGTAGACCAACTGAATGCAAATGTACGTATGCACCCACGTGTGAGTGCTTTCTTGTCTCGGCACGCAACGTCATTAAGAAAGCGCTTGCCTCTGCAAAGATGCACATAGCAGGGCCGTAGTCACCATAGACTTTGGTCACTCATAGACGTGTACCCCCCAATATTCAGATGTGACCAAAATGTCCCCCCCCAATATTCGGACATACAAAAAAATAAAGAAAAAAACGCTATAGGCTATACAGGAAATCAACAAGTCCCGCCATCTGAAATGCAATCAAACGTAAATAACACACAAATTAGTGACCTATTCATGGTTTCAGAGAGTACACTGTGAGTGGTTTGTCCTGGAGGTTTTGCGTTTATCGTTTGAGGCGTGCGCTATCAAAAGCTTCCTGCACCCTACTGCGGTGCAGGCTGTCAACAATATCGCAAAAGATACCGGTACAATTCTCACAAAACTTGTTGGAAAGGTGTAGCCCTGTCTAAGGAAACCCCATTCATTTTTTAAGCTGATCAGACTCAAAGGTAACTTTGAAGCATTTTCCATATTGTAGCCTATTTTCTCGCAATGATAGCGAAAGTGAAGTGTCCTTTCATTTGAATTCGTGCGTGCCTGTGTCATTCATTTCTTTCACATGTCTTACAACATAAATAATGCATTCATATGCTAGTAGTAATGTCAGAAATGAACCGGTTTATAAGCCTCTTAGAAATGGCTGTTGCATCTTGATTGTTACATTTAGATGCGCACTCATTCGCGCATCCATGCAGTCAAAACCTAGCACTCAAATGTGGCGACGGCACAAAAGTTTTACAATGGCGGTGATAGCCTACAGTTCATGTGAATCGCGGACATTAACCAAAGAAAGGAATTTCCACCTCCATTCACCAAATAAAGGCTGTGTTTCTACATTTTAACACAAAACGTCATTTCTGTCAGAAACCAGCCTATAATGCATAGGGTAGGCCTAACTTGAGGAGAGTCAGACAGATAAGGGGGACCTAGCCTATTGAATCCCATCCCTTTCAAACAACCTTAAAATTGTGTGATTAGCCACCAGAATAATAAAATCAAAATACAAAATATGATTGGGCTAGGTCCAAACCTATGAGTAAGCATTCAGTGTAATATAGAGGTTATCAAAGATACTCTAGTTTGTATTTTCTTTTAAAATATACACAATAAACTCTTCCGGGGAAGTATGCCCCAGGGCCCCCCTATCTTAACAGGGGAGGGGTTTTTTGCATCTATGCCCAGGGGTTCATAATCCATCCGTGCCTAATGTCCGTCAAAAGTTTGGTATCCTAATTGACTGACTTAACTAATGACTTGTTTGTGATTTTAATAATATTTTTGCATGGCAGGAAATGTATTGAAATTCTGTTATTGAAATTCACACCGCACCACAGATTTGGTCCCCCCCAATGTTGACATCATGGCTACATGGCTATCATAGTATGATATACCTTAATATTATAGTTGATACCTCCGAGAACTTGCCCCTCCACTTCCAATCAACTACAGTAGGCTAAACGCCTATCAATAAAATAAGCAAACAAAGAGTACCTAGGCCTATGTTAATAATTATAAGGCTATGACAATTAAAATAATAACTATATGGTAGTAGGCAGACAATCTGTTTTGTTTTGCGAGCAAATACATTTAGCAAATAGTTTATAAATGGAATAAAGCTCCTTAAAAATTAGCACGGAGGTCTGATGTGAATGACAGCTAGCTGAACCAATAAGACAACATAATTACCATTAGAATTAACTTAGCTTGGCTGTTAGCCTGGTCGGGACCAGGCTAGGTGCAGAGAATAAATCCCCATGGTAACTTATGTGCCATCTCTTTTGTGAAACCAAGTCGAGCCTAAATTCATCCAGGATAACCTAAAAATCCCAGCTTAATCCCTTATCTAGGTTTTGTGAAATACCCCTCGGGTTTCTCACGCAAAATAGGAAAATGTCAACATTTGCATTAACGTTGGAAGGGTTGGAGCAACAAAGTAGCCTACTTTATTCACGCCTAACAGCCTATATCCATTTGGTCAACTTTATCCAGCCCTAAAAAGCTAAATTTAACTTTGGTTCACTTGTAGTTTACCGTGTAGCCTAACTTTAAACAGTGTGCATGCTTAACATACTGTAAAGCATGCTTCATTCATCCACATCCAGCTCCTAACGTTTTGACAAGCATTTCTACCAATTGACCTTGTTCCTGCCCATCTCTAGCTTTGCTGTCTCCATCCTTTCTGTTTTTGTTGTTTGCAAAAAAATATATAGTATTTATTGGTAACCAGCAACAAGTGCAATTTGTTAATCGCTGTCATTCTCTCTCCTGCCAACAAAAATGTGTTAGGACCTACGTAAGTAGCAGTGCGTAATTCTGCTTCATACATTTGGTCATATAAATAGCCAGTTTATGATCTACAGTGTAGAGTTGGTACGTTATGGTAGGCCAACTTGGAGTGAATATACAGGGGGAATTCTTTGTCTACTCGTAGCTGAGTAGCCTGGCAGGTGCGCACGTAGACATAGCCTACGGCCGAACACTGCAAGCGCCAATGAATTGTGCTCTCACGACAACCACGTTGTTAACTTAAATAGGCCTATAGTGGGGTTGTTTAAGGCTCAGTCATTTCAAATTTGTGTTAAAGTTTGGTTTTCACTTCCAAGTTGTAGTTTAGGGTCTATAGAACAATTTGAGTCCGAGTGTTAAACACACAGATAAAAAATGGCCTCTGGGGGCGCCGTAAAATATATAAACTGCTACAACTTTTCATTAGATTATCCAATTTTAACATATGAGGTATGTATGGATTCAGAATTAAAAGGAGAAACTGGTGTGCTAAGCATTTGGTTACCAGATTAAAAACACACTTTATAATAAACACACTTTTAGCCCACGGACAGCAAAATTGTGCTTTTTTTTTAGATAAGGGACCGTTCGTTATTTATAAACGGGGTCACCGGAGGGATTTTGAGTGCTTCAATCAAAAGTTGCATGACCCTCCCCTGCCTGCAAGAAAATTTTCAACGACCCTCCAGCAGTCTATTCAAAAAAGACATGACCCTCCCTGGCCAATCGTCGATAGGCCTACCTAGCGCTATATGGAGCGCTATGAAAACACATCGACTTAAAGGTGCGATTTGTAGGATTGTTAACGAACGTTCTGTAGGACAAAATCAAAACACTGGTGAACGTTCTCAAGACTACCAGACGCGAGCCTCTTCTGGGTTGCCAGATGTAATGAAGACTTAGCTAACGTTAGTTGACCTGCAGCTGCTTTAACGTTTCTCCAACCATGACCCAGCTACACATTACGGAAACAGTGAAAACAAAAAATACCTCTCTAACCAACGTAACATATTTAGCTGAAGTTAGCGATGCAGATGAAGTTTAGCATACACTGTAAAACCGAACAGTACAAGTAAAACAATGTTTTTGATTTGTAAACACTCAAAAATGAAAAAAAGTTAATAGTACTCTAATCGTCTGTGTTACTTGAACAAATTTGAACTTTTAAGTTGACAGCACTCGTCCGCTTTAAGTCATTTGAAAAAATAGAAAGCGTGGGAAACTTCCCCACGCAAATTGTAGCAAATTTGTAGGCGGATCTTCTGCCATACGTGGACCTTGTGTACAGCACTAACTAACGCCGAGTGACAGGCGACGCCGGCAACGGTCGACCACCAGATGACAAGAGACGAGAACAAGAGCAGTGAAAATAGACAACGAGAGAGGAGACGACGAGAAGAGAGAAAACCCGCAATTAAACGTAAGTGGAAAAATGAGGTGCATGTTGACCCTAAAGCACGTCCTTTATCATATTGTTTAAAAACCCGAATGTTTGAAAATATTGTCTTAGGCTACGGGACGTAACTTTATCCAGTTAGAACTAGCTAGCACTAGCGGCTAAGAATTTGGCTGCTGTATGCCAGCACTTGCTGGATCAGCCAGCGATCTAACTCAATTTGCCAATGTGAGTACTAAAAATATGAACTAATTAACCCCCGTTAGCACTATTTAACACAATAGCTTGGAAGTGCAAGCTTTGTGGTGCACTGCTTGATAACAGGGCACAGGTCCTGCAACATTATCGTTTACAGCATGTTAGCAATGTTTCCTCCATTAACATTAGTCCACTGTCATGTTACTGACTGTCTGCACATTTAAGTCAGTAGCTTAAATTCATTTGACACGGTCACACACAGTTCATGCTCAGTCAGAATGTGTATTATTCGCATGTCAGCTGTGTAGGTGAAAACAACCATTTAATGTGCAAACTGTTCTCGGCCATTTAAGGATGCATTTAAAGTGGCATTTAAAGCGACATCATGAGATGGTGGATTGTCCTAATAGAGATTGTCAGTATGTTCAAATGTGTATTCGTCCTTCAATTCACAGATTCAGAAGTTGATGCAAACAACATTGGCATTGAGAAGGAAGGAGATCATATCAGACGTTCTTCCCCGCAGACATAGCCTATTGGTTCGGTGGTGGCCTGCAATCATGTTGGAATCTCAGGTAAGCATTTCTTTTGTACAAATACTTGGAATAGATTCATTTCATGTGTGGTTCTGACCAAATGTGTTTTAAATCTTTACACTTACCCCCCTATTTTGAGTTTTTGCTCGAAATTGCACACCGCCTACTAACAATGGCCCTGTTTCCAAATACTTTGACTTATATTCAAGTGCTTGACCCCCTTTGAAAGCAGAGGTCTTGTAGATTACAACTCCTCCATGGACTTAAGATAAAAAGAATGCTTTGGTTTCAGAAGCTGTACTATCAAAGAAAGGTAATCCTATTGAATTGCATTTTGTAGTTATTAACTGGCTTGACTCCATGTTTTCTCATGCAGGGATCCTCAGATGTAAATATCCGACGTGCTGTGGCGCTCCGTGGCCTTCCTTTCTACCTCCATGAGGATGATGCCACTTTTCTAAAGACATGGGATGTAAGTAAGTATGTTTTCTATTGACATGAGAGTTAAAGCGTAACTGTGGCATTAAGCGACCCATGGCCTGTTTCGAGGTCAACGCATGCTATTAGAATGAAAAACAATGAGAAAATTGAGTACAACATAAAGCAAATACTGGTCCAGCAGCTTAAATGGGTGGTTCAGGATTTTGGACATAGGACCTAATTTCCAAGTTAGCAAGTGTGATATTTATCAGTGGAGACCGTTTTTAACACGTTTCATCCAGTCCTCGTCTATTCAGGCGTTATATTTATTTGCCTCGGTGTACTATGGAGTGGGTAAGACTGTTTTTAGTGGCAGGCTTACACATACTGTTGACTCGCGCCAGCCTAGCACCTGCGAACTCTGCAACTAGAAGGACTGGATGAAACGTGTTGAAACGGTCTCCAACTTGTGTTGTTATCTTGGATCTTGGCACAAGGGATTATAACACCTAATCCTGTGTATTAATGTAATATCACACTTGGTAACTTGGAAATGAGGTCCTATGTCCAAAATCCTGAACCACCCCTTTAAACTAACCTAACAAGGCATTTGAACTGAACTGAAACTAAAGCCAAATTCCCTGGTAGGTTATCAATAGCTGCTGGGCCACTACTCAGTCTATGTTGCACCAATTTTTTTTAATTCTTTTAATTTTATTCTTACGAACAGCCGTGACCTCGAACAACAGGGCTATGTGTCGAATAACGCTGGAGTTACATTTCAAGCTTTTGTTTTTCTGTTTGTTTTTTCACCAAGAAACTCCAGGGAAGTTACTTAGTATTATTTCAAGTAATTATTTCAATAATGCAACTGCCCTGGAAAAGTTTGAAGATAAAATGTTAAACTTAATATGACATGGTATCACTTGACATGTAATGCCTATTAGATATTCAATTAACACACAATTGTTCTTTGTTCATTTCTTCAGGTCTCTCAATCGGAGTTCCCAGATATTGAGGACCTTACTGTTGAACTCATTCTGATCAGCACGAACAGTGCAAATGCATCCCTCTGCCCAAAGAAGACTCCTGTTGTTTTGGATTGAAATGATTGTTGAATTTCCTAGCATTGGTCAGGCATTTGTCATAAAGTATCTATCTATCTATCTATCTATCTATCTATCTATCTAGATAGATAGTATCTATCTATCTCTCTATCTATCTATGTAGTCTTTATGCCCTTGATCTAAACTGTGTTTATTTGAATATAGCCTCCACTACAGCCCTGTTCTGAACTCCAACCTGTATTTGTTTCCATGGTTTACATGAAAATAAAAGATTAAGAAGAATTTAACTGGCCTTTGTCAACCTTTTTAATAATTTTTTGAAACTAATCAAAATGGACAAGTTTGTTCAACTTTCTGGAAATTAAAACTTTTAAGTTTAATTAAATTTAATTTAAAGAATTGGTTGAAGCAAAATGAAATATTTCAGGCTGACGTAAATAAATCCAATTAAGCTATCTAAGCTTAATTTTATTAATTACTGTGAACTCATGTAGTTGATGTTTTTTTAACTTAAAAAAACCTTGTTGAACACACTCAAAATTTGCTAGTGAAGACTAATTAAAAAAGGTAAGTTTCTTTGACTTAGCAAAACCGAGTTACTATTACTTAAATTTTTTTGTGTAATCGGTTTCACCAATTTTTTTGAGTTCAATTAACTTGTCGGGTTTTACAGTGTAGGCTAACTGTTGTGGAGAAATATGGCCAGCTCTGTGTCAGACTTGATATTCTTAGTTTGACGAAGACGTCACCATCTCAGGAAGCTCCTCCGATGCGCATCCACTTAATTTTAACTTAGTTTCTTGTTTAACTTAGTTTCTTGTTTTAATTTTGGAAATTTGCCTGCCTCTTGTAGGCGTTCATGACTACAACTGACAGCTGTTGACAGTTGGCCTTTGCTAATTTGGCAACCCAAATAGGAGGACGCGCTATCCCATTATTAATACGCTATTCTAGAATTAATCGTTCAAAACATAAACGAAAATTCCAAGAGATTCCGCCCCGTAACTGATTTTTTTTCATGGGTTTTACGGGATTTCACAGGTTAGAGTAATGTTGTCAAATAAGCCATTACTTCAATTCATCGTGTTTCCTCACTCTCTGACAACATATGGTGATCATTTTTGGAATGCATGGTTACAGTTTATTTTCCATTATTTCCTACATACTGGACCTTTAAGCTATCTTCTAAACTCACCCTCTGCTTTCTGATCTTACACATCACACTTCACCAAGATGGTGGCCATTTCTGTAGATTTACTCACTAACATTGTTGTGGAAACACAATAAGCATGGAAACTAAATGCACACTTCCTGCAACTGCATTAGCCTACTTGAAATAATTTACTCCTCTAGTAAGTATTCACATGAAATAAAACAATAAAACATTGAGACCATTCAACAAAGCACACTGGGTAATAACAAATTCAACACATGAACTTGTTGCTATGGACTCGTCTCTAGGCTTCCTCAGTCATTGTAAAGCTGCCGAAGCTGAACATTATCCAAAACTCAATTTCTCAGACGAGCGTCAATTTGGGAGCTTGCTACACTCCTTTCTTCTCAAATGACTTGAAAAGACCGTTTGCACAATTTCACAAATAATCACACGGACCGAAAAATACCTAACATGCCAACTTTTTCCGGGTTTAGGCCTATCATTTTAACTTTTCCCCGCTGTCTTGCTGTTTTAATATTTTCCCGTAGAATATCCCATACTGTACTCTCATAACATTAGTCCTGCATTCTGGCCTGTCTCTGTGTTGTCCTGTTGTTACCCCTTGCCCTTCCAGAGAAACAGATGTTTTCAAATCATCGTTTTGCTTGCTTGAATGCGAACTCAGAGTGATGTTAACCTACAGTAGGCCTATTTAAGTTAACGACGTGGTTGTTGTGAGAGCACGATTCATTGGCGCTTGCAGTGTTCGGCCGTAGGCTATGTCTACGTGCGCACCTGCCAGGCTAAGAGCCAAAGAAATCCCCCTGTATATTCACTCCAAGTTGGCCTACCATAACTTACCAACTCTAGCCTACACTGTAGTCCATAAACTGGCTATTTATATGACCAATGTATTTGTATTCTGTATTCTGCTTTATGAAGCAGAATTACGCACTGCTACTTGGAACGTAACACATTTTTGTTGGCAGGAGAGAGAATGACAGCGATTAACAAATTGCACTTGTTGCTGGTTACCAATAAATACTATATATTTTTTTGCAAACAACAAAAACAGAAAGGATGGAGACAGCAAAGCTAGAGATGGGCAGGAACAAGGTCAATTGGTAGAAATGCTTGTCAAAACGTTAGGAGCTGGATGTGTGGATGAATGAAGCACAAGTATGCTTTATAAGCATGCACACTGTTTAAAGTTAGGCTAGGCTACACGGTAAACTACAAGTAAACCAAAGTTAGCTTTTTTAGGGCTGGATAAAGTTGACCAAATGGATATAGGCTGTTAGGCGTGAATAAAGTAGGCTACTTTGTTGCTCCAACCTTTCCAACGTTAATGGGGACGGATGTTGACATTTTCCATATTTTGCGTGAGAAACCCGGGAAATCTCCCTTATTTTCATTGTTCAATATTGACAGAGCTATGGAACGAAAGAGAACGTTATATGGCGACAGAAATCAACAATCAAACAAGCCACTTTGATTTTTTGCTGTTTTCATTAATACAAAAGATGGGTGACCCCCCCCCCCCCCTCCCCTCCTAGACAAAAAAAGTTAGGTGACCCTCCCCTCAACAAAGAATAAAAAGACATGACCCTCCCCTATTTTCCTCCGGTGACCCCGTTTATAAATAACGAACGGTCCCTAAAGGGTGGAAATGCCCTCAAAGTTGCAATGAAACATAATTTTTAACTAAATTCTTTGATGCAACAGTTGCTTTTCTGGACCAGTGAGTGACATTTGGGTAATTTTCTGCGGCACACCTGATGATCTCTCACGGCACACTAGGTTGAAAAACTGGTTGAAAAACACTGTCGTAGGCCTAATCCCAAGGGCGCGGGAAGGTGGGTGCTGAGGGTGCTGCAGCACCCCTTGCTTTTTGTCAATATAGGCCTACAAATTCGCAGTTTGTCATTATATTTGTTGTCAAATAGGCAAATAGCAAAAAAGGTTATGGATAGCTTTGAATATAGCTATCCATAGATTAAACGTTATAGTCTAGCTATAGAAGTGAAAGTGACGTGACTCGCTGAGGAGAGACGTTGCAAGCAGGCTAGTTGACTTCGAGAAAAGAATATTAGGCTAAAAGAATACAGGATTTTTTCTCTCCCGGCAGTAAAGACAGTAGATTCAGTGTTTAAAATGTAAATGCAAACTAAAGGTAGGCTAACTATGCATATGACCATCCAGAGGCTGCTGATCTGTCAAAAATGATGAAGATCAAGATGGTTTTATTGTTGCTGCCATTATTACCACAAACACGAATTGATAACGAGACCATGGCGATCATGGGTTATATCTTGCCTGCTTATTAGGCCATGCACCTGTTAGAACTCCGTGTAGCATGCATACTGGCAGTTTCCATATACCATCACCAACTAGTTCGCACTTTGGATATATCGTTGGATTGTGAAAAGCCCAATTTCGAATACCAAACGACAACAGATGAGGTAGGATGCATCTTTTGCAATTAGTCTTTGGCAAGCCCACGACCTCACGTACGGCTCTTTTTCTGTTAATGTCAGGCAATGTGGCTGATCTAGCCCAAATCCACGAACCTGTTGCCTATCAGTAGACATGTCATCTCGAGTTCCACGACAGCTTAGCTAGTGCCACCGAAATATGACACTGAAATCCTTTCACTATTGGAGTCGCTCAGATAGAAACCGCTGTAATTGGTGGTTAGGACACTTTTGCTGTGGAGTGGAGACGCCATAAGTTAGGCTACTCACAGAAATTGTTTGCAATTGTAGGTCATTGCAGCCTAATTATATTTTCAAGCCAAACATCTCTGGTGTGGTTTTGACAATGAGAAAAGCAATATACTTAAATAGTTTAATGATGTAAAGTCAAGTGCGCTTCTATGGGTCTGGTGTGTGTGCGCGCAGTTTTTATTGACGAGTCGAAGTGGCAAGTGCTGCGCATAGTTGCAGTGGAATGTGGCTGTTCTCGCTCTTAGGTCTACCAGAGGGTCTACTCATACACGGCGCTGAAATGGCGTAT
The DNA here is from genome assembly GCF_046254945.1 of Alosa pseudoharengus. Lineage (NCBI taxonomy): Eukaryota > Metazoa > Chordata > Actinopteri > Clupeiformes > Clupeidae > Alosa > Alosa pseudoharengus. Next base: position 33,062,735 of record NW_027468870.1, on the reverse strand, counting down.
TTAGCTGTCTAAATTCGAATCATATCATGCTAGAGTAGAAATCGTCGGACATCCATTATTTTGTTATTCAGCACCCCTGGTCAAAAATATGTTCCCGCGCGCCTGCCTAATCCCTTGCCTTGCCACAAAGAAACATTAGGCCTATGATATCCATAGATAGATAGATAGATAGATAGATAGATATACTTTATTGATCCCTAGGGGAAATTCAAGAAAGTAAATGTTTCATGTAGTCCAGGCAAAGTAAGGTCTGACCCAAAACTTTTTGCAACAGAATGTATTTCATACAAATTTCATGTATTTCGTACAAAATATGACCGCCGCCCAGTCCAGCACATTTTTTCCACAAAAAGAAATCACACTGAAAGGTATGGAGTGGGATAGCTGTCAAAATATTCGTGTCCATAGATTTGATACACGTGCGTATTTGTCTGTAGTTGTGCATAAAATAATTATTTGTGAATTCTCGAATGAGTCCAGTCGTGCATAAAATATATTGTGTGTATTTTATCCATCAGAATACCGATGGGAAAAAAATATGAATTCAAAATTACAAGTACAAAATCAAACTTTACAGTTAGGCTTTCTTTGGTACGAGTACGACTTCGCACAAGTGACTCAACTGTCAAAATACGTCATCGCCGCATTCACAGGCATTACTTGTTGAGAAAAGAAACATAGATCGAGATCAAGACTGCGCATGCGCTGAGACGAATCCGGCGGGGGCAGTGCCATTACTGCGGGTCAGAGCCATAGAGAGAAAGAGTTGCGACACTCTTTGATGTCACCGCCAGTGCAGTCACGTGGTTCGTGTAAACCGCTATAGTTCCAAAACATACGCTGGCTGTCATGTTCTTCTATGGGACAGACAGCAGCGATTGCGTTATTTAACGGTAAATATATATATATATAAACATACACCCTACTACTTTTTCAGCTGTTATTGCATGATTACATATTTGTTAATGTCAGTTTTGCATTTTGAGAGGCAGGGTGACAACGAAAAAGCTGTATATTACTTAGATACGTTTTACATTTTTGGAGGGAAAAGCTTATGTTCATGTTCGCATGGACAGAAGTACAGGCTAGAATGGCTCTAACTTAAGTTTTCTTTTCCATATCATTCATGTGATGACAGATGTCTCATGATTTTCATTTTATCGCAACTGGGCTGTATTATTGATTACCGTGATTTTGCTTATAAATTCCGATTCAGCCATTAGCTTACCTTCGTGGTAGCGTTAGGTCTGCCGTGGTCCATTCAGCATTCGCCTAGCAGCTAGCTCACTTCTGATAAGTGGTCACCCCCAGACCACAACGTGAAACATGATCATGTTAAGACTAAGAATATAATTTTAAGATTAAGCCATTCACATATTATCAAAAGCATTATGCTTATATGTTTGGGTCTATAGGTAAGTGCAGAGCTATTAAGATTTTTCTCTACGGCTCTGGGTTAATGCAGAGTAAGAGTAAGGTTAGCTGCAGAGAGAGTGATAGAGAACAGTGACAGGTGACACTCCCATTGGACTCCGTTGTACCTTTTTGCTTTTTTGAGAAAGAACAGTCCATTCAGCATTTACACCCACTTCTTCTGATGAGGCAGGAGTTGACCACACAACCATGATCATTTTAATACTAAGCCATGCACAAAGAATCAAATATATTAAAGAATAACAACTCATTAAGCTTGGATGAATGAATCAAATATTGTTTAATAAAAAATACTGAGTGAGACAACAAGATGTGTGTGTGTGTGTAAATGTGTGTATCTAACTGGAAAAACAAGAACAAAGTGAAGGAACAGGGAGGAATATTATAAGTGATTAATACATTAAATAAAAATAAACAGTGTGGAACCAAAAAAAATGGGAACAAGCATGAACAAGGAACAAGCATGAATAATATCAACAAACATACGTACAGTGGCCACAACAACGATACTGGTGGTCCAGCAAGATCTGTTGAGACAGGGGCACAAATATATTCTAACAAGCCAGTTCACTCAGGACTGCCTAGAAAATACTTTCTCTTGCATACATCAGACTCACACCTGTGGAGTTCCACTATGCACTATGGCCAGTCACTGTAGGGCAGTTCCTCTCGACAACGCATACTAACATCCTCTTCATCTGTGTCCTGGACACTAAAAAGCAGATGAAGCGAAATAGGGCGACAATAGATTCAACAATGGACACAGCAGGTAACACTATATATAGGGCAAACCATTCACAACATATTATAACGTCGCAAATATACTATACTTTACCACACTTATAATAGCCCTGAGCAAATTCAAAAGTGGTTGAGGAGAGAGAGGGAGGGAGGATCCTTGGATGTATTCGGCCTCTCCATTCCCGGCACACTGTCAGCAGTCGCCACCAGCAGCCACTACCTGCAGACACCACCAGCCACCATTACCAGCAGCCGGCACCACCAGCAGCAGCCGCCAGCAGTAGCCGCCACCAGCAGCAGCCACCAGCAGCAGCAGCCGCCAGCAGTAGCAGCCGCCACCAGCAGTAGCAGCTACCAGCAGCAGCCGCCACCTGCAGTAGCCGCCACCATTACCAGTAGCCGCCACCATTACCTGCAGCCGCCACCATTACCAGCAGCAGCCGCCATCACCATCCTTCGCCAACACCAGCCAGCTCAAGCAGTCATCGCCTCCAGCAGCAGCCGCCTGCAGCAGCAGTGTTTGGGAAACAAATTAGTCACACTACTGTCTGAGTAATAAACATTTTAAAGCTCATTATGGCTTATGATAATTTTTTGTGTAAAATAATTTGTATTCCTACATGCAATCCAACAGCCCTTTCAAGGGTGTAATTAAACAAACCTTATTTCTACTAGATACACAGTACTCAGCTGACTAGCTAACACCGCCAGGTTCAGCAGATACAACCTAAAAAAGAACGTCCTTAATCAACCTTAATGATCCTAGTAATCTAACATCAATAATTTACTAAAGAAAATATGTCAGAGATTCACTACTGAACTTCGTAATTTTTGGTGTAGCGATACCTTCTTCACAGCTCGCAAAATCGAGATAACTAGCAGTAGCAGGCAATGACTGAAAATCGGTTGTCTACCAAGTTAAGAAAATATATATAAATTGCACTGTGCACATACAAATAAATATAAGCATATGCACCATAAAGGGCCTATTTATATAATATACAGAGTTGACAATTCAAAAGAGGTAGCTATTTAATGAATTTACGCCTGGATATAACGTTAACGTTTACAGAGGGCGAAGTCAAGCTAACAAACTAGCAGGCAATCGGTGGTCTACCAAGATAAAACATATATATAATTACGCTGTGTACATACAAATAAAGATCAGTATATGCATCATAAAGGGCCTCTGATAAAATATAAACAGTTGACAGTTCAAAAGAGGTAGCTATTTAATCAATTTACCCCTGGATATAACGTTACCTTCACAGAAGGCAAGTCAAGCTAACAAACTAGCAGGCAATCAGTCGTCTACCAAGATAAAAACAAATATATATAATTACGTTGTGTACATACAACAAAAGATCAGTATATGCATCATACAGGGCCTATGCTAAAATATAGACACTTGACAATTCAAAACAGGTAGCTATTTAATCAACTTACCTCAGAAGTTACTCGACAGTCAGCAATGGAAGTGAATGATGTCCAACGCCATAGAATGGCTTTTTGGAACTACGTGAGGCTGCATACCCAGGAAGTAGGCGGCAAAAAGCGTACAACGGAGTCCAATGGGAGTGTCGCAACTCTTTCTCTCTATGGCTCTGCTGCGGGTTAGGCACGTCGGCGCTAACGTTTGTGATAGCTGATAGCTACCTGTGGAGTTGAACAAATCGTCTTTTCCCCCCTTTGTTTATTGTCTTACGATGTCGGGAAGAACCTGTTGTGTGTTCGGCTGTTACAACAGCAGTGGGAAAATACAGATATGGAACAAAAATATATAAGTTCCCCCGCCGTTATTACACAGCCTGCCCCTGTATAACACCATACATAAGCACTACACAGATTCCCAGGGCGAGCCGAAGACCAAGCTTGTCAGAAGTGGATTGTGAACATCAACCGAAAGGATTTTGTTCCGAACAAACATATCGCGGTAAGTTTTGTTTAACAGTATCAATCTTGAATCTTGCCAGTTGCCACCATGACTAGCATGCTGTTGTCTAGTCTTGCATGGCGATACTTTAACGCTATCTATTGGTGTGTTAAGACATGGCACCAAATATTTGACGTAGAAGCAAAACTGTAAAGTAAGTGTGTGCTAGGAACTTCGGTATAGTCGCCAGAATAATTATCTATTGAAAAATGATTCGCTTTAAATACTAACGTTAGGGCAGCCATGGTGGCCATCAAATCAACATGATTGGCATTACAAACAGAAAACGTATGATGGAGTTCGGGGGCAGGCGACATTATGCTAGTTGCAAGATTGCTTTCCTTCTTTGGTAACGTTAACCATGAAAACATCAGTCATTTGGAAAGATCTTATTGCGTTTTCCTCCGATTCAGTATTGTAATAAACAGTTTTTGGGTAGCACTCACATTTAAAACTCACTTGGATATTTGATGTAGATGTTGTGCAAAATGTTCATGATTGTTTTTGGGTTAAATTTGTTGCTGTGCTGAGTTATTGTCTACATGTAAGTCAATGTCCTTTTCTATTTGTATTTTATCAGGGGTCAATGTCATCTCCCAAACCTCAATGGCACCTCCCAAAAGAAGATGGCATCCAGTGTCCAGATATTGCAGACCACAACTACAGTTTTAAGTCAACAAAAGACTGTGACACAAACTGATCAGTGTAGGCCTATGATTTGGATGACAAAGACTCAAAATTTACACAGGCTTGGGCATGGACAGTTTTTGGCAATTTTTGTACGCCATTATGGCTTTTCACTCACAACTAAGGACCATCAAGTTAGCTGTCCCTGAACAACTGTTGCTTGTTCTAATGAGGCTCCATCCATACTTCCACACAGGGATTTGTTGATAAATCTATACTTACCTTTTGAATTACTACTGTTTAGTGTGTCTCTTTACCCATATTTCCACACAGGGATTTATTCATTAATCTATTCTTACCTTTTGAATAACTACTGTTTAGTGTCTTTTTTGCACATACTTCCACACAGGGATTTATTGATTAATCTATGCCTACCTTTTGAACCACTACTTTTTAGTGTACCTTTTTGGCCCTTATATCCACACAGAGAATTATATTTATATTTGAATCATTAGTTTAAATTTGAGCCATTACTGTTGATATCCTGTCTAAATATTTTCCACAGAGACTGACCTGGTCCAGTCTATTTGACCTCGGCCTAGTAGCATATTTGAACCTTTTTGTACATATGGCAGATACAAACTTTTCTTATCTGTCGTCCCTCGTTGGTGGAACGCACTACCTGTTCCTACTAGAGCAGGGACATCCCTCGACATCTTCAAAAATGTCTGAAAACCCAGGTCTTCAGAGATCATCTCCTCTCATAGCACTACTACAGACAATTGCACTCATTAATAATGTAAGAACACAGCTGGGTCTCGCGGACACTAGGCCTACTCGCGGTCACGGTTAACATTATTCATCAACTGTGCACTTATTGTGTTTTTTTTTTTTATTGTTAGAATTGCTCTTAAAAGCTTTAAATGTTGCAAGTCGCTTTGGCTAAAAAGCGTCAGCCAAATGTAATGTAATGTAATTGTAGTAATAATAATATAACAACAATTGGTATGTGTGATACATGTATTGTATAAATTAAATGAAGTGTCAAGTTCAAATAAACTGTAATTAATACATCAACAACTGTTCTTTATTCCATTGTGCACAAGTTCCAAGCACATGTGTCCTCTTGTGAGGGCTGAAGACATCTTTTGGGAGGTGCTCTTCCAGATGACATTGACCCCTGATAAAATACAAATATAGAGAAAAGGACATTGACTTACATGTAGACTATAACTAAGCACAACAACAAATTTAACCCAAAAACAAACATCTACATTACATATCCAAGTGAGTTTTAAATGTGAGTGCTACCCAAAAACGGTTTAGTACAATACTGAATCGGAGGAAAACGCACTAAGATCTTTCCAAATGACTGATGTTTTCATGGTTAGCCTAACGTTACCAAAGAAGGAAAGCAATCTTGCAACTAGCATAGTGTCGCCTGCCCCCGAACTCCATACGTTTTCTGTTTGTAATGCCAAATCATGTTGATTTGATGGCCACCATGGCTCATGGCTGCCCTAACGTTAGTAGTTAAAGCGAATAATTTTTCAATAGTGCCATTTAGTTGATGGAGATAATTATTCTGGCGACTACCGAAGTTCCTAGCATACACTTACTTTACAGTTGCTTCTACGTCAAATATTTGGTGCCATGTCTTAACACACCAATAGATAGCGTTAAAGTATCGCCATGCAAGACTAGACAACAGCATGTTAGTCATTGTGGCAACTGGCAAGATTTAAGATTAATACTGTTAAACAAAACTTACCGCGATATGTTTGTTCGGAACAAAATTGTTTCGGTTGATTTTCACAATCCACTTCTGACAAACAGCTTGGTCTTCGGCTCGCCCTGGGAATCTGTGTAGTGCTTATGTATGGTGTTACACAGGGGCAGGCTGTGTAATAACGGCGGGGGAACTTATATATTTTTGTTCCATATCTGTATTTTCCCACTGCTGTTGTAACAGCCGAACACACAACAGGTTCTTCCCGACATCGTAAGACAATAAACAAAGGGGGGAAAAGACGATTTGTTCAACTCCACAGGTAGCTATCAGCTATCACAAACGTTAGCGCCGACGTGCCTAATAGTGATGTGCCCAATGAAGCGAGGCTTCGGAGCTTGTGTCGAGCAGAAAGGGGCGTGCCAGATGAAGCCCCGGTTCGAGGCTTGTGTCGTTTCCATAAAAATCACGTGACTGATGACAAACGAGGCCTCGGTTTGTGAGTGTGACGTCTGAAGCTTCGTTTGGGACACACACCCACGTGACTGCTTCGGAATCTGATTCAAAGGCTTTGAATTGCGCGAACCAGGGCACCCGCTCTAGTGTCGGAATGAGTTGTGTTGTATTGCAAGAGCCAGGCGAAATTTGTGGGTAGCCCTGATTTATATAGGATGCTTTCTCTGTTTGTGAATTTACGTTCTTTTCTTTCCGGAAAATGTCCATAATCCATAATATCATGCACATATAGAAATAAAGAAGAAATAGCCTAGGCCTAGCCTAAAGCTTTGCCATTTAGAACAATGACATTCAAACGTGTCTGCGTTGCAATCTTGTCTCAACTTCAATCATGTCATTTAAAAGCAATACAGGCTAATAATTTCTATGTAGGCCTAACAATAATGGCTGACATAATATTTTCCTTTTATTGAAAGTTTGATTCATGAAACGTCAAACTATGTCAGGCCATGTAGGGTTTGGTTTAATTAGGCGCCTGGTCGTTTCCTTTTCACTCTCGTCCATAGCGTGTTGAGGTTGATAATACTTCGTCCTGGTTCAGAAGCTAAGTAGTGTCTACTGCGGTCGTTAAGTGGATGGGAGACCGATTGGATCATTGACTGGGATAACATGATTTCACGCCTCCACGGAAACACCAATCTTCACGAGTGACGGGATTATGTTGCCTAATCGTATTTTATTGTATTGAATTGAGACAAACAGAAATGCACATTTCTTGCAACACTTTTAATGTAATGAATGAGAACATTTCGAAGCTTTGGCATTGTGTTGAACGTTGTAGGCATTCTTTTCACTAGTCCGTGACTGCGGGGCTTTATGCAACCAGATGTCGCTGTGTTTTCCTTATCTTCCATGTTTCGAAGCTTCGACACATTACTCGGCACATTAGGGAAATGTGCCGAGTAGCGCTCGAGGCTTCATTTACCCATCACTAGTGCCTAACCCGCAGTAATGGCACTGCCCCCGCCGGATTCGTCTCAGCGCATGCGCAGTCTTGATCTCGATCTATGTTTCTTTTCTCAACAAGTAATGCCTGTGAATGCGGCGATGACGTATTTTGACAGTTGAGTCACTTGTGCGAAGTCGTGCTCGTACCAAAGAAAGCCTAACTGTAAAGTTTGATTTCGTACTTGTAATTTTGAATTCATATTTTTTCCCATCCGTATTCTGATGGATAAAATACACACAATATATTTTATGCACGACTGGACTCATTCGAGAATTCACAAATAATTATTTTATGCACAACTACAGACAAATACGCACGTGTATCAAATCTATGGACACGAATATTTTGACAGCTATCCCACTCCATAGAAAGGCCTATATGATTCTAACTGTCTCACTAAATTGCATTATCCACACTCAATTCTCACTGGTATCTGCTAGACAACAAGTACCAAAACATGATTAGTTCATAGATTTCACTAGAGCCCGACCGATAAAGGATTTTGAAGGCTGATACCGATACAAATATTTGTTGATTTAAAAACCCGATATTCCGATATATCGGCCGATATATATATATTTTTTCAGAAACGCGAAACAAAACATTAACAGATTTCCCTAACATTAGTTATTTGTAGTTATTTATGAGTATTGACTAAAATAATATGATAATGCATTTTAAAAACAGACTTGTTTATTTTTAAATAATATTGTCACAGTGGAACATCGAAATATATTAAAGTTCTGATAAATAAAATGTATAAAAATAGAAACTTAAGATATTAAACTTAGTCTTTTGAACCAAAACACAATAACAACAACAACCAAATCAAAGTTACCAGTATTAAAAGACTTGGTAAGCTTCATAAATATAACTTTGAACTAAGACTTAATTACAAAAAATAATGATGACATTATTACTATCATCATCATTTGTATTATCATTAAACAAGATAAAGGTCACTCCTAAATGTTTGCGTGTGTAATAATTAGTCCCTATTGCCTTATAAGCTACCTTATAATTACAATGTCAGCTTGCTTATCCCTTTACCTGCACTTTTAAAATTATTTCCATCAAGCTACATCAAACCATTTTCAATCATCAGTTGCTGCCTGCCTTCTAAAACCTACTATTTAGTGATCTAAATCCATTATGTAACTTGTTAATGCTGCGGCTGAACGACAGTCTGAAACGCACACTTGGCGTCATTGGATTTCACACACGTTTAAAAGAAAAGCTAACTTTTATGCACAAGCTACGTTTGATACTTTTTCTCTATGTCTAAATGTTCACTCCTCGCACGTCTAACTTACATTTTACAATGCAGGAACTGTAACTACAGATATACTAGTTATAAATACAGAAATCATTACTTTATTAGGCAGAATAAGTTCGTTGTGGTTTCCAAGCTCATTAATGTTAACGTTAGCGGTCTTCCACTGATATTCATGGCATTAGCTAGCTTTGTGGTTAGCTAGTCTATGATGAGCCATAATTTAGCAATGGATAATGTCATACTGCAAATTGTAAAACATACGCTTTCAAAATAACAGGCCGGGGAGAGATGATACGTCTCACTGCTATAACTGTCACGCTATTAAAGAAATAGAGTCATATTCAGTCACATTGTCAAAAGTTAAAAGGACAGACAGTCAACTACACTGTAACAATGTAACTTAATTGGGGGCCAAGCAGCGAAGCTGCGAAGGCACCCATTGTGTTTCTAGGATTTCTTATTATTATTATTCAACATCTTTCCTCTGCCATTGAAGTCTATGGCAGCCCATAGAACCGTCTGGTAAAAAGTTGTGAAATTTGGCACACTGATTAGGGACTGTCCCATGATTAATATCACCAAGTTTCATGATGGCACCTTAAGCACTCTAGCGCCACCAACAGGCCAAAGTTGGACATGCGTTCACGCACGTAACTTTTGACCCGTCAGTCCGATTTTCAAAAATGAGGTATTGCTGGAATCCTTGGACCATGCCGAGTTCAACGCACCCTATGACGTCATTTTCCGCCATGATGGATTTTCCGCCATTTTGGATTTCATCAAAATCACTTAAAATGTATCAGAGGTCACAAATTTTGTCCGATCGACACCAAACTTCAAAGTTATCATCTACACACCATGCCTCATTAATGCATTGCTTTTTGTCTCCGGAACTAAAACCGTTCGCGCGTAACAGCCAATCGAAATTTGTGGCGAAGCCGCCAAACAGGAAGTGAGCTCATATCTCAGCAACCCATTGATCTATCATAACCAAACTAAGTACATGCACTCAGGACCCAATCAGGGGGACGCTCAAGAAATCTGGTGACCTTTGACCTTTAGGGGGCGCTGTAATTAAGAAACATGCATTTTGGCCTGTAGCTGCAGTTGTGCTTAGAGTTAAAATGCACTAGTGGTGTCTGGTAATACTGTTGGAGGTCCAAAGGCTAACCCAAGCCAAATTGTGATGTCATCGTAATTGATTCGGCCGCCATATTGGGTTCAATCAAAAAAACTTACAAATTTTCGCAGGTCACAAATTTCAGCAGATCCTCACCAAAATTGACAGAGACCATCTTCAGACCATGCCTTATCAGTGCATTGCTTTCTGGAACAATTGACAGAAGCATTCGGCTGTAACAGCCAATCGAAATTTGTGGCGAAGCCGCCAAACAGGAAGTGAGCTCATATCTCAGCAACCCTTGCATGTATCAAAGCCAAACTGGGTGCATGGACTCAAGACCCAATCAGGGGGACACTCAATAAATCTGGTGACTTTTGACCTCTAGGGGGCGCTGTAATTGAGAAACATGCCTTTTGGCCTGTAGCTGCTGATGCGCATTATTTTGCAATGGAGGTCAATGGCAGCCCATAGAACCGTCTGGCAAAAAGTTCTGACATTTGGCACACTGATTTAAGACAGTCTATTGATTCATGTCACCAAGTTTCATGTCGGCACCTCCCGCGCTCTAGCGCCACCAACAGGCCAAAGTTGGACTTGCGTTCACGCACCTAACTTCTGACCTGTTGACCCGATTGTCAAAAATGAGGTATCATTGGAATCCTTGGACCAAGCCGAGTTCAACGTACCCTATGTCGTCATTTTCCAACAACTTGTGATGTCATCATAATTGATTCGGCCGTCATGTTGGATTTAATCAAAAGCATCAAAAAGTTTTCGCGGGTCACAAATTTCATCTGATCTTCACCAAAATTGGCACAGACCATTTTTAGACCATAACCTATCAATATATTGCTCTCTGGAACAATTAACAAAAGCATTCGCCCGTAACAGCCAATCGAAATTGGTGGCGAAACCGCCAAACAGGAAGTGAGCTCATATCTCAGCAACCCTGCCATATATTATAACCAAACTTACTACATATATTCATGACCCCATTAGGAGGATGCTCAAAAAATTTGGTGACCTTTGACCTGTAGGGGGTGCTGCAATTAGCTATATTGCATTTTGATGTGTAGTTGCTGATGTGTTATATCAATCTTTTATTTTTTGATGTGAAACTGATGACAACATGTTCCATCCAGTTCATTCTAATGCGTGCGTGCAAGGGCAGGGCAAGGCAGGGCAGGACGGGGTGAGACGGGCTGGGGTGATTAGGTGGGGGGGGGGGCTGGCTGGCGGAGGCGGTGGCAATACTCAGCCCTGTTTCAGCCCTGTTCATCCCGGGTGTCTGCTGAGTTCTATCTTGTCACCGTGGCTACTCCGGCCTATTCTGCTTGGCCCCCTCATTGCTGCTTGCAGCTATATTTACTAGCTAATTCCGCTTCACTCGGCTTATTTAACAGCAGCAAAACTGGACATTGTTTTCACGAATTTTGTCATGCTTACTTGAGTGAAGAGAACTGATGGGGATGTTCTTTTCAATTGTTATACCAAATCACCATGAACACACTTAACTGATGATCTCTCTCGTGGATAACTGGTTCTCTCTGCCCGACTCTGGCTGGATCAGCAGGTTGCAGGATGTGTGGCGCGTTATAAACGAGTGTTGCCAGCAGGGACGGTGTAGAGTGCCCTCTGGTGGACAAACTATACAACGCCAACACTCATGACATGGTTGAAGGGTGTTTCGTCCGTTTTTATTTTATTTTTAAAATAGTCATTTATCGGCCATTATAAATGCCGATACCGATAGTTTGGAAAATGCCTAATATCAGCCGATAATATCGGCTCGCCGATAAATCGGTCGGGCTCTAGATTTCACATGTAAAATTCATTTTATACAACCCCACCTCCATCTTGCCTGTTCATAATTCTGAGAAATTCTTGATTGTTTGTGTTATGTTTATGTTATGTGTGTGGGTGTGTGTGTGTGTGAGTGTGTGTGTGTGTGTGCGTGCTTGTGTGTGTGCCTGCGTATGTGTCTGTGCATGGAAGCGTACATATGTCTACTGTGTGAGTATGTGTCATACGTATGATTACTGTGTGTGTGTGTGTGTATCTGTTTGTGCACATGTGCGCACATGAAATGGGTTAACATGACCCCTGGAGGCAAATATACGGAAAAAAATGGTCATCCTAGGCTCTACAGTTCTCAAGATATTCACAGAGAACTGTGTCTGGCCTACCCTCCTTTCGGGGGGTCCAGTCCAGCGGGGGGGCTACAGATCAAAACGAAAAATGACGGTTCCATGCTATCCATGTGGGGGTACATGCCCACCAAGTTTTGTGTACCCCGGTCTTTCAGTGTCCCGGGAATCCTTGTTGGTGTACGTCACTAAATGTACACATAAATTGTTTTATTGTAAGGCCCCCCATGAACGAAAGTACACAAAACTTGGCATGCATTCGGAGGGTGTCATAATGATCCTACACTTTCAATTTCGTGCAGTTTTGACCATGTCAGCCAGAGATATTGTGATGAAAACACCTAATTTTTTGCTTTTTAATTTTTTAACTAGGTGGCGCTATACATGAAATAAGTGGTAATGGGATGGGTTGACATGGCCCCTTGAGATCAACATACAAAAAAAAGGTGGACCTCCTAGGCCCTACGGTTCTCGAGATATTCACAGAAAACTGTCTCCGGCCACCTACAGGCCAGTTGGTGTATAGTAACATAAATTCATTTATTGTGTGGCCCCCCATGAACGGAATTCCACGAAACTTGGCGTGCATTCAGAGGGTGTCATAATGATCCTACACTTCCAATTTCGTGCAGTTCTGACTAAGTTAGGTCACAGATACCTGCGATTACAACACCTCATTTTTACTTTTTTGTGTTTAACTAGGTGGTGCTATACATGAAATGAGTGGTTATGGAATGGGTTGACATGGCACCTTGAGATCAACATACAAAAAAAAAAATGGTCCTCCTAAACCTTACGGTTCTCGAGATATTCACAGAAAACTGTGTCTGCCCTACCCTCCTTTCGGGGGGTGCAGTCCAGCGGGGGGGCTACAGATCAAAACGAAAAACGATGGTTCCATGCTATCCATATGGGGTTACATGCCCACCAAGTTTCGTCTACCCCGGTCTTTCAGTGTCCCGGGAATCATTGACGGAAATTTGGACATGCGAAAAAGAAAAAGAAAAAAAAAAAAAAAAATCTGACTAAACCTATATGACCGCCGCTTCGCTGCGCGGCGGTCATAATAAGCATTCTAGAATATCTGATTTTTAGAATATTGCATTGTTGAGGAACATTCTTTTATTTTCAAAGAGTTAGTATTTCTCATGCTTATTTCAGACTGGTTTGTTGCAAAATTGGTGTCTATTTTTACATGTTGGCCCTTTGAATCAGTGGAAATGGTTGTTGACGGGGATTGACTGATAGACTGTCTGTCCAATCAGAGGGGCCTGTATGATGCCTCTTTACTTTGTACAATTTTGGCTAAAACAGTAGACAGTATGTTTATGTAAGTGAATGAAGATAAATTGTAAAGGTTGAAGATGGGTTTGAATGGGGGTTTCTGGGCTATAGGGCCAGATAATAGCGGTATTAAACCGATGATGTATCATCTTGAGGGTCACCAAGTCCCCAAAAAATCTTCAAAAGTGACCTCACTGCTAATAGCTTATTTAGAGGGCATGCAGGTAAAAGCCTGTCCAGCCATTTACCTACTAATGTAAACGGCAGGAGTTACTGAATGGTACAGTGACTTTGTCTGGAAGTGTGGTCTATTGTCAGATGAAATGAAAATTGAGCTCTTTGGCTAGAAACTTTAGATGTGTTTGGTGTACAGAATGGCTATACTGAAAAGAACCCCATGCCTAATGAGAATTATGGTGGAGGGGCTGTGCTATTGTGGGGCTGTTTTTATTCCCAAAGGCCTTGAGAACCTTATTAAGGTGGATGGTGTCATGAACACCAAGAAAAACCTGAACATTTTCAAAGGAAATCTGCCAATCTCTGCCAAGGCACTAAAAGTTGGTCATGATTGGATCTTTCATCAGGTCAATGAACCAAAGCAAATGTCCAGATCAAAACAAATATTGTTTGCTGAACACAAAATCATGCTCCAGACATTGCCATCTCAGTCCCCTGATCTACTGTAAACTCCATAGGAAAACAGTGGGGTGAGTCAAAGAGGAGTGTGGACCTAGGAATCTGGACGATCTGGGAAGATTTTGTAAAGACTGTCTTAAATCCCTTGCTTTGTATTCTCCAACTTTATGGGGTTTTATTGGCAAAGGGAGGCTTAAGAAGTTATTACAAGTAGGGTTGCAAAATTCCGGGAATTTTCAAAGTTGGAAACTTTCCATGGGGATTAACGGGAATATACGGAAATTAACGGGAATAAACAGGAATTCATGGAAATAAACTGGGAATTTTTAATATGGCAAGTTAGTCTATAACAGGGAACTTAAATTTAGTGGACAAAACCCCATCTTGCAGCATAATATTAGTTAAAACAACCTGATGTAATGCAATTTCAGTCAAATTTCTACCCTGCACATACGTCAATCCCATGCACACAGCAATCAGCATAGGCTACTAGACATAAAGGAAACCTATGGTGCGTTCATATGCATGGGGAAAATCAATTCCCAGTGAAAATGTCATCTCATGTGGGAATAACTGGTGTGAAACTGGGGGAAGTTTGCAAACAGAGTTGCCTAGTTATGGGCATGTCGTCACTTTTGTCCTCATTCAAATGGGTGTACGTCATTTTGCATAAACTGTAATGGGACGATTAATCTGTCTGATTAAGCTTGACAACTTATATATAACTTACATAATCTATAAGGTTTGGTTGGGGTGGTATGTTGTGTCATTGTATTTTTATTTGTTTTACCATTTTCTGGAATTCTAACTGAACAAACTGATAGTCAGTCAATGTTCCAACCAATTGGATTTTGTTGTTAAGTGGCATGGTGTATCTTGGGCTGTTCAGTGGTTTCTGTGTTGCTATTTTAGCACGCTAGTAAACCGTAGGCAGAGAATGGGATTCCCGCTAGCATGGTTGCTAGTGTTGTATGCTAAGCTAAGCAAAAATACGAACAAACAAATCATATTGCTTATTGCGAAACAAAAAGTTAATGTCTGTATATGAAACAGTAGGAATTACCAAAAATTCCCAGTTAATTCGCATAAATTCCCATTAATATTTCCAAAATTCCCCAGCTTAACTTCCCATGGAAAGTTTCTGGTAAGTTTCCGGAAATTTACTGGAAATTTTCCGCCACTTTGCAACCCTAATTACAAGCAGGGGTGCCAATAATTGTGAGCAATGTGTTTTTGTTACAAATATTTATTTCTTTATGAGATTTTCCTTTTTCTCCAAATAAATTTGCTTACCTTCAAGGTTGGATTTTTCCTAATTTCTTTCATTGTAAGATTATAATAAATCACCAACAGATTGTTTTTTTATACCAGTTTTTAGTCAACTTTAACCGAGGTGCCAATAATTCTGGAGGGTACTGTATATAATTGCTATAATTATTGCTATAATTTTAAATGATATTTTTCTGATTCAAAGCTGAACAACTGAACAACAGCTGAACTACAGCTAAAAACTGACTAAAAGCTAGATTCATGTCAATTCAGGTTGGTTTTTACAAAGTTAAATTGTGTTTTGTTTTATAAATCATGATATTGAATTATGCAGTGCAAGACGCCTCAAAGACAGTAGACAAATGCAGAAAGAAAGCCACAAAAGGCAGTGGATCTCTCTCTCTCTCTCACACACACACACACACCACACATACAAACAAATAGATAAAGATTTCACCTGGTGGGGTAAATGATCTATATACTATAGTATGATGTAGTTTGTTGTAAGATTCCATGTTGAATTTTGTTTCAATATGGGTCGCTTTAATTTAACGGATTGAACTGTAAATTATGCTGACATATGTTGAAAAATCTTGTTTCATGTGCCCCTTTTTCAATTTGAGCCCCTGGCCCTCCAAAGGTCTCTGCACGGCCCTGATATAGAGAGCTAGGCAATGCCCATGATGATGACTGAGCTGTGTAATGGGTCTGTTGCCTACTTTAGGCTATCACGACTACTTCATGACTACCTAAAACCATCTTTATTCAGAAACTGTGTCATTGGTCATTGATTTATGTACTCAAAAATAGCCCTCTAGCCTTTTTCACAAGCCTGTATTACGCAATGGATTCCTCAAAATTCCACGCACATTATTATTAATTTACTTTCTTCCAGATATAAAGTTATTTTGTGATTTATTTTGTGAATAAAATTATGGCTTGATTGAAAGTTGGTACTCATGATCCTAAATTCATAAACTCAAAGTTGCAAGTTGGGTGCTTAATATCACATCGGCTTTATGCAGCCATATTTGTGTATGGGTATTGAAAGTAATTGTGGTGAATAATTACTTAATATTAATCTTAGACTGGCGAACTTCAGGAAAAACTCAGGAATCAAGTTTATTCTATTACAAGCAGAGAGAGTACAAAAAAGGTCTATGGTCTATGTAGGCCTAGCCCAGGCCTGAAAGGCCTAGGTTGGCCTGTAGCCAACTCCTCCTCTCCTCAGTTCTCCATGTTCTAATCTTGTGTCTTACAATGCAAGTTAATCACTTTTGTATGAGTTAAACAAAGAGGGAAATGGTGCCAAAAACAAGCCCACTTGATTGGTTCTCCAGTTGGCATCAGACACACCTACTCACACACCTATTTCATACCTATCCATTCTTATCAGAATAGCATGAGCGGAGATATCATATATATCAGAAATATCACTTATAGAATGTTCCTAACATTCTCACAATCAAATCATTACAAACCTTGTACTGAGACTATCAGAATGATACCAAACATGAATACATTTACATTTCATGACACATAGATACATTATATCAAGGTAGCATCCTTTGTCTTGTGTACCTGATAGTCCTTAACCAGCACATTAGCATTCCATTGGGGGAGGGGAGGGTGTCTTTGTTTAAACCAAGAAGGGTTACATGGCTAACTAAAAGCAGTCTTGAAGTTAAATTATTATCCATTTTAACCATAAATTTATTGCTATCAGTATCCTAGGTATCTTTGTGCTTCAGGGATATTCTGAACAACAATCTTAAATCGAGTTCAGTGATTACCCAGGCTTTATTTTCAATAACTTTAAAAATATGTTTCATTGCAACTTTGAGGGCATTTCCACTCTTTATCTAAAAAAAAGCACAATTTTGCTGCCCTTGGGCTAAAAGTGTGTTTATTATAAAGTGTGGTAACCAAATGCTTAGCTCACCAGTTTCTCCTTTTAATTCTGAATCCATACATACCTCATATGTTATATTTGGTTAAACTAGTCAAAAGTTGTAGCAGTTCAAAAATTTTGCAGCGCCCCCCAGAGGCTATTTTGTTATCTGTGTGTTTGACACTCGGACTCAAATTGTTCTATAGACCCTTCACTTCAACTTAGAAGTGAAAACCAAACTTTAACACCAATTTGAAATGACTGAGAAAAATTACACATACATACGACCCCACTACTAGGTTAACATCACTCTGAGTTCGCATTCAAGCAAGCAAAACGATGATTTGAATACATCTGTTTCACTGGAAGGGCAAGGGGTAACAACACGACAACACAGAGACAGGCCAGAACTCAGGACTAATGTTATGAGAGTAGGCCTAATATGGGATATTCTACGGGAAAATATTAAAACGGCAAGACATCGAGGAAAAGTTAAAATGATAAACCCGGGAAAAGTTGGCATGTTACAGTAGGTATTTTTCGGTCCCTGTGATTATTTGTGAAATTGTGCAAACGGCCTTTTCAAGTCATTTGAGAAGGAAGGAGTGTAGCAAGCTCCCAAATTGACGCTCGTCTGAGAAATTGAGTTTTGGATAATGTGTGTAATGTGTGTTAAGAGATGTGTGCATTTCCTAATAATGTCCAGTGAATTAATTTAGGCACAGGTGGACTCCAATCAAGTTGTAGAAGCATCTCAAGGACAATGATAGAAGTAGGATGGACCAGAGCTCAATTAGCCTACAAGCGTCATAACAAAGGGTCTGAATACTTATGTAAATGGGATATTTCAGTCTTTTATTTTTTATACACCTGTTTTTTTTTTGTGGAGTAGCCTATTTGTGTAGATTGATAAGAAAAAAAATGAGTTGAATCCATTTTAAGATGAGTTTGAAACATAACAAAATGTGGAAAAAGTGAAGCACTGTGAATACATTCCGTATGCACTGTATGTAGTACCTGTCTTTGGTAGTGCATAAAACAGTCTTTGTCCCTCGGTGCCAAGTGCATGGAAAAGAACAGCACGTTTTCTTGCCTCGGGCCACTTCTCCCCGTTGGCATCGATTACTAACATATAGTTCTCGGACG
Source organism: Alosa pseudoharengus (assembly GCF_046254945.1). Classification (NCBI taxonomy): domain Eukaryota; kingdom Metazoa; phylum Chordata; class Actinopteri; order Clupeiformes; family Clupeidae; genus Alosa; species Alosa pseudoharengus. The sequence continues at coordinate 33,044,034 of NW_027468870.1, read as the reverse complement.
GTAACACTTTATAATAAGGTGCCATAATAAATAACTAGTCATTACCTAACCCTTTGTTAATATTTGTTAATTGTTTCTAAAATATTTATTTGGCCCAAGTAAATAGTTTTTTCATCATTAATTAAATATTAGTTGTTTGCATAAAATCTGTATGTTAATGTTTTAACAAATAGAAAACAATCTATTAACTAATAGCCTACTGTATTAATATTTGTTAATAGTTAACTAAATGTCTTTTTGGCACTAATTAACAGTTATTTCTTACATTTCAAGTATTTTAGGTAAAAGCTGAGAGACACGTATAACGCTACTTCCAACTTTATTCTTCTTTATTCATCTACGCACATCCAATTCACCTGTATCCTCTGCACTCTAGTGCCCTGAATGTTCACTAACAGTTATTAGGGGTTTGCACGGCGTGTCATCAGATCTGGACAACGCCATATTGGAGATACTCGCCTCATTAGAAAGCATTAGGCACTGAAGTAAATCCCTAACATCGTCAAGGAAAATGGTTAATTATTGCCGTGTTTTAGGTTGTACCAATCGGACTGAGAAAAACATCTGGTGTAGGTATCGACTTCCAAAAGTTATTAAAAAATCAGGGAGAAGGGACAATAATGCCAGAAGTTATCAGAGGAAGGGGGGCGCTTGTGGTTGAACTTGGTACTTCGTCTCCCTCACCCAACTCATATGGATATGCGCTGCCAATAATCCGTAATTTCTCAAAATATCGCACCTTTTCTTGTGGTCCAAGTCCTGCCCTATATGCCTTTGCATCTTAGACGCATTTTGATGAGCTTTTCTGTTGTTTAGACACGGCTACAATCACGTAAGATATACAAAGTGCATAATACTCCATTGTACTTCATTCACTGAGTATCGCCAATATGGCCGCGCGTGCTGGGTTACCATAGTTACCGGCCATAACGTGACGTCGGTGCAAACCCCTAATAGACCTCTGAAGTTCGCCTACAAAAAAGAACCAAAACGGCCATCTTTGCCCATATAAGGAGATCCAGTTGTTAATTGAAGCTAACTACCTATTCTGCCCTACAAAGGCAAAAGGCAGTAACTGACCAGAGTGTCAAACTGAGAAAAATGACTTTAAAGTTTTTTGTTTTGTCTACACAAATGTATTATAGGTAGAGCAATGAAAATCTGGTGAATTGTTGCCCTGATGAAGAAATGTGTGTATATAAAAAAACTTGTGCTCAAAGTTGACCTTTGACCCTTATTTGTCAGATACTGTACTCTGCCTTTGTATTATGTACTAAAAATAAGGAGTCGTGCAAAGGCAAAAGGCAGTAACTGACATATAATCAATATTTGCTACCAAAGGCAGAGTATGGTAACTGTACTTGTACGTCGAAGAACAAAGCCAAAGAACAGTAACTGTAGTTGTGGCTCTCTGCCATGGTTGCTTGTATGGTTTTGGGAGTTACGGTGAACACAACCCTCTATTTTTAAAAAAAAACCAGTCAAATTGAGTATAGATATTTATCCACATGATAAAGGAAGTCTTTAATATACCAAAAATGACATTAACTCATTTTCGACCAAAAATGCAGTTACTGCCTTTTGGCTTTGTAGGGCAGTATTGCAAGTTGCATTGCAAGTTAGCTCTGGAGTAGCAAAAATCTAAGTGTGCCGCCTTCACGTACTACCGGAGATCACAGTAGCCTATCCACTCAAAGGCAGAGGACAAAAGTGTGTTCAGGAAAACGTCTGCATTTCAGACTTTTTCATCCCTGCAAGAGTTTAACAGGTGCGATAATTCAAAATCCCCATGTTATTTTCCCATAGGAAAAATCGCCAGATACCGGATGTCAAAGATGGCAGCTTTTTTGTAGGCGAACTTCAGAGGTCTATTAACAGGACACAACATAGTGCGATCATAGTCAAGTCCTTACGCAATTGTTTAAATCAAGACAGTGTCGTTGAAAAATCCATCTCTGAACCTCTTTGATCCAATTAGCACTCTGGAACCGAAGACCCGAAGGAGACCACGAAGACAGAGGATGCCGAAAGACTGTTGATTTTTATTCACCGTATTGCAGTAAAAATACAGCCCAAACAATGTCTAGACTGGTCTGTCTGATGCCTTTGTTTCCCTTCCTCGGCCATATATGGTTATCTTTTGCTCTGACAGTTTGTCTGCTGCAGTGTTGTAATGTAACAGAGTACAAATACTTCGTTACTGTACTTAAGTAGAAATTTCACGTAGCCTATCTGTAGCCTACTTTACTTCGCTATTTAAATTTACCGGTAGGCTATGTCAACTTTCACTTTTACTCTACTACATTTCCTAGATAAAATGTATACTTTTACTCCGTTATATTTCCACTAAGCATCTTCGTTACTCGTTACTAAAACATAAAATTAGAAAGAAATGTGTGCGACAGCAATAAGGGAGGTTTGGCGAATCACTGCTCCTAGATTGCATTACGCACGCTCCGCGCTCTATTTCAGCACTGTTTGTTGCTAAGGGAGGAGGACGCACAACTAAAACCGCCATGAGCACGAGCAACTACTGGAGGACCTCCCGTTATCATTGACGACCACCCCGACGATAGTGGTGAACAGGCTTACAATAAAGAATCCTGGTCAAATCAGTTCCTATCGCGGGTGACTTTGTAGTTCTTCAGAGCCCTATTTCTACTACCCCTACTGTCTGTATCACGTCCATTACGGACACTATCATCACGATTACCACTGCAACCTCCAAGCTATGTTGGGCAGAGGATCGAAATAAATAATATCATATAATAATATAATTATATAATATAATATTTTATTATAAATAAAATAAGCATGGTATGCTTAGTGGACACCGTCGTATACACGCAAAGACGCACCTCCATTCAGTCCGTGACTTATCACTGTCAATAGAAGGTCGATCATAATCTCCAAAAGGCAGATATTCTCCTTCAGAATCAGAATAGTTCAATAACATAGCCTACCCAAGACTTCATCACACGTGAACATTTTTCAGCATTTGGTGTAGGCCTATTTCTGCTTCAATTTGTGCAAAACTATGGCCTGCATTGCTTCCGCGTCATTAAAATGCACGTCCTCGTGTTTCTCAAGTATTTCCTGAAAGCTTTGCGAAGCAATTTTGGGTTTGAATCAAGCTCTGGATGTCTAGCAAATAGTGGAGAAGAGTACAAATGAGATTTGTCACCGTACTTGGATCTATCGTCTATTTTAATTAGTATTGTTGTTTGTCGCAATTAAAAATTGGGTTACATTATTATTTTGATATAGGTCGTGGGCCGGATTTGGGCCGCGGGCCGGGAGTTTGAGACCCCTGCTCTAAATAGACCATGGGAGATATAATTATGCTACTATTATTATATAAACTAATAGTATGAGACCGTGTGGTGTGATTACTATCGTTGCCTAAATTGTAGGGGGGATTCCAGTAGGGGTTAAGTCATTTAGAGACCTCAGACCAGCCTCAGACGAGTCCAGGAAGTGACGTCAATTCCGGAAATAAGTACATAATTTTCTTTACTCTTTATAGTCAAATCAGTTTTATTTAGTATAGCGCATTTAACATGCACAGAGTGCAAACCAAAGCACTCCACATACAAGACATTGACACAAAACAAAAGACAATAAGACAAAAGATGCCAGACGGAGCGGCGTAGTCGCCAGCGTTCTCATGACACTAAGACATGTGTAGCCGGGTGCCAGGCGGATTGTGTGCATCTGGGGGCAGGACTGATAATGAGCAACAAATGTCTTCCTGTTTAAAACACGGTCTTCCGGCGTCATTTGTTTGTAACGTGTTGCCAGCGTCGGAAGGCTGGAACTGCTAGCAATACATCGGTCGTTGAGCGTGAATCACTTCAGACAAACCCTGGGTGGCAGCCAGTAACGTTAGCGTTCATCACCAGCTGTGCAAGAGTATGCCGAAAGCCTGTCCCCCTCCTACCATTTGCATTTGTGTCTGTTTATGGTATTTTGTCTTTATTTTGGTTGTGTGTATTGTCCTGTGTTATTGTTATGTGCATCATGTACTCTCCCTTTTTAAAGAAAACTAAGAAACTTTCTAAGAAAATGACAAGACAAGAACTAAAAACAAATAAATTATTTATTGACTGAGACAGCCTCTATGTTCATTCACTTGAATAGCCTGCTCTGGTAGATTATATACTGCAACCAAACACTTTGCTACACATACATCACAGCAAATTGAAAATGTCCAAGGGCAATGATGACCCGCGTGAAACTGCGCACAGCCAATGCAAGACCAACAAAGTTCTTTCACTGACCAACTCAGAGAATTTACTGGCAGTCTGGAGAGCAGAGCACCGGAAGAACAACAGTCTGAAGTCATGATGGGCTATCTTCCTGCTGATTAGCAGCTCGGTGTTGCTGATCAGCAGGAAGACAGCCTTTAGCAAAGAAAAGTTTGTTGCTCCCAGTGTTGCCAATTTAGCGACTTCGTCGCCATATTTAGCGAGATTTCAGACCCCCCAAGCGACTTTTTTTGTAAAAAGCGACTAGCGACAAATCTAGCTACTTTTTCTGGCGTTCTTGGAGACTTTTGGAGACTCTGATGATGTGATGGCATGTAACGTCCCTTTTTACTCTTCTGTGTGAGCAGTGAGTTCGTGCTGTGTGAAAGTCTCATGCCTGTTTCATTTGTGAATTTCATCGAGTTCGCCCGAAGCGTTGCCCCATGATTATAAAAGTAATGACTGGCCTGTAGTATCAGCCCATGTTATTACACGGAAGTAGATATTCTAGCCTATAGATCTAACAGCTCAGACAATGTTATTGGAAGGTGCCGCAACTATGGCCGCAACTTCGGGTGAGATTACAACCAGAATCAACGAGACGAGAGCAATGACATAATGACAGGGAAACAAGGACACGCTGCCAGCATCGTTCAACAAACACACTGAACAAAAGAAAGTAGCCTAGGCTACAACTTCATTCACAAGCAGCTCAAAATCGAACATACAGGTTAGGAAAATATAGCATTCGTTTAGGCTATGTAGGCTAGCCTAAATGTTGTCAATGCAGGACAGACTGTCGGCTGAGGGGGGAAAAATCTGTTGGTCTGTCCTAGTGACATTAAGCCTAAATATATCCAAAATATAGCCAGTAAGGTTAAATTGTGTGTAGCCTATGGTGAAGTTATAATCAGACTTCAAGCAGTGCAAAGCAGATGGAGCAGTTGGGGATAGGTTGGACTGCTTTTCAGCCACTTGATGCTCATTCTGGTGTAGGCTATGACGAGATAGTGTACAGAAGTGTAAAGTGTCTCAATTAATATACAAGTATAGTAAATGAAATATATTTAAAGTTGACTATTTGAGTAGGACAAAAGCAAACAGGTGTAAAAGGGAGTTAAAGGGCCATCACCGTTTTTTTTTTTTTTTGGGGGGGGGGGGGGGGGGGTACACGACGTGGTGACGTAATTGATATGCAAATTAGTATGTGACGTCATTTAGCGACTTTTGGAGCTGGCTTTAGCTACTTTCTATTTTAAATAGTTGGCAACACTGGTTGCTCCCGACATCGCCATCAGAGCTCCCCACGTCGGCACTCAATCCAGACTCCAGGCACCCAGCGTCAGAGGCTATACGTTAACGTTACGTTAACGTGCCCTGAGCAATCTTTTCGTCCAGACAGAGAATGTGCAGCGTCAGATGGAAGAGGGACGGCTAGTCAAGGCAAGCTCATCAGCCCAGTCGAATAGAAACTAACGTTACCGTTAGTTATCAGCCAGAAAAAAGGACCAAGAATAACACAAAAACTATCGAAAATAACGTAAATAAAGGGTGAAAACATTTAACTTGACATATAAATACAAAACAATAACAGAACATTACATAAAAACAAACTAAAACATGATGCCAGACGGAGCGGCGTGTCTCGCCAGCGTCCCCATAACCTAGCCAATGGTTAATACAGCAGGAAAAAACGTGTTTTCTTTTACAGTTCATGGAAAAAATAGTCACATTAGGTAGAAGCTTTTTATTATTATTCGTAATTCACATATTAAATAATCGATTGCGACTGAATGTCCACGTGATCTGCCAGAGTCAGCTGGGAGGAGCTCGTAACTCAGGCATAGGGACTCAAGGCAGATATTGCGCGAAATTTTGGTTTATGGCTATGGTTTAAATGTCCTTCCTATTCATTAACATTAACATGATGACTGACGAAATACATTGCTATGATGTTCAATAAACCATTGTAGGCATACATTTAACAAGTTATCATTATATCACATCAATCAAGTGTTTTCTGTAGGCTAGGCTACTGTGTGACATGCTTTACACTAGCATAAAAATAGGCTATCAACACGTTTGCAGTATCACTGTTGCAGAAATCACATACAAGAAGGCATCCTCTTGATTGTTTGTACATTTTTGAACATTCCAACATAAGGAAGCAACATGAGGAAACTTGTCGTTTTTCTGCCTTATTTTCTAACTAATTTTACAAGCCTGCAGTATCACCGAGTACAGCTGTTACACGAGGGTCAGGTATCCCTTTGTTATGACGCACTTCCTGCGATGGTCATTCCGTCTCAAAATATACCTCTCCGGAATAAGTCCCGCATCCGAAACAGCCGTGTCCACCCAACTTCCGGGCGGTGAATGTCTATGGGAAATAACATGGCATTTCTAAATATCATAGGTGGCGGTGGCGAAGTAGAAAAAAATGGTGGGCCGATTGGCCTACACACTTCTGCCATCAAGTTTCCACTGGATTTTTTGATTGTCGGTGCCGTTAAAGTAGAAATATATCAGTAAGAAGCACTAAGCTAACGCACGCTTCGGACGCCGCAACTCCTCGAGTCAAGGTTGCATAGCAACGGCAATGTTTCATAGTTTGTCTTCACCGAAATGTAGTTTGTGGCACCAGAGCCTGTCTACGGAGGTGGCACTAACCCTGCATGAAATCGTCATGTTTGATAGGTTGTTATACATGCTGAAAATGTTACTGTTCTGATCAAGGTCATGCAAAATAAAGCTATTGACTCAATACGACTCTGCCTCTGATTCCTAGTCTGCTTATCATTATCTGTTTTTCGTGAAAAAAAAAATCTTGTCTCATCATGTCTTTAGTGTCTTTGTCGGCGATTTCTTTCTTTTTCAAATATCTCAATAATTGAATTTTTGTTTGTTTTTATGTAATGTTCGTAATTTTATGTAATGTCATGTTCATTTTTGTATTGATTTGTGTAGTTAAATGTATTCTCTCTTTATTTACGTTATTTTTGATAGTTTTCGTGTTATTCTTAGTCCCTTTTAACGTTACTGCTTCCAAATCGGCTGATGTCGTTAACGTTGGTCTATTGGGAGCTTGCAATGGCTAACGTTAGCTTTTGCCCTGGACTGACATCCTTCCATCCATCCATCCATCCGTGAGCGGTGCTGCACTTCACTGTCTGGTCGATGAGATTTCTCGGGACAGCTGGACCTATGCTACTCTGCGAAAGAAGGGCTCTCAAGTTTTGAAGTTTGCAAGGAGTGACTTTGTTTCTCAGGGGGGAGGGGGCGTGCATTGGCACAGTCAAAGTACATGAAAGTCCTACATCTGCTTGAACTACTCGTGGCGCCACGCTCCCTCCCCCCGATCAACAGAGACCCACCCTCCCCATGTCCCATAGACCCAGCTTCATGAGAGAGCACAAATTCCATTATTTCAAACACACTGTTTTATTTATTCTAGAACCCTATAGTAAATAATAATAAATAATAATAACATAAATTATAATAATAAGTTCACCCAAATGGTCCCTTTGAACAGCAGTGGCTCATTCGGCTCTATAAACAAACAGAAAACAACCAAATGAGAAAAAGCACATTTAGCCCCAAAATGGTCTCTTGAACAGTGGTGGTTCTGTCTGTGTGTGTGTGTGTTTATGCGTGATGTTGTGTGTTGTAAGTGTTTGAGGCAGATTTTGATGCCTTGATGACTGATACTGGGGGCTCCCATTTAAAGCACTGTGGTTCAATGTCAGCCATTTTCACAGTCATGAGGCCATCCTTAAAAATATTCTTGTTTGCAGTAACAGCCAAAAAAATTAAAAAAATTGGTCGGTAGGTAGGTCAATATTTTTTTTTCAAGATTCAAAGTAAAAAAAAAGTGCAATTTGGGTCATGGTGATTACGTAGGTATGAATTTAAACAAATGTGCATATTGTGACGTAACTGACTGGGTCCTCAACCCGTGCCTTCAGGCGCATCACTGCAAACCTCAATCTGATGCAGGTTATGTAGACCAGCCTTTCTCAAACTTCTTTGACCTGAGGCCCAGTCATGGCAGATTTTGGGGTCATCTACACGTACCCAACCCCACTCCCTCCAAATCAAATTGTCATTATCATTATCACAATCATTATTATGCCTATATTGTTATACATGCACTTTCACTTAAATGTTTTGTTACATGCACATCAGAGGACTGCTTTACTAATGTAAGATATAATTAGTTTCATTGCTTCTGCATGGTTGCATGATGCTTGCATAAGAAAATAAATACTTCTCAAAACAGCAAGAATTATATGGGTGCTATTGTTTTGGGATGTTTCCCTCATGCAAGCATCATACATTGGTAGGAAATGGAGAAAAAAAAATACATGTTTTTTAATGAAGTTTAATTTGAATGCCTGAATGTAAGGATTCAGGAAACACAATACCAGCTTTTTTGGCGAGCAGATAGGCGTAAATCAATGATCTGTTGATCTTTAACAGATAGAAAGAAGGCTAGCTTTTGGCCACGTTATATTCAAATTTGACTATACAATACTCAGTGATATACAGTTTATTATACAGTCTCTGCTCTGTTTCTATGGAAGTTCCAAAAATCAACGTTGTTCTATTAAAGCAACACAACACAAAAAGCAGTTTTTTGTACCTTAAAATAATGTTTCCAAAATTGGTTCATCAACTTGTAACAGGGTGAACGACACTTCTGCATTCGCTTCGCAGCCCTCTATCGGCTATAACCACACTATGTAAGTTTGCCAGATCGGGTAGCGGATCTGTAGTTCGATGGAATGAGACATAAGAAACTACAAATTTGACTTGCGTTTGATGTCGCAATACATCGTACTTTCATAAATCATGCAACATATTCTACCTTGTCTGTGGACATTGTTATTTGTAAAGCCGGTGCTGGATAAACAAATAGTGTACGTGCGACAGAGGGAAAGTTCTTTGGTGTTGCTTTAAGTGTCGTTAAACAATTAAATAGGCCTAGCATTCAACAGGTTGAAGCGGAGCTTTGATACCAACGTTTTGATTAGTTTCAGTTTCTCTCGCGCAGACACCTGCATTGAATGAACGCTCATAGCCTACCACCACTTTATTGTATGGCTCCATGTTTAATGACATCTATAGCAGAAACGTTTGTTTTCTTTTTTTGTCGGTCCGCGGTATCTTGATCAACTGCGCAGCAAATTATCAGACGAAGCACCGGGCCTAATTTCACTCCACGACTCCGCGGACCAGCAGTCTCCTCACATCAAAACAAAACCAAAGATAATGAATGCGTAGCAAGATGGGTCGTCCTAGTTCATGTCTATGAGGGCAAAGTGGAGTTCAGTCAGAGACGGGCTCTGGTTCACTTCCCGCCTGCACAGGGGCGTGTCACTGACGTATGACTTACGTTTGAACGCCTCGGTTCCATGCCAGACAAGCCGGAGTACAAAATAAAACTTGGTGTACACCTTCATTAATGTTGATTTTCTCCCGACTGGAGGGTCATACTATCACGACATTCTACTGAAATAGGGAGGAGGGTTTGGAGATCATGATACCGTGTCGGAAATGTGCATCCATTGCTCAGAAAAATAAGGCTTTGACAAATTCTGGGAAATTATTGGATTCTGCCATAGACCTCAATGTTAAAAAGAGAGCCCGATCACTGCATAAATGTGCGGGGGCGTGTACTGCTACCCTATAGAGCATCACAGTCCCGCCCCTCCTCCGAGAGAGCTTAGTTTCCGGAAGTAAATTTCCCATTCATTTCTCCCATTGACGTTTTGGAAAAATCCGTATCTAAAGAGTTTTAGAGCATGTCTTAGGCTAATCAGCTACGGCGTAACTCATAAGCATACAACATATCATTTCGAGTGAAAAAACGAATACAAAGTCCAAAAAAAGTCAAAGGTACAAGACTGTGTACATATTTTCATTTCCAAGCGAAGGAACTACTCATCCCATAAACCACCGGGCCTCACTGAAAAATATATAAGCAGCACGAACCAGCGCGAAATATTCATTTCCAACCGGCGACAGCAGCGAACCATCTCCTCCAAACAATGATTTTTATATAGTTAATAGCAGTTATTTCAGGAGTAATCGTGTAAATAATAGTGTTTTGGTATTGAATGTTATATTTACCATCGTGTATTTTATATCGTGTGTGTGAAAGCGGTTAACGTTAACGTTAGCAACATTGTGCAGTGCATGGTCTGCTCTTGGACCACCATATTCAGTTTATTAACTTGAATTATTACACAAAATGTTCATTAAATGTACGAAGAAGTATTTCTAGGTTAATGGTTGATATAGCTCGTACAGTATGAAGGCTACAGTAGCCTAGCTAATGTTAACTAGCATTACCAACCTCCCTGCAAAACTCACCACACAACTTCGTAGGTTTGATAGGTCTTGTTCCTCATGCTGGCCCATACAAAACCCACAAGCTGACCCTCGACACACAACAGTCAATAATGTGACCCGATTTAAAGTGGTTTTCACCCCTTTGGACACTCTTGATTTCGTCCTTGAAACTGAAATATTCACGGGCCGGGGGCATGGACGGTTTGCTAACCATTTTACTGCAGTGTCTACCCGGTGGTAGCATCCAGCTTTCAGCTAGCTAGCTAGTTCAAAGGTTTAAGTTCTTAATGGGGATATACAGGGCTTTTTATGCCTCGTCTAAGTTGATGTTTCATATAAACAACAATTCATGTTCATAGAAACAACAAGGTCACTAAAACATAATATATTTCATACCTGTGTTGCAGCATGTAGGCTAATGTTAGCAGCATTATAATGACATTCTAATGTCTGAAAGGCTAATGATTAGCTAGCCTATCGGCTACCTGAAAAGTTAAGTGTTCAAACTAGCATTTAGATCTACAGTGTTGTATTTGATGGTGTATTGGCCCTGACTAAGTTCGTGTGATATATAAACCACAATCCTTGTTGATACAAGTACCAATGTTCGTCTAGAAAGTTTTTATTCACATTAAGATTTTCGCCATAGGCAGTAAAAGACTCCGCCATCTTGTCAATAATTTTCGCTGATTCAAGTTTCAAACCAGAGCCCGTCTACGGAGAGCCTTGCCACTCCGTATTAAAGGAGAATTCCGGTGTGATATTGACCTAAAGTGTGTTGAAACATGATACCGAGTGTGAACGTATGTCTCATAGCCCATCTCGGCTTGTCCCCTGCACTCCAAAATCTGGCGCTAGTTAGCCGATGCTACCAACAGCTTTTTCAATTGTGGTGCTTCGGCATCGGGCTAGCCATGCAAATAAATCACTGTTTTACACCATTTACGAGGCTCAATGTATCTCCACACTTCATTGGTAGACTACCGAAGGCCCTGACATTTAAAACGAGACATTGAGAACTTTTAAAAAGCACTGGTAGTTTACTTACAAGACGATTTATACAGACAGTATCTTCACGAAGTTTAGCGTTTGCAGCCATCTTGAATTTAGTCACGATAAGTCGAGTGACGAGTAAGAATGAACAGGTATGATAAGATATGGTAAGATGAATATGCAGTTCCTTCTGTGGTTCCACATGAGGGCGCTCGTCCACGAGTGCAGAATGCATGGAGGTCTATGGAGCTGTACCCCTCAAAATCCACTTTTCTCTGGATATTTCAGCCATCTTGAATTTAGTCACGATAAGTAGAGCGACGAGTAAGAATGAACAGGTATGATAAGGGATCAGATTCCAAAAATAATTCAGTGGAAATGCATGGATTCCAGTTTCTTACAGTAGCAGCAACTGGAATCCATGCATTTCCACGGAATTATTTTTGGAATCTGATCCCTTATCATACCTGTTCATTCTTACTCGTCGCTCTACTTATCGTGACTAAATTCAAGATGGCTGAAATATCCAGAGAAAAGTGGATTTTGAGGGGTACAGCTCCATAGACCTCCATGCATTCTGCACTCGTGGACGAGCGCCCTCATGTGGAACCACAGAAGGAACTGCAACCAGTTCAGAAACCGGAAGTTTTCTGAGAGTGGCAGTTCTCCCCTTATTAGACATTCTCTGTTTCAAACTATGACTGAACGGCCTTTCCACCAATCAGAGGCATCACTGTGGGATTGTGGGATTGTTCAGGATTGTGGGTAATGAAGTACTTATCCAAGACAACGCAAATAAAAGACATTTATCTCAAAACGAGGTTAGTGCCCCGTGAACTTTTGGCGTCTATATGAGCATACACAATCGCTGAGTACAGCCGTAGCTGGTTTTGAGTCTACCATGTGCAGTTAAGTTTTTATGGCTTATACCCGAATTGTCAATGGAGAAATTGCATTGAATTCTTACTTCCGGAAACTCCTGTGGGCGGGACTGTGATGCTCTATTTGCATAAATTTCCAGGGACAGGAAATGGCCTCTCATGAAGTATCTTCGTAATCAACCACCGGCCGTTATCCCTTACTTGTCAGGGTAATTACAGTACATTCAAAAACATACCTTCATATTACATCACAATTTATAAATGAACAAATTTAAAAAGACAAACACAATATATGAGAGGGATTACACGAGTAATTAGTAAGAAAAACAAGATTTCTACCATAATTTCCTGTTAAATTAAATATTTCATGGCGCTATTGCACTGTACAGCCACCAGATGACGCCATTTCACTGCTTGGTTCAGAGCCGTATATAGAGACTCTCTCTATATACGGCTCTGGCTTGGTTTTCCATCCAAAAAAGCCCCGAAGTACAGTGAAATGCCGCCATCTAGTGGCCTGAAATATGTAATTTAGCCCATTACATTTATTAGAAAAGAAGCGACCGTCGAATAATATTGTACTTCCTTGTCAATTATTCGTGTAATCCAGTGGTCCCCAAACTTTTTTTTTTCGAGGGCCAGCTCACTATGCCTGGCTCTAAGAGAGGGCCAGAGACTCGGAGTATATCAGTAACCATAAATAGCTTAGTGCTGTGAACAGCAGCAATTACCTTAGTTGAATATTCCATTACATTTAATCATAGGCTACTGCAATTTAATACCATTGTTAGCTGTGTTTATATTGCCATCATGCCATATCAGTGTAAAATGTAGCTCAAATGAAATATTCAAAATGTGTGAACTCTGAACTCTGTGTCTTTGCATACACAGCTTAAGTTGTGAACAAGCAATATCCTACAAATAATTTTATAAAGTGCTGGCAAAAACATCTGAAATGACCACTTTCACTCACCTGATGAGAACTTTGTGAACTGTGAATTTGTATGAACATTTGAACGAGTGAATAAAAAATAGAAATAACTAGAAAATGTATTGTCGAGGAAATTACCAGTGCATGAAAATATAAACATACTGTATATTAATATAAAATGCAAAACAAACATTTATTTGGAAACAGTTGGCAGGAGTAGTTGATAACAACTGACAGTTAAAATGGCTGAACAGTTAAATAGTTGAGTAGTTTAAATAGTTAAATTATTTAATAGTGAATTATTGCAGTGAGGACATTTATTTTGAAACAGTTGTGGGCAGAGGAAATAGTTGAACAGAATCTGTTGTCTTAAGAGAGCCAGATTGTATGCTTAAAGCCTGAGACAGAGTATATAGTTTAAAAGTTGAATGTAGATAGTGTAATGGATGTTGATAGACAGATTGTTTAATGGATGTTGATGGATAGTTTAATGGGTGGATGAGTGAATGGTTTGAAGAGGATGAATGGATAGAAAGTTGGATGGAATGTGCCTTATATCCTTGTAGAATGAAGAGACACACAGAGAGTTGGCCTAGTTGAGCAGAAAGCAGTTGATACAGGTGCAATCCGTTTAACTGGCCCTTTGATGGGTCCTAGTTGAGCAGCTGGAAGTTGATACAGGTGCAAATCAAGTTAATTAGCCGATTGTGATGTCATAGTGCCAATGCAAAGTCTATGGGGAAAAATAAGCTTGTTGGATGGTTGTTGTTTTTGTTGTGTGGTGGTTGTTTGTGATTGTTGTTGTGTGATAGTTGTTGTTGTGTGGTGGTTGTTATTATTATTGCATTGCATGTAAATGCAATGGACTATTATCACTGTTCTTCTTATCTGTTTTTACAGTGCATGAAAATGCACTGTACTGTTCTTCCTAGGCTTCTTCTTATTACAGTGCATGAAAATGCACTGTACTGTTCTTCCTGGGCTTCTTCTTCTTCTTATTAGAGTGCATGAAAATGCACTCTACTGTTCTTCCTAGGCTTCTTCTTCTTCTTCTTCTTCTTCTTCTAACGCAGTTAATGCAGCTTCAACCGTTTAATGTAGAAACTTCATTCAAACTGCGTTGCGTAGGTCTTACTTATGACACGTGGGCTTTGTATTTTTCATCTTTGTAACTTTTATACTTTTTAAACTATTAATTAAAAACTGCTCAAAATTTCCCCATAGACTTAACATTGGCTGATGACATCACAATGGACTAATTAACTTGATTTGCACCTGGTATCATCTTCCAGCTGCTCATCTAGGCCCCATCAAAGAATCAGTTCAACTGATTGCACCTGTATCAACTGCTTTCTACTGAACTAGACCAACTCTCTCTGTCTCTCCATTCTACAAGGATATAAGACACATTTCCTCCAACTTTCTATCCATTCATCCTCTTCAAACCATTCACTCATCCACCCATTAAACTATCCATCAACATCCATTAAACAATCTGCCTATCAACATCCATTCAACTTTCTGTCTATCAACATCCATTACACTATCTACATTTAACTTTTAAACTATATACTCTGTCTCAGGCTTTAAGCATACAATATGGCTCTATTAAGACTGCCGTTAAGCAATTAGAATCCTATGGCAGGTGTTCGGGCCAGCTGCATCAACTGCCAGTCTCAGGCTTTAAGCATACAAACTGGCCCTATTAAGACTACACATCCTGTCCAACTGCTTCCTCTGCCAAAAACTGTTTCAAAATAAAAGTCCTCACTACAATATTTCACTGTTAAACAATTTAACCCTTTAAACTACTGAACTTTTTAACTGTTCAGCCATTGTAACTGTTACTTGTCATCAACTATGACTCCTACCCACTGTAGCTAGTTAGCATGGTTAGCATAGTTAGCATGCTAGTTAGCATTTTTAACAAAACTGCTAAAAATGATTAGCTAAGTCACATGGTTAGCATAGTTAGCATTTTTAGCAAAACTGTTAAAAATGATTAGCTAAGTTAGCTAAGTAAAATGGTTAGCATGCTAGCAAAACTGCTAAAAATGATTAGCTAGGTTAGCTAAGTCACATGGTTAACATAGTTAGCATGTTAGCATTGCTAACATGCTAGTTAGCATAACTACTAAAAATGAAAACATTAGCTAAGTTAACTAAGTTAAGTATTATCCACCTATTTAACCGTTCAATCATTCCAACTATATTAAACCTTATCTACCAAGCAAATCATTTAACCATATAAACTATCCACCTATTTAACTGTTCAGTCACTCCAACTATATTAAACCTCATCTACCTAGCAACCAATATAGTTTGTTTTTACTCTGTATGATATTTTACATCATATTTTTTGCATTTTCATGCACTGTATTTCCTTCAGGAAATGCTTTTCTAGTTCTTATTATTCCATGTCTTCTAACGCAGTTAATGCAGCTTCAACCGTTTAACGTAGAAACTTCATTCAAACTATGTTGCGTAGGTCTTACTTAGGACATGTGGGCTTTGTATTTTTCATCTTTGTAACTTTTATACTTTTTAAACTATTAATTAAAAACTAATCAAAATTTCCCCATTGACTTAACCCTTAGAACCCGATTGACGCAAAGTGCGTCAAAAAACACACCCTTTCTTCTCTGTTACATTGCTCCGGAACGGTTCATCGCAGCGAGATAAAACCTTTATTGCACGACAGAGCAGAAGTGGGGCTTTCCAACGAGACTACACACTTGTCTGTACGATCAAGTATGAAAATTAAAAAAAATCATGAAATTAAATCAAATTGCATCATATTTACAGTCTATACTTCTCTGCATTCACCTGCACACACATTACTCTAGTTTGAATTACTCGCGAACCCGTGATCGCATCGATATGGCAAGCATATCAGATGAAAGAGGGGGCACAGGGCTATCCATTGGTACCATGTTTATCGATCCTTCTGGCTTATAAAACCAGACGAAGTGACTGCAAAATAATAACGTCATGTACACAAACCAACGCTGCACACTCATTACTCTCGTTTGAATTACTCGCGGACCCGTGATCGCATAGATATGCCACGCATGTCAGATGAAAGAGGAGACTCAGAGCTATCATTTGATACCAAGTACATCCTTCTGGGTTATAAAACAGACGAAGTGACAGCAAAACAATAACTTCATATAGCTGGACTTACCCCACGTTTTTGTCTGTTCTTGTGGCAAAGCATGTTTATAATCCAATGCTATCATGTGTTTCTCTATGGCAAAGCATGTTCATATTCCGGTTTTGAGATCCTAGCAAATTCCTGCATGGCATCCAATTCAAGGCTCACATTGCATCCCAATTTGTTCAACAAATAAACACATTTTTTGCCTTTACTTTGTTCATGGCAATGCAGTAAAGAGTTGAGAATTATTATGACTGCATACACACAGGCACGCAGGCTAACACGCAACCTCGGGTCAAGTCAGGTCAGATCAGTTCATGTCACAGATATGGAGCGCAGAAAGGTCATTTTTCATCACTAAATAAAAAATGGCATTTATTTCTGTAAATCACACAGCAAATATTTCTGTAAATTGCTCAGCCCCAGAGTATCCCTCCAACATGGCAATTATATTGCCCGATTCAGGACAGTCTGCCCTACACACACATGAAATGCATGTAGAGCTGTGAGCTTGCTGTGGTGAGATACATGTCGAAATATAAGAATTTTTATAATACACTTTTTATATTTTAATTCTTTAAAAATCAAAATAAAATCAATGCTAGTATTAATACATGAAATGATGGCAGATCTGAATAGCCTAAACTCTCCTGAAAAAAACAATATATAATATATGTGTGTGGCACTTACAATGACCAGAATAAATCCTTATGAATAAAGGTAGTGAAAATGCCCTAAAAACAGCTTAGGGTTCTAAGGGTTAACACTATGATTATGACATCACAATACGGCCGTTAAGCAATTAGAATCCTATGGCAGGTGTTCGGGCCACCTGCATCAACTGCCAGTCTCAGACTTTAAGCATACAAACTGGCCCTATTAAGACTACACATCCTGTTCAACTGCTTCCTCTGCCAAAAACTGTTTCAAAATAAAAGTCCTCACTACAATATTTCACTGTTAAACAATTTAACCCTTTAAACTACTGAACTGTTCAGCCATTGTAACTGTTACTTGTCATCAACTATGACTCCTACCTACTGTAGCTAGTTAGCATGGTTAGCATGGTTAACATAGTTAGCATGCTAGCATGTTAGCATGCTAGTTAGCATTTTTAGCAAAACTGCTAAAAATAATTAGCTAAGTTAGCTAAGTAGCATGGTTAGCATAGTTAGTATGTTAGCATATTAGTTAGCATAGTTAGCATAACTGCTAACAATGATTAGCTAGGTTAGCTAAGTAACATAGTTAGCATGTTAGCATGCTAGTTAGCATAGTTAGCATAACTACTAAAAATGATTAGCTAGGTTAGCTAAGTCACATGGTTAACATAGTTAGCATTTTAACATTGTTAGCCTGCTAGTTAGCATAGTAACTTGGTTTACATTATTATCTTTGTTAACATAGTTAACATAACTACTAGCAAACATTGGAGCCATTCCAACTGTTAGTTATCGTCAACTATCTACCTAAATAATTTAACCATTTAAATTATCAACCTATTTAACTGTTCAGTCATTCCAACTATATTAAACCTTATCTACCAAGCAAATAATTTAACCATATAAACTCATCATATTTTTGCATTTTCATGCACTGTATTTCTTTTAGGAAATGCTTTTCTAGTTCTTATTATTCCATGTCTTCTAACGCAGTTAATGCAGCTTCAACCGTTTAACATACAAACTTCATTCAAACTATGTTGCGTAGGTCTTACTTAGGACATGTGGGCTTTGTATTTTTCATCTTTGTAACTTTTATACTTTTTAAACTATTAATTAAAAACTACTCAAAATTTCTCCATTGACTTAACATTGGGCCTTTATGACATCACAGCAATTAGAATCCTATGGCAGGTGTTCAGGCCACCTGGATCAACTGCCAGTCTCAGGCTTTAAGCATACAAACTGGCCCTATTAAGACTACACATCCTGTTCAACTGCTTCCTCTGCCAAAAACTGTTTCAAAATAAAAGTCCTCACTACAATATTTCACTGTTAAACAATTTAACCCTTTAAACTACTGAACTTTTTAACTGTTCAGCCATTGTAACTGTTACTTGTCATCAACTATGACTCCTACCCACTGTAGCTAGTTAGCATGGTTAGCATAGTTAGCATGCTAACATGTTAGCATGCTAGTTAGCATTTTTTGCAAAACTGCTAAAAATGATTAGCTAAGTTAGTTAAGTCACATGGTTAGCATAGTTAGCATGCTAGCATGTTAGCATGCTAGTTAACATTTTTTTTAAAACTGCTAAAAATGATTAGCTAAGTCACATGGTTAGCATAGTTAGCATGCTAACATGTTAGTTAGCATTTTTTGCAAAACTGCTAAAAATGATTAGCTAAGTTAGCTAAGTCAAATGGTTAGCATAGTTAGCATGCTAGCATGTTAGCATGCTAGTTAGCATTTTTTGCAAAACTGCTAAAAATTATTAGCTAAGTTAACTAAGTCACATGGTTAGCATAGTTAGCATGCTAGTTAGCATTTTTTGCAAAACTGCTAAAAATGATTAGCTAAGTTAGCTAAGTCACATGGTTAGCATAGTTAGCATGCTAACATGTTAGTTAGCATTTTTTGCAAAACTGCTAAAAATGATTAGCTAAGTTAGCTAAGTCACATGGTTAGCATAGTTAACATGCTAGCATGTTAGCATGCTAGTTAATAAAGTTAGCATAACTACTAAAAATGATTAGCTAGGTTAGCTAAGTCATATGGTTAACATAGTTAGCATTTTAGCATTGTTAACATGTTAGTTAGCATAGTAACTTGGTTAAAATTATTATCTTTGTTAACATAGTTAGCATAACTGTTAGCAAACATTGGAGCCAATCCAACTGTTAGTTATCGTCAAATATCTGCCTAAATAATTTAACCATTTCAATTATCAACCTATTTAACTGTTCAGTTATTCCAACTATATTAAACCTTATTTACCAAGCAAATAATTTAACCATATGAACTCATCATATTTTTGCATTTTCATGCACTGTATTTCCTTCAGGAAATGCTTTTCTAGTTCTTATTATTCTTCTTCCGACCAAATTCGACGTTTAATGACACTAAAACCACTGAACCGTTTGACGTCATTCAAACACTCCTACAAAGGTCTTGTAACGGACAATTGTACAATGTCAATTTTACATTTGTAAACTTTATACTTTTTCAGATATTTATGATAAAAGAGCAATAAATTCCCATAGACTTAACATTGACAGCTGTGGCGGCAACTTTAAGCATTATGACGTGACCTCCAGCTGAAAGCAATTAGAATCTAACAGGTGAACGAACGCGAGCTACCGCTGGAGCTGTGAATCTTCTGAACGTCTTCGCCTGCTGCACCGTGGTCACTTTATGCTCGTAAAACTCTCCATCAGAGGCACATTTCTCTAATTACAGACAAGGTAAGTGTTCCGGTTTTTGCTATTTGAGTAATTTATGTGGTCAAACATTATGGGTGGGTTGCACCAACAAGGATTAAATTAATCTTGGTTTAGGCCTAATCAAGGTTTTGTAAATCTAGGTTTAAATTTAATTCAAGCTATCTTGCACCACTTCATTTTAAGCATGATTTAACAAATCCACGATTAAAACCTTAACCTGCGATTAAAACCTTGATCGGTGATTATAGTCCGCCATGATGGATCAGTGTACATAAGCGAGCGACAATTTTAGGCTATTCTCTTGAATCATAAGCCTACTTTTGTAAACGGTCTCATAAGTAGCAAGCAAACGCTCGCGAAGCCAAAGATCGCATACATTTTAAATATTTAAAACGTTCTATGGACTAGGCCTGTCAAACTCGATTCCTTTTAAGGATCCGGGTTATTCTGAGTCACTCACTAAACTGATCCGGGTTGAACGAGTCACTTGAGTCAGTATTGCTAAATCGCAAAGAAATTCAGTCCTACGTTCAAGCAGTGCAGTGGGGTGCTTCATTTCGTTAAGTGCCTTCTCATGTTGGATGTGGATCCTCCATGATTTGAAACCAGGTTTTTGCAGTACTTGCATTTAGCCTAAGAGTTTTGCTCTCCTGGTCAAAGTGCATCCACACATTGTTCATCTTTTTGGTGCTCATGTTCAGAAACTTTGATCTTATTGACAGAGAGGGTAGCCTATATAATAATTAATTATTTGTTGTTGTTTTGTTAACAATAGAAAATTTGCCTAGGTCTAATGCTACTCTGCTCCAATGTTTATTACCACTACTATACTAATAGTAGGCTACTAGGAATCTATTCTAATAGGTATTACTAGGCAACTAATATTATTAGCCTATTAATTATATATATATATATATATATATAATTAATAGGCTAATAATATTAGCCTATGTTAGGTAGCCTAATATAATATAATATAATATAATATAATATAAAATAGCCTAATATAATAGCATCAAAACCTCCACCCACTCACGGGAAAGAAGCAGTTTGAGCCAGACTGTTT
Organism: Alosa pseudoharengus; assembly: GCF_046254945.1. NCBI lineage: Eukaryota > Metazoa > Chordata > Actinopteri > Clupeiformes > Clupeidae > Alosa > Alosa pseudoharengus. Next base: position 33,023,019 of record NW_027468870.1, on the reverse strand, counting down.
ATTTATTGTCTTAACCTAGCCTTTGCAATTGACTTTCAATGTAGACATAGAAACAGGAACGTAATGCCCTGCAGTGAATAAATTATTATTATTGTTATTATTATTATTATTATTACTACTACACTACTACTACTACTACTACTAATCTCATTAGGCCTATTATTATTATCACCTTGACAGATCCACTCATGACAATGTAGCCGGCTGATTCAACCGGTCCGCCCGACTGATCCAAATGACCCAGGTAGGCTAGCCTACTCAAGCAACATGCAGAGCTTGCAATGTTTCGGTCTGTCTTCGCGACCTAATTGCATTTTAAAGAAGGCTATACGTGCAGAATATATGTTATTTCAGAAGTGAAAGCATGGCTTTTGTTGTGGATTTTCTTTTAACCTTGACGAGGAGTTACTCGCTCCTCTAAAGATCCACTCATGACAACGTAGCCGGCTGATTCGGCTGACTCGCACTCATAACAACAACGTAACCGGCCCGCTTGGCTGATCCGACTAGCCTACTCTCCATACAGAGCTTGCAATGTTTCGGACTGTCTTCGCGACCTAATTGCATTTTAAAGTAGGCTATGCGTGCAGAATATATGTTATTTCAGAAGTGAAAGCATGGCTTTTGTTGTGGATTTTCTTTTAACCTTCACCAGGAGTTACTCGCTCCTCTAAAGATCCACTCATGACAACGTAGCCGGCTGATTCGGCTGACTCGCACTCATAACAACAACGTAACCGGCCCGCTTGGCTGATCCGACTAACCTACTCTCCATACAGAGCTTGCAATGTTTCGGACTGTCTTCGCGTCCTAATTGCATTTTAAAGTAGGCTATGCGTGCAGAACATATGTTATTTCAGAAGTGAAATCATGGCTTTTGTTGTGGATTTGTTTTTCACCTTGACGAGGAGTTACTCTAAAGATCCACTCATGACAACGTAGCCGGCTGATTCGGCTGACTCGCACTCATAACAACCTAACCGGCCCGCCCGGCTGACTCGACTGACCCGGGTAGATAGGCTACTCAAGCAGCTCCATGAGCGTGCAGTTCGGACTGTCTGCACGACCTAATTGCATTTTAATATGCTACATCTATACACCAAATCTAATTATGTCTAGGCTACATGCAGAACATTGAATGTTATTTCAGAAGTGAAAGAAATTGCTTTTCACCTCGAGGAGGAGCTACTCGCTCTTGCAGATCCACTCATGACAACGTAGCCGGCTGATTCGACTGACTCGTACTCAACGTAGCCTAACCGGCCGGCTGATCCGACTAACCCGGATTGCTACTCAGCCGCTCCAATCTGAGTCCCATGGTCTGTGAGTCTGCAATGTTTCCGGCTCTGCGGGAAGTTAACCAGTTATCTCGGACTGCCTGCTCACTCAGTCGCTTGAGTTGATTTGTGGAGTTGTGGTTGCCTACGAAATTGTTACATTTTTGGCAGCTACGATGGCTAGGGCTTGGAGGCTAGCTAATGTTGCAAGAGGTTTGTGTGTGGCGCTGTATATCGTTTTAGATTGAATTGTAGTAGGACTCAACTGATCCGAGTTAATGATACTAGAGACTCGCGACTCATGGGTTAATTTAAAGATACGGGTGAAAGATCCGAGTGAATCACAACTCAAACAGGCTTACTATGGACTAACGTTAACGCCTGTCCTAAGGAAAATGTCGCAGCGAGTACGGGGCTCAAATTTCACAACTCACGAAAAACACTTATTATATCAATTAATGGAACAACACGCAAAAATAATTGAAGACAAACGAACCGATAATTACACTCTGACAAAAAAAGAAGAGGCATGGGTCAAGCTCTGCACAAGTTTCAATGGCTCTGTGGGGATCAAGGACAAGCGTGATGTGAACAACCTAAAAGCCTGCTGGAAAAACCTGAAAGCAAAGGCGAAAAAAGACGCTGCCAAGGAAAGAAGGGACACTTTTCTCACCGGAGGAGGCCCCCCATTTGGAGAAATGGATGTGTTGTCAGCAAAGATAGTCCAGATGATTCCACAGCAAATAACCCCCTTGCCAAATCCCTTTGATGACGATGCCATTGCTGATCAGCCAGTGCTAGCAACATCCAGCTTCGAAGGTGAGTCGCCGAGCTTGTTCACACAACTATGTAACGTTATTATTATCATATAATAATTGTAGGCTAATGCTACCGTTTTAGCAAATGTAGCTGTAGGCATACATAGCTTGCGAAATAACGTTATGTTTAATGTGTGTGCTTAACGTTAACGATGTAGCCTAATTTAGCCTAACGTTTTGGCTACGCAAATGTAACGTTAGACCTAACTGTAACTTTGACTAGGCTAGGCTAGTTCAGTGTAACAATGTTTCATCTGTGTCGCCACCTGACGTTACATCTAACAGTAGCCTAGGCTACAGCTAACGTTTTCTTCATTTATTTATTGTGCCGTACCAAACTGTTACGTTTCAAACGTGTTTGTATTTCAGAACTCAATGATGGAGATACGATGCCTGCCCTCTCTGCTCCTGCCATCATGACACAAAGTATCTGCGAGGGACCAACCCTGTCCCCGAAATCAGTCTGTTCAGCTCCAATCAGCCCCTCAAACAGCAAGAGGCATAAGAGAGACTTAACTGAATATCATTTTGAAGTATTGAAATTGGAGAAAGAGAAAAATATGATTCAAATTAAAAATGCAATATTGCAGAGAGAAGTGCTTGTTTTACAGAAGGAAGTACTGCAGCTTCAAAAAGATACACTCAAGACAGGTTTACAACCAGTGGAGATGCTTTTCAATGAAGTGTAGGCCTATGTATATCAATTGAGAATGTGTTGTTTTATTTATTTATCTGACCTGTTTAAAATAATTAAATATTTTTATTGATTGAACAGTTCTAATTACTCTGTGAATTTCAATATACTACACCTCTGTTCTTATATTAATTGCAGTGAAATGAAGGCAACCATATCAGAGCATATTTTTAAGGTGAAAAAAAAAAACATGTAACTCTCTCTTTAGACTTCGTAGACAGATTCCTGTCTTTAATCAATGGTCAGTAATAAATGAAAACAATAGATGTCTGCATATCAGCCAGCAGGTGGTTAGGTGGCTGGGCTGCAAATGTTTGTAAGAGGCAGGTAGGCTGCATAGGTGGCTACATGAGTGCTGAATCCCATGACCTAAACAAAAAGAACACACAAGAACATAAAGTTAACACTGTACTACTATTGCATTAAACTGCTTGAATATGCACATGATTATTTTAAGATTATATATGTTATATGAACATAGATTTATTATAAACCTGATCATACACACCTTAACTATGCAGTGAAATGGTTATCTATCAAGGTTCTTCGAACAGCATTTCCATTAGCCGTGGCATGCTCCTCTTGGCCATGTGCACGGTCCTCATGGGGATCCTCTTCAGCCTCCTCTGGCAGCTCATCTCCAACTCTCTTTCCGAAATTGTACAGCACTGCTACTGCCACAATGACTTTTAATGTTGTCTCTAGCTTTGTTCGAAGTCCATCATGTAAGCAAGGAAACCTTCGTTTCCAAACTCCAAACACTCTCTCCACAAGACCTCTTGCTTCAATGTGGCTGGCATTGTATCGTCTCTCCGCTGGTGTTTGAGGGTTTAAAAGAGGCGTCATCAAGTATGTGCGACAGGGATATCCGTTGTCACCTACTAGGTGGCCTTGAAATGCATTTCTCTCCTGTAGAGCACAGAGGTGGCTATTATCAAAGATCCTGCTGTCGTGAGTTGATCCTGGCCACCGGGCTACAATGTTGGTGATAAGGGCCTTCTCATCACACACAACCTGAACATTAATAGAGAAGTAGCCCTTTCTGTTGCGAAAAAGCTCACCATTTTCTCCACCAGGGTTTTTAATGGGGATATGAGTGCAGTCAATTGCTCCCAGCACTCCAGGAAAACCAGCTCTTCTATAAAAACCAGCTGATGTTTCTCCTGTTGGGCCAAATCTGACATACTGGTCTTTTAAAGCTGCAATGGCTTCTGATACCCTTTCAACAATCCTACTCACGGTTGATTTATGCACTCCAAAAAGGTCCCCATCCACCATCTGGAAGCAACCGGTAGCATAAAACCGCAGGGCTATCAGTAGTTGGAGCAAAGGTGGTATAGCTGCATTCCGGTCACTGCCATGTTTGATTGCGTACATGGTTTTTTCATTTAACCTTAGGACAGATTCCTTGTTAAAACGGTACCTCTTTGAAAATTCCTCATCATCATAAAACTCCATTGGGTTGAGACGGTCTCTAATTTTCCTTCGTGGGACTCTATTTTCTTCAAACCATCTGATATATGCAGCCATTTCAGAAATGTAAACCACCTCAGCAGTAGGTTTAAAATTAATCCCTAACTGAAATTTAAATCTGAGTTTAAAGCAGTTGAGCAACAGGGTTAAAATTAATCCAGGTTTATATTAATTTCTAAGCCAAGATTAAAAGGATGGTTTAAATGTAATCTTGATTACTTTTAAACTAGATTTAAAGTTTGGTGCAACTGGATTAATGGATAAACCTTGATTTAATCCAGGTTAAGACTTAATCCTTGTTGGTGCAACCCACCCTATGTAACGTTAGTGTTATATGTATGAAATGATGGGTCACAAATAACTAAACTAACGTTAGTGAAATAGTTGACGTTAGCACCTTGCTACGTTGATATGTAGGCTATTATGTACGGAAACCCACTGTTAATCAACGTTAATATGTCGTCAACTTTACAGTGACCGATTAGCTGTAGGCCTAGGTTTCGATAGCTAACGACAATCGTTACATTTGTTCATTAGGCCTACTAACCAGCAGCGTTTTAACTAGAACGTTAACGTAAACCAGATAAGTAGGCCTACATATAGGCCTACTAGGCTCTGGTTCTATCAGGTCACTTTCCACAGGTGTATAGAATCAAGCACCTAGAATAGATTATGAATGCAGACTGCGTGGTGCTTGATTATAGCCTAGGCTACTGTGTGAAGGGACCTGATGAAACCCATCATGGGTTTCATTCATGGCATGAATAACGTTACTTGTTGATGGTCATAACGCTATAGCTTCTACCGTTCACATTTTATGTGAACGGTACACATCCTGATTCTTATGTAGCCCACAGGTGTAGGCCTATACAATCAAGCACCTAGATTGGTGCTTTATTGATCCTCCTGTGGAAACGGACCTTATGAAAGCCATGAATAGGCTACTGTTAGGAAAATGACCATACGACTAAAGTCTTGTTAAAACACACTACATAAGTTGAGCTATAATGTTTGTGTTGTCAACATAGGCTACAATGTTTACTTGGCCTACTTATTTCTGCATTGATCTGGTCTATAAATTAAAGTGTCGCCTGGCACGTGAATCAAGCTTTCCAGTTGTAGTACATTGTAATCTGTAGTAAAAAAAATGTGGCTGACAGACCTAGCAAACTGTTCAAGTTATAGCAGTTGGTTATCAAGATATTTAATGAATGATCCGTCCTTACTCATATGATTATCAACAGCAACAACAAACCCATTGCCTGCAAAGTTTTTTCTAAGCTGTTAACGTTATATGTAAAAAATATGATTAGCTATCAACTAGCCTATCTTTAAACTGAAAACGATAAACAGAATTCTGCTTTGTTTGCAATTTAATACTATAGGCTAGTATTTAACTACAAGCTTCTAGTAGCTTGATGGTGCAACAATTGTATTATACCTTTTTTTATTGTCCTAGAATTGTTGAGAGAATTGTTTAAAGCTTAAACTGTTTACGATGTTAGTCGTTAGGTTAAAAATGTCAACCTAATGTAATGTAACAACTTCACTTAAATAAATGAGTTGTATTGAACAGTTGTACAATAATTGCAGACATTCCTTGTATTGTTTTGGTATAATTGTTAAACTTGTTTGCTTTTGTCTTTTAGGTTCCAGACCAGCCCAGTGGTGATGACCGTGTATGACACTACGTGTGTGCCTGTCTGTGTGCACACCTGTCAACCATACATCTCTGACAATGTTGCTAGCAACATACCTACTAACATACATTCTTACAAACATGTAACCATATCTGTGCACATACCATTTAACCATACTGAGACTTATCTGAGATCTACACTGAGACATTCTGAGAACTATATTGTTGTGTGAGGACTATACTCACTAACTATATGGTACATGTATACCTGTGAAATCATATTTGTCAACCATTCATACCTTTGAATCATACCTGTGCTGTAACATCTGTGAAACATAGCTGTGCTGTTAGACCTCTCTTTTTAGACCTGAACTGTGCTGTGTGAAAAATAAGATTCTAAATAAGTTCTGTCTAAAACTGATCATCTGAAGGGCTGACTCTTTTATTCTTCAGTGTATATATCACCATCAAATTTGACCTAATACCATTAACTGAGGCCTCTAGCTGTTGCTGCCAGTTCAGAGTTACCACTGATAAATAGATCTGTCTTATAATATGATTGGCATTTTCAAGTTCTGTGTGTGTATATATATATATATATATATATATATATATATATATAATTACACAACTGTGATTTTTACTTCAAGCTTACATTGGTTAGTGGTCATTAGTGTATTCTGAGTATCATTCTGCTGTATTAAAACAAAGAATGTTGATCAATATTGAATTGACCATTTATTTTTACTGACTGTCATATACTCTAAGATAACATCTAACCAAGTAAGTGGTTTTCAAGAATACTGTAAGACTGTAATCTGAATAATCATACTGTAAGTAATATAATGTTATACACAGCAGCTTTTTTGCATTTACATGCAATGGTAATTCCCTGGAATTGCATTTTCTAGTTATTATTGTTGTTGTTGTGTGGGTGTTTGTAGTTGTTGTTGCGTGGTGGTTTGTTGTTGTTGTTGTGTCGATGTTTGTAGTTGTTGTTGTATGGTGGTTGTTTGTAATTGTTGTTTTGTGGTGGTTGTTTATTATTGTTGTGTGGTGGTTGTTGTTGTTGTGTGGTGATTGTTTGTAATTGTTGTTTTGTGGTGGTTGTTTATTATTGTTGTGTGGTGGTTGTTTGTTATTGTTGTGTGATGTTTGTTGTTGTTGTGTGGTGGTTGTTGTTGTTGTTGTTGTATGTCTGTTGTGTGGATGTTTGTGTGAATGTTTGTTGTTGTTGTTTTGGTTGTGGTTGTGCTTGTTGTTGTGTGGTTGTGTGGTGGTTGTTGTGTGGTGGTGGTGGTTGTTGTTGTGGGATTGTTGTTGTTGTTGTTGTATGGTTGTTGTTGTGTGGCGATAGTTGTTGTTATTGTTGTTGTGTGGTGGTTGTTTGTTATTGTTGTTGTGTGGTGGTTGTTGTTGTTGTTGTGGGATTGTTGTTGTTGTATGGCTGTTGTGTGGTGGTTGTTAATATTATTGTTGTTGTGTGGATGTTTTGTTGTTGTTGGATGGTTGTTGTTTTTGTTGTGCGGTGGTTGTTGTTGTGTGATGTTTGTTGTTGTTGTGTGGTGGTTGATCCTGTTTTCTAGTCCTATATTAAATCTGTCCCTTTACTTGTGTTTTACAGGGCCTTGCTCCTGACCCCAACAGAACACACACAAAAAGAAGTGTTACTACATAAGCCACTACTTATGTCAGCTTATCTGTGGTTTTCCTGACTGATGTTTGGAGAGCAAGGAATCCAATGTTTGACGGCTCTTCAGTTCCACCTTTAATACAATCATTCCACAATCGCTCGAGGTTATGGACTGGACCATTCCCTCCTCTACCACGAAGGAGGTGGTCTTTATTTGTGGTACACATTTCAGACTAACCTTAGCCTGGCCTCTGCCTGCCTACGTACTTCCGCTCAATTTCTTTTCCCTACAGTACTCCCAGGGCTTAATTTGAGCCGGAACACGCCGGAATATGTTCTGGCACCTCCGACGTTGGATCCGGAACCTTTTTTATTGGATCCGTCAACTCAAGGATACAAGGAAGTTTATTGTCAAATGCATATAGTTAATGGAAGTATGAAATGCAGTGAAATTATGTCTGGTGTCAGCCTATTTGTGCATTTATGGGGGGGGGATTAAGTGGCAAGGGCTGCATAAGAAAGGTGGGGGAGGATTGGGATTGGGGGGGGGGCACCAACAAGGAACACCCAAGAGCAACAGGGGCAAGGAAAAACTCCCTTACCAAGTGTAACAGGACAAGGTCCACGCCCCTTGCTTAACCCAGTAGTGCCATTGCGAGTGGCTCTGTGCATTCGGAGGTGAGCCAATTAGCGTAGGGAAGTGGCTACATAAATTGTAACTTTTAATTTGAAGGCTGACGTCACAGCTGCATACTGTTGGTTGTCCACCTGACTCCTGCCTTCACCGCGGGATCCCTTGTGCTCTTTTGGCCTCCTGCTCACTGTGCATGCATCCAGTGACATTCCTGGTAGGTTATCGTGGCATTGCGTGAGTAGTAACGTTTCCTAAATGTTGTAGGCTAGTATAGCTAACACAAACTTTGGGGGTTTTAGGATTTGCTGTCGCCTGCTGAACATGGGCCTCATAGCCGACCTCAGCTGATTGGTATGTAATTTTAACCGTCTTCAAAATAATATGTAGCTTGCGTGGGTTTTTAATTGTATCTTTTTCGTGTAGCAGAGCTTGCGGTAACACAAGGAGCGGCAACATCAAGGCATCTTGGTTCAAGTTCCGAACGCTGCTGTTTTGTTTTGTTTTGTTTTGTCCGCGCCCAAGTTGTGTTAATCAATTTTAAACATTCCACACGGGAGAACTGTACAACGGACGCTCTCGTCCAGTTTTATTCTGTCTGAAAGTGGCCTCGAACGCTCTGCGCGTTAGGTGTCCATAGAAGCTGTGGTTGCTAAAATAAATGAACGTTTGTGTTTTTATTGTAAGTTGTCTCCAGAGTGTGAGTGCATATACGATGTATGGTGTGCATTAGAATTAGTGGCTCATTCGTTGATCTCTCCCTCTCTTGCTGGACAGGAGCTGCAGGCCAATTGGGTGGCGGGCTATCTCGGTGGTGGTGTCCCTTCACTTTTCCTGCTGTGGTGAATCTTGAGTATCTGGTATTGACATGTTCACGTGTGGTGTGTCTCTAGACTCTACTCTGATATACTCTCCAGCCCTGGCTAAGCTTCAGCCCTGTTCCTGGCTCTTCCTACCCTCCATCAGCTGTTAGCCCACTAATCTTTTGCAACACAGTCTGCTGTGTGTGTGTGTATTTGTGCATGTGTGATTGTGTATATTGTACATGTGTGTCCAGGCCTTGTAGGCCATTTGTGTCAGTGCCTTAGTGACTAAGGTTCTGACTGTCTGGAGAGAACCCACTCCCTGTATGTTTTAATATTTGTTAATAAAGACAGTTTATTTTTTTGGAACCACGCCTCTGGTTTCTGTGACCACGAACCTGTGTTGTCTGGTTGGGCTTCATGTATGAAGTTATAGTCCAATTGATTGAATATTCTGAGGGGCAGGGCCTCAGATGGCGTAGTCGACATTTCTATTAGAGAGCTAACCTACCACTTGCCACACAAGGAAGAAACCTTGGGCAGATCCACGGCTCAAGGGGCTAACCCAACTGCCAGGGGTTTTGGTGTGTGTGTTGGGGGGATGACAAGGGAGATGGGATAGTGTGCTGTATATGTGGGGAGAGGGCAGTGTGCAATATGTGTGTTGGAGAAGCTTCCTCATGAGACAATGTGCTGTGTATTTGGGGGGGGGGGGGGGGGAGTGTGCGGTAAGTATGTTGGTGATGTGTGTTGGAGAAGCTTCCTGATGAAATAATGTGCTGTGTATGTAGGGGAGAGGGGGGGCAGTGTACTGCAAGTATGGTGAAGGGACTTACTATTGCAAGCAGAGTACTGTATGTATGATGTATGATGTATGTATGCTGTGTGTGTAGGGAGGGAGGGGGGGGGCAGTGTGCAGCAAGTATGTAGAGGAGGCTTACGGCTCCCACACACAGCTGCGTGCTTCGCGTTGCTGGAGACGCATCCCATTCACTTTACATGGGCTCACGTGATCCGTTGCCGAACTGAATTGTGGGTCCGTCGCGTCGCGTTTCTCCCGCCACTCGCGTTGAGGAGTTCAGCTGTTGCTGCACCGACAGACGGCACCGGCCAATCAAGCCAATCTACTGACGGCACCAACCAATCACATTACGGTTTTACTTCAAGTCATTTGCATAGCTACCGTCGGGAACACCCACTGGCATGCATTGACGGAACGCAGCTGTGTGTGGGAGCCGTTACTGTAGCAAGCAGTGTGCTGTATGTATGTGAGGCAGTGTTGTAATGTAACGGAGTACAAAAAACTTCGTTACTGTACTTAAGTAGAAATTTCACGTATCTGTGCTTTACTTCGCTATTTAAATTTATGTCAACTTCCACTTTTACTCCACTAAGTTTCCTAGATAAAATGTATACTTTTACTCCGTTATATTTCCACTAAGCATCTTCGTTACTCGTTACTAAAACATAAAATTAGAAAAAATGTGTGCGACTGCAATAAGGGAGGTTTGGCGAATCACTGCTCCTAGATTGCATTACGCACGCTCCGCACGCTGCGCTCTATTTCAGCTCTTGTTTTTTGCTAAAGGAGGAGGACCGCCATGGAAGCACGAACACCTACTGGAGGACCTCCCGTCATAGGCGTGCATACATAGACACTAGGTGGTGCTAAAGCACTAGGAAGTTTGCCCTTTATCAACGAAAATGCCCTTTTGAAACTTGTTTTTTTTAAATTATTATTATTAATATTATTAAGATTTTACTGAGGTCGGTTTTGAAATGATCTTTTGAAAACCTGAGCCATTAAAAACGACTGAAACAATGCCCCGAAATTAGCTACCTCCTTGCGCACACCCGACCAGCCTATCTCTCCACCATAGCAGTTCAGTAAGCGTCTTCAGATAGCAGGCATGGTCGCTGACAGGCTGCTTCTCCCGTGCCCCATCAGCCAGGTAACATACAGATCAAGCAAAATCTTACAGTTTGCCCTCTAAGTCCAACATGTAATAATTTTGTTGTGCAGTAAAATGTCTCATTCAGCACCAAACAAGAATTTTTGCCGACTGGTCACCTGATAAACTAGTTGGTAGATGAAGCTAGATAACGTTTTACGCTGTAGCTCAAATCAATGACAGATAACGTGACGACCACGATAATTTCGGTAGATTTTGCAATTTTATGTGTTAGAAGAACGTTTTCTGTTGTATATTTTTTGTTAGGCAACATGTATTAACACATTCATTTGTGACAGAAGAAACGGGAAGTTCCCCATTACCTGTGAAAAATGCCCATCTGCATTCATTTAATGACAACAGTCAGTAGCCCACTATAACTCCTTCTCGTACTGTTTGGTCTCTTTATTGTCTTACAGATCAAGTAAAATCGTACAGTTTGCCCTCTAAGCCCAACGTGTAATCATTTTGTTGTGCAGTAAAATGTCTCATACAGCATCAAACAACTAAGCATTTTTAGCCGACTGGTCACCTGATAAAGTTGTACGCTGTAGCCCAAGTCAATGACAGATAACGTGAGGACGACCACATAAGCTACAAATAATTTCGGTAGAGTTTGCAATTGCAAATCTATGTGTTAAGACGAACGTTTTCTGTTGTATAGGTTTTGTTAGGCAAAAATAAATTAACACATTTTGGTCTCTTTATTGTCTTAGTTAGGGCCCGAGCACCCGAAGGGCGCAAGGCCCTATTGTTTTTGTAAGGATTATTATTAGGGCCCGAGCACCGAAGGGCGCAAGGCCCTATTGTTTTTGTAAGGATTATTATTAGGGCCCGAGCACCCGAAGGGCGCAAGGCCCTATTGTTTTTGTAAGGATTATTATTAGGGCCCGAGCACCGAAGGGCGCAAGGCCCTATTGTTTTTGTAAGGATTATTATTATTATTAGGGCCCGAGCACCCGAAGGGCGCAAGGCCCTATTGTTTTTGTAAGGATTATTATTATTATTATTATTGTTATTTCACTTTTTTGCTTTCCTGTTTTTGAGGTGGTTAACATGGTCGAAACCTCTTGAAATTTGGCACACACGTCAGGTGTCATGCATCGCAGTTAGGTACAAGAGCTTGACCCCGGGCGTGGCCCAGGGACTCGCTAGCGCCTCCTTAGGTGACTGATCTCGTGGTTGGCAAATATTTTGAGGTGGTTAACATAGTCGAAAACGCATGCAATTTAGCACACACATCAAGTGGTACATGAATAGACAGGGATAAAAGCTTGGCACCGGGCGTTGCCCAGGAACTCCATAGCGCCCCCTTACGTCACAGTGACTTGTGGTTGGCATATAGTTTTAGATACACACACCAAATTTGGTGGGTGTATGTAACTCCCAAAAACAAACAACTTTTGTATTAACATGCCATTAGCCACGCCCACAGGAAGTGAGGTAATTGAGATTTTGTGCGTTGTGGACATGATCAATTTTAACGTACTCCTCCTAGACGGTTGATCCGATTCATGTCAAGGTTGGTATACATGATGCCGAGATGTTCCTGATTATAAATTGTGAAGGTTTTTTTTGATATGTTGTAATTTGACGAAATGGCGAAATTATTAATTTTAATACCCTTCCACATAAACGATAAATGTGTCATAATTCACCATGCATGGCTTGAAATGTTTTAAATTTCACAGGTCATTGAAGACCATGTTAATGATAATATTCACATGCCCATAATGCATGTTTGGCATAGCGCCACCAACTGGCAACAGAAAGAATGACAATTATACTGATGTCACATGATCAATTTGAACATACTCCTCCAAGACGGTTTGTCAGATTCATTTGAAATTTGGCAAACATTATGCCAAGATGTCGCTGATGTTAAATTGTGAATGGATTTTTGAATGTTGTAATATATTTGATATGATTTTAATATCTCACCACATAAACAGGAAATGTGTCATAAATCACAGTGCATTGAATGAATGGTCTGAAACTTCTCAGGTTAATAGATATCATGATTATGATGATATCCAGACACCCAATGGGCCTGCCTGGCATAGCGCCACTACCTGGCCAAGCAGGAAATGTGCCAGAAATGGACAATGCCTTAAGTGATTGATCTGAAACTTTATAAAATATTGGATATCATTATTGTGATGATATTCACGTGCGTAATTCACAGGCCTAGCATAGCGCCACCTTCTGGCCAAGCAGGAAATATGCCAGAAATGCTCTATGCTTTGAATAAATGGTCTGAAACGTTTCAGGTTAATAGATATTATGATTATGATGATATCCATACACCCAATGGGCCTGCCTGGCATAGCGCCACCACCTGGTCAAGCAGTAAATGTGCCAGAAATGGACAATGCCTTAAGTGATTGATCTGAAAGTTGACAAACATTTTGGATATCATTATTGTGATGATATTCACATGTGTAATTGTCATGCCTAACATAGTGCCACCATCTGGCCAACCAAAAAGTCTATCAGAAATGTTCTTTGCTTAAAATGAATGGTCTGAAATTTCTCAGGTTAATATATATTATGATTATGATGACACCCAATGGGCATGCCTTGCATTACGCCCCCACCTGGCCAAGCGAGTAATTGTGGCAGAAAATAAAAAACAAAAACAACTAGCACACGCATTAAATATGTACATTTCACAAACGCACCACGTCGGTGCTTTGTTGGATTCCGACATGTCACGGGTTGCGGCCCGCAGGTGCTCGGGCCCGCCATCGCCGCTTGCGGCTATATTTATTATTGTTATTCCACTTTTTTGCTTTCCTGTTTTTGAGGTGGTTAACATGGTCGAAACCTATTGAAATTTGGCACACACGTCAGGTATCATGCATCGCAGTTAGGTACAAGAGCTTGACCCCGGGCGTGGCCCAGGGACTCGCTAGCGCCCCCTTAGGTGACTGATCCCGTGGTTGGCAAATATTTTGAGGTGGTTAACATAGTCGAAAACGCATGAAATTTAGCACACACATCAAGTGGTACAGTGAATAGACAGGGATAAAAGCTTGGCACCGGGCGTTGCCCAGGAACTCCATAGCGCCCCCTTACGTCACAGTGACTTGTGGTTGGCATATAGTTTTAGATACACACACCAAATTTGATGGGTGTGTGTAACTCCCAAAAACAATCAACTTTTGTATTAACATGCCATTAGCCACGCCCACAGGAAGTGAGGTAATTGAGATTTTGTGCGTTGTGGGCATGATCAATTTTAACATACTCCTCCTAGACGGTTGATCCGATTCATGTCAAAGTTGGTATACATGACGCTGAGATGTTCCTGATCATAAATTGTGAAGCCTTTTTTTGATATGTTGTAATTTGACGAAATGGCGAAATTATTAATTTTAATACCATTCCACATGAACAATAAATGTGTCATCATTCACCATGCATGGCTTGAAATGTTTTAAATTTCACAGGTCATTAAAGACCATGTTAATGATAATATTCACATGCCCATAATGCATGTTTGGCATAGCGCCACCACCTGGCAACAGAAAGAATGACAATTATACTGATTTCACATGATTAATTTGAACATACTCCTCCTAGACGGTTTGTCAGATTCATTTGAAATTTGGCAAACATTATGCCAAGATGTCGCTGATGTTAAATTGTGAAGGGATTTTTGAATGTTGTAATATATTTGATATGATTTTAATATCTCACCACATAAACAGGAAATGTGTCATAAATCACAGTGCATTGAATGAATGGTCTGAAACTTTTCAGGTTAATAGATATCATGATTATGATGATATCCAGACACCCAATGGGCCTGCCTGGCATAGCGCCACCACCTGGCCAAGCAAGATATGTGCCAGAAATGGAAAATGCCTTAAGTGATTGATCTGAAACTTTATAAAATATTGGATAGCATTATTGTGATGATATTCACAAGCGTAATTCACAGGCCTAGCATAGCGCCACCATCTGGCCAAGCAGGAAATGTGCCAGAAATGCTCAATGCTTTGAATAAATGGTCTGAAACTTCTCAGGTTAATAGATATTATGATTATGATGATATCCAGACACCCAATGGGCCTGTCTGCCATAGCGCCACCACCTGGTCAAGCAGGAAATGTGCCAGAAATGGACAATGCCTTAAGTGATTGATCTGAAAGTTTATTAAATATTGGATATCATTATTGTGATGATATTCACATGCGTAATTCACAGGCCTAGCATAGCGCCACCATCTGGCCAAGCAGATAGTGTGCCAGAAATGCTCAATGCTTTGAATAAATGGTCTGAAACTTCTCAGGTTAATAGATATTATGATTATGATGATATCCAGACACCCAATGGGCCTGCCTGGCATAGCGCCACCACCTGGTCAAGCAGGATATGTGCCAGAAAATAAAATACGAAAACAAATAGCACACGCATAAAATATGTACATTTCACAGATGCACCACGTCGGTGCTTTGTTGGATTCCGACATGTCACGGGTTGCGGCCCGCAGGTGCTCGGGCCCGCCATTGCCGCTTGCGGCTATATTTAGGGCCCGAGCACCCGAAGGGCGCAAGGCCCTATTGTTTTTGTAAGGATTATTATTATTATTATTATTGTTATTTCACTTTTTTGCTTTCCTGTTTTTGAGGTGGTTAACATGGTCGAAACCTCTTGAAATTTGGCACACACGTCAGGTGTCATGCATCGCAGTTAGGTACAAGAGCTTGACCCCGGGCGTGGCCCAGGGACTCGCTAGCGCCTCCTTAGGTGACTGATCTCGTGGTTGGCAAATATTTTGAGGTGGTTAACATAGTCGAAAACGCATGAAATTTAACACACACATCAAGTGGTACAGTGAATAGACAGGGATAAAAGCTTGGCACCGGGCGTTGCCCAGGAACTCCATAGCGCCCCCTTACGTCACAGTGACTTGTGGTTGGCATATAGTTTTAGATACACACACCAAATTTGGTGGGTGTATGTAACTCCCAAAAACAAACAACTCTTGTATTAACATGCCATTAGCCACGCCCACAGGAAGTGAGGTAAATGAGATTTTGTGCGTTGTGGACATGATCAATTTTAACGTACTCCTCCTAGACGGTTGATCCGATTCATGTCAAAGTTGGTATACATGATGCCGAGATGTTCCTGATTATAAATTGTGAAGTTTTTTTTCGATATGTTGTAATTTGACGAAATGGCAAAATTATTAATTTTAACACCCTTCCACATAAACAATAAATGTGTCATAATTCACCATGCATGGCTTGAAATGTTTTAAATTTCACAGGTCATTGAAGACCATGTTAATGATAATATTCACATGCCCATAATGCATGTTTGGCATAGCGCCACCAACTGGCAACAGAAAGAATGACAATTATACTGATGTCACATGATCAATTTGAACATACTCCTCCTAGACGGTTTGCCAGATTCATTTGAAATTTGGCAAACATTATGCCAAGATGTCGCTGATGTTAAATTGTGAAGGGATTTTTGAATATTGTAATATATTTGATATGATTTTAATATCTCACCACATAAACAGGAAATGTGTCATAAATCACAGTGCATTGAATGAATGGTCTGAAACTTCTCAGGTTAATAGATATCATGATTATGATGATATCCAGACACCCAATGGGCCTCCCTGGCATAGCGCCACCACCTGGCCAAGCAGGAAATGTGCCAGAAATGGACAATGCCTTAAGTGATTGATCTGAAACTTTATAAAATATTGGATATCATTATTGTGATGATATTCACATTCGTAATTCACAGGCCTAACATAGCGCCACCTTCTGGCCAAGCAGGAAATGTGCCAGAAATGCTCTATGCTTTGAATAAATGGTCTGAAACTTTTCAGGTTAATAGATATTATGATTATGATGATATCCAGATACCCAATGGGCCTGCCTGGCATAGCGCCACCACCTGGCCAAGCAGGAAAATGTGCCAGAAATTGGTAATGCCTTTATTGGTTGATCTGAAACTTTACAAAATATTGGATGTCATTATTGTGATGATATTCACATGTCTAATTTCCATGTCTAACATAGCGCCACCATCTGGCCAAACAGGAAATGTGCCAGAAATGGGTAATGCCTTAACTGATTTATTTGAAACTTGGTAGGTATAAAATATTTGAAATCATTATTGTGATGATATTCACATGTGTAATTCTGATGCCTAGTATACCGCCACCATCTGGCCAAGCATGAAATGTGCCAGAAATGCTCTATGCTTTGAATGAATGGTCTGAAACTTAACAGGTTAATACATATTAGGATTATGATGATATCCACACACCCAATGGGCCTGCCTGGCATAGCGCCACCACCTGGTCAAGCAGGAAATGTGCCAGAAATGGACGATGCCTTAACTGATTAATCTGAAACTTTATAAAATATTGGATATTATTGTGATGACATTCACATGTGGAATTCACATGCTTAGCATAGCGCCACCATCTGGCCAATCAGGAAATGTGCCAAAAATGTTCAATGCTTTGACTGATTGATCTGAAATTTTACACAAAATTAGATATCATGATGATGATATTCATATGTCTTTTTAACATGCCTTGCATAGCGCCACCAATTGGCAAGAGAAGGAATGTGTTTTTTCCAAGTCTGTTGGATATTACAATCAGATGCATCTGATTAATCAGATTAGGTGTATATGACATCCAAACACCCAATATGCCGGTGTGGCATAGCGCCATCAGCTGGCCATAGTCAGAATAGTTTTTGGAATTTATTTACAAAATTTTAATTAAATATCATTATTTTGATGATATTTACATGTGTAATTTCCATGCCTAACATAGCGCCACCATCTGGCCAACCAAAAATGCATCAGAAATGTTCTTTGCTTAAAATGAATAGTCTGAAATTTCTCAGGTTAATATATATTATGATTATGATGACATCCAATGGGCCTGCCTTTCATTGCGCCCCCACCTGGCCAAGCAAGTAAATGTGCCAGAAAATAAAATGCAAAAACAAATAGTACACACATCAAATATGCACATTTCGCAAACGCACCACGTCAGTGCTTTGTTGGATTCCGAAATGTCACGGGTTGCGGCCCGCAGGTGCTCGGGCCCGCCATTGCCGCTTGCGGCTATATTTAGGGCCCGAGCACCGAAGGGCGCAAGGCCCTATTGTTTTTGTAAGGATTATTATTATTATTATTATTCATTATTCTACTTTTTTGCTTTCCTGTTTTTGAAGTGGTTAACATTGCCAAAAATTCTTGAAATGTGGCACACACGTCAAGTGTCACGCATCGCAGTTATGTACAAGAGTTTGACTCCGGGCGTGGCCCAGGGTCTCGCTAGCGCCCCCTTAGGTGACTGATCTCGTGGTTGGCATATATTTTGAGGTGGTTAACATGAACGAAAAGTCTTGAAATTTGACACACACATCAGGTGTCACACAAAGCAGCTAGGTACAAAAGCTTGGCCCCGGGCATGGCCCAGGGACTCGCTAGCGCCCCCTTACGCCTCCTTAGGTGACTGATCCCGTGGTTGGCATATAATTTCAGCTACACACACCAAATTTGGTAGGTGTCTGTATCTCTCCAAGATGAACAACTTTCCTATGTACAATGCATTAGCCACGCCCAACAGGAAGTGAGATATTTGGGATTTTGTGCAGACTAATGTGATGAAATATGTGCTGAATTGTGATCCCAAAAGAGGTGCTTCCCATGGGTGAAAACGCATGAAATTTGGCACACACATCAAGTGATACAGTGAATAGACAGGGATAAAAGCTTGGCACCGGGCGTTGGCCAGGAACTCCATAGCGCCCCCTTATGTCACTGTGACTTGTGGTTGGCATATAGTTTTATATACACACACCAAATTTGGTGGGTGTATGTAACTCCCAAAACCAAACAACTTTTGTATAAACATGTCATTAGCCACGCCCACAGGAAGTGAGGTAATTGAGATTTTGTGCGTTGTGGACATGATCAATTTTAACGTACTCCTCCTAGACGGTTGATCCGATTCATGTCAAGGTTGGTATACATGATGCCGAGATGTTCCTGATTATAAATTGTGAAGGTTTTTTTTGATATGTTGTAATTTGACGAAATGGCGAAATTATTACTTTTAATACCCTTCCACATAAACAAAAAATGTGTCATAATTCACCATGCATGGCTTGAAATGTTTTAAATTTCACAGGTCATTGAAGACCATGTTAATGATAATATTCACATGCCCATAATGCATGTTTGGCATAGCGCCACCAACTGGCAGCAGAAAGAATGACATTTACACTGATGTCACATGATCAATTTGAACATACTCCTCCTAGACGGTTTGTCAGATTCATTTGAAATTTGGCGAATATTATGCCAAGATGTCGCTGATGTTAAATTGTGAAGGGATTTTTGATAACTTATATATTTGATATGATTTTAATATCTCACCACATAAACAGGAAATGTGTCATAAATCACAGTGCATTGAATGAATGGTCTGAAACTTCTCAGGTTAATAGATATCATGATTATGATGATATCCAGACACCCAATGGGCCTGCCTGACATAGCGCCACCACCTGGCCAAGCAGGAAATGTGCCAGAAATGGACAATGCCTTAAGTGATTGATCTGAAACTTTATAAAATATCAGACATCATTATTGTGATGATATTCACATTCGTAATTCACAGGCCTAGCATAGCGCCACCATCTGGCCAAGCAGGAAATGTGCCAGAAATGCTCTATGCTTTGAATAAATGGTCTGACACTTCTCATGGTAATAGATATTACGATTATGATGATATCCAGACACCCAATGGGCCTGCCTGGCATAGCGCCACCACCTGGTCAAGCAGGAAATGTGACTGATCCCGTGGTTGGCAAATATTTTGAGGTGGTTAACATAATCGAAAAGTCTTGAAATTTGACACACACATCAGGTGTCACACAAAGCAGCTAGGTACAAAAGCTTGGCCCCGGGCATGGCCCAGGGACTCGCTAGCGCCCCCTTACGCCTCCTTAGGTGACTGATCCCGTGGTTGGCATATAATTTAAGCTACACACACCAAATTTGGTAGGTGTCTGTATCTCTCCAAGATGAACAACTTTCCTATGTACAATGCATTAGCCACGCCCAACAGGAAGTGAGATATTTGGGATTTTGTGCAGACTAATGTGATGAAATATGTGCTGAATTGTGATCCCAAAAGAGGTGCTTCCCATGGGTGAAAACGCATGAAATTTGGCACACACATCAAGTGATACAGTGAATAGACATGGATAAAAGCTTGGCACCGGGCGTTGGCCAGGAACTCCATAGCGCCCCCTTATGTCACTGTGACTTGTGGTTGGCATATAGTTTTAGATACACACACCAAATTTGGTGGGTGTATGTAACTCCCAAAACCAAACAACTTTTGTATTAACATGTCATTAGCCACGCCCACAGGAAGTGAGGTAATTGAGATTTTGTGCGTTGTGGACATGATCAATTTTAACATACTCCTCCTAGACGGTTGATCCGATTCATGTCAAAGTTGGTATACATGACGCCGAGATGTTCCTGATTATAAATTGTGAAGCCTTTTTTTGATATGTTGTAATTTGACGAAATGGCGAAATTATTAATTTTAATACCCTTCCACATGAACAATAAATGTGTCATAATTCACCATGCATGGCTTGAAATGTTTTAAATTTCACAGGTCATTAAAGACCATGTTAATGATAATATTCACATGCCCATAATGCATGTTTGGCATAGCGCCACCACCTGGCAACAGAAAGAATGACAATTATACTGATTTCATATGATCGATCAATTTGAACATACTCCTCCTAGACGGTTTGTCAGATTCATTTGAAATTTGGCGAATATTATGCCAAGCTGTCGCTGATGTTAAATTGTGAAGGGATTTTTGATAACTTATATATTTGATATGATTTTAATATCTCACCACATAAACAGGAAATGTGTCATAAATCACAGTGCATTGAATGAATGGTCTGAAACTTCTCAGGTTAATTGATATCATGATTATGATGATATCCAGACACCCAATGGGCCTGCCTGACATAGCGCCACCACCTGGCCAAGCAGGAAATGTGCCAGAAATGGACAATGCCTTAAGTGATTGATCTGAAACTTTATAAAATATTGGATATCATTATTGTGATGATATTCACATGCGTAATTCACAGGCCTAGCATAGCGCCACCTTCTGGCCAAGCAGGAAATGTGCCAGAAATGCTCTATGCTTTGAATAAATGGTCTGAAACTTCTCAGGTTAATAGATATTATGATTATGATGATATCCAGACACCCAATGGGCCTGCCTGGCATAGCGCCACCACCTGGTCAAGCAGGAAATGTGCCAGAAAATGGACAATGCCTTAAGTGATTGATCTGTTTACAAAAAAGTTGGATATCATTATTGTAATGATATTCACATGTGTAATTTCCATGCCTAACATAGCGCCACCATCTGGCCAACCAAAAAGTGCATCAGAAATGTTCTTTGCTTAAAATGAATGGTCTGAAATTTCTCAGGTTAATATATATTATGATTATGATGACACCCAATGGGCCTGCCTTGCATTGCACCCCCACCTGGCCAAGCAAGTACATGTGGCAGAAAATAAAATACAAAAACAAGTAGCACACGCATCAAATATGTACATTTCACAAATGCACCACATCGGTGCTTTGTTGGATTCCGACATGTCACGGGTTGCGGCCCGCAGGTGCTCGGGCCCGCCATTGCCGCTTGCGGCTATATTTAGGGCCCGAGCACCCGAAGGGCGCAAGGCCCTATTGTTTTTGTAAGGATTATTATTATTATTAGGGCCCGAGCACCCGAAGGGCGCAAGGCCCTATTGTTTTTGTAAGGATTATTATTATTATTATTATTATTATTATTATTTCACTTTTTTGCTTTCCTGTTTTTGAGGTGGTTAACATGGTCGAAACCTCTTGAAATTTGGCACACACGTCAGGTGTCATGCATCGCAGTTAGGTACAAGAGCTTGACCCCGGGCGTGGCCCAGGGACTCGCTAGCGCCTCCTTAGGTGACTGATCTCGTGGTTGGCAAATATTTTGAGGTGGTTAACATAGTCGAAAACGCATGAAATTTAGCACACACATCAAGTGGTACAGTGAATAGACAGGGATAAAAGCTTGGCACCGGGCGTTGCCCAGGAACTCCATAGCGCCCCCTTACGTCACAGTGACTTGTGGTTGGCATATAGTTTTAGATACACACACCAAATTTGGTGGGTGTATGTAACTCCCAAAAACAAACAACTTTTGTATTAACATGCCATTAGCCACGCCCACAGGAAGTGAGGTAATTGAGATTTTGTGCGTTGTGGACATGATCAATTTTAACGTACTCCTCCTAGACGGTTGCTCCGATTCATGTCAAAGTTAGTATACATGATGCCGAGATGTTCCTGATGATAAATTGTGAAGTTGTTTTTTGATATGTTGTAATTTGACGAAATGGCGAAATTATTAATTTTAATACCCTTCCACATAAACAATAAATGTGTCATAATTCACCATGCATGGCTTGAAATGTTTTAAATTTCACAGGTCATTGAAGACCATGTAAATGATAATATTCACATGCCCATAATGCATGTTTGGCATAGCGCCACCAACTGGCAACAGAAAGAATGACAATTATACTGATGTCACATGATCAATTTGAACATACTCCTCCAAGACGGTTTGTCAGATTCATTTGAAATTTGGCAAACATTATGCCAAGATGTCGCTGATGTTAAATTGTGAATGGATTTTGGAATGTTGTAATATATTTGATATGATTTTAATATCTCACCACATAAACAGGAAATGTGTCATAAATCACAGTGCATTGAATGAATGGTCTGAAACTTCTCAGGTTAATAGATATCATGATTATGATGATATCCAGACACCCAATGGGCCTGCCTGGCATAGCGCCACCACCTGGCCAAGCAGGAAATGTGCCAGAAATGGACAATGCCTTAAGTGATTGATCTGAAACTTTATAAAATATTGGATATCATTATTGTCATGATATTCACATGTGTCATTTCAATGTCTAACATAGCGCCACCATCTGGCCAACCAAAAAGTGTATCAGAAATGTTCTTTGCTTAAAATGAATGGACTGAAATTTCTCAGGTTAATATATATTATGATTATGATGACACCCAATGGGCCTGCCTTGCATTGCGCCCCCACCTGGCCAAGCAAGTACATGTGGCAGAAAATAAAATACAAAAACAACTAGCACAAGCATTACATATGTACATTTCACAAACGCACCACGTCGGTGCTTTGTTGGATTCCGACATGTCACGGGTTGCGGCCCGCAGGTGCTCGGGCCCGCCATTGCCGCTTGCGGCTATATTTATTAGGGCCCGAGCACCCGAAGGGCGCAAGGCCCTATTGTTTTTGTAAGGATTATTATTATTATTATTATTGTTATTTCACTTTTTTGCTTTCCTGTTTTTGAGGTGGTTAACATGGTCGAAACCTCTTGAAATTTGGCACACACGTCAGGTGTCATGCATCGCAGTTAGGTACAAGAGCTTGACCCCGGGCGTGGCCCAGGGACTCGCTAGCGCCTCCTTAGGTGACTGATCTCGTGGTTGGCAAATATTTTGAGGTGGTTAACATAGTCGAAAACGCATGAAATTTAACACACACATCAAGTGGTACAGTGAATAGACAGGGATAAAAGCTTGGCACCGGGCGTTGCCCAGGAACTCCATAGCGCCCCCTTACGTCACAGTGACTTGTGGTTGGCATATAGTTTTAGATACACACACCAAATTTGGTGGGTGTATGTAACTCCCAAAAACAAACAACTTTTGTATTAACATGCCATTAGCCACGCCCACAGGAAGTGAGGTAATTGAGATTTTGTGCGTTGTGGATATGATCAATTTTAACGTACTCCTCCTAGACGGTTGATCCAACTCATGTCAAAGTTGGTATACATGACGCCGAGATGTTCCTGATGATAAATTGTGAAGCGTTTTTTTGATATGTTGTAATTTGACAAAATGGCGAAATTATTAATTTTAATACCCTTTCACATAAACAATAAATGTGTCATAATTAACCATGCATGGCTTGAAATGTTTTAAATTTCACAGGTCATGGAAGACCATGTTAATGATAATATTCACATGCCCATAATGCATGTTTGGCATAGCGCCACCAACTGGCAACAGAAAGAATGACAATTATACTGATGTCATATGATCAATTTGAACATACTCCTCCTAGACGGTTTGTCAGATTCATTTGAAATTTGGCAAACATTATGCCAAGATGTCGCTGATGTTAAATTGTGAAGGTATTTTTGAATGTTGTAATATATTTGATATGATTTTAATATCTCACCACATAAACAGGAAATGTGTCATAAATCACAGTGCATTGAATGAATGGTCTGAAACTTCTCAGGTTAATAGATATCATGATTATGATGATATCCAGACACCAAATGGGCCTGCCTGGCATAGCGCCACCACCTGGCCAAGCAGGAAATGTGCCAGAAATGGAAAATGCCTTAAGTGATTGATCTGAAACTTTATAAAATATTGGATATCATTATTGTGATGATATTCACATGCGTAATTCACAGGCCTAGCATAGCGCCACCTTCTGGCCAAGCAGGAAATGTGCCAGAAATGCTCTATGCTTTGAATAAATGGTCTGAAACTTCTCAGGTTAATAGATATTATGATTATGATGATATCCAGACACCCAATGGGCCTGCCTGGCATAGCGCCACCACCTGGTCAAGCAGGAAATGTGCAAGAAATGGACAATGCCTTAAGTGATTGATCTGAAAGTGTACAAACATTTTGGATATCATTATTGTGATGATATTCACATGTGTAATTTCAATGCCTAACATAGCGCCACCATCTGGCCAACCAAAAAGTGTATCAGAAATGTTTTTTGCTTAAAATGAATGGTCTGAAATTTCTCAGGTTAATATATATTATGATTATGATGACACCCAATGGGCCTGCCTTGCATTACGCCCCCACCTGGCCAAGCGAGTAAATGTGGCAGAAAATAAAATACAAAAGCAAATAGCCCACGCATCAAATATGTACATTTCACACACGCACCACGTCGGGGCTTTGTTGGATTCCGACATGTCACGGGTTGCGGCCCGCAGGTGCTCGGGCCCGCCATTGCCGCTTGCGGCTATATTTAGGGCCCGAGCACCGAAGGGCGCAAGGCCCTATTGTTTTTGTAAGGATTATTATTATTATTATTATTATTATTATTATTATTGTTATTCCACTTTTTTGCTTTCCTGTTTTTGAGGTGGTTAACATGGTCGAAAATTCTTGAAATTTGGCACACACGTCAGGTGTCACGCAACGCAGTTAGGTACAAGAGCTTGACCTCGGGTGTGGCCCAGAGACTCGCTAGCGCCCCCTTAGGTGACTGATCCCGTGGTTGGCATATATTTTGAGGTGGTTAACATGGTCGAAAACGCATGAAATTTGGCACACACATCAAGTGGTACAGTGAATAGACAGGGATAAAAGCTTGGCACCGGGCGTTGCCCAGGAACTCCATAGCGCCCCCTTATGTCACAGTGACTTGTGGTTGGCATATAGTTTTAGATACACACACCAAATTTGGTGGGTGTATGCAACTCCCAAAACCAAACGACTTTTGTATTAACATGCCATTAGCCACGCCCACAGGAAGTGAGGTAACTGAGAATTTGTGCGATGTGGACATGATCAATTTTAACGTACTCCTCCTAGACGGTTGATCCGATTCATGTCAAAGTTGGTATACATGACGCCGAGATGTTCCTGATTCTAAATTGTGAAGCCTTTTTTTGATATGTTGTAATTTGACGAAATGGCGAATTTATTAATTTTAGTACCCTTCCACATAAACAATAAATGTGTTATAATTCACCATGCATGGCTTGAAATTTTTTAAATTTCACAGGTCATTGAAGACCATGTTGATGATAATATTCACATGCCCATAATGCATGTTTGGCATAGCGCCACCAACTGGCAACAGAAAGAATGACAATTATACTGATGTAACATGATCAATTTGAACATACTCCTCCTAGACGGTTTGTCAGATTCATTTGAAATTTGGCAAACATTATGCCAAGATGTCGCTGATGTTAAATTGTGAATGGATTTTTTAATGTTGTAATATATTTGATATGATTTTAATATCTCACCACATAAACAGGAAATGTGTCATAAATCACAGTGCATTGAATGAATGGTCTGAAACTTCTCAGGTTAATAGATATCATGATTATGATGATATCCAGACACCCAATGGGCCTGCCTGGCATAGCGCCACCACCTGGCCAAGCAGGAAATGTGCCAGAAATGGACAATGCCTTAAGTGATTGATCTGAAACTTTATAAAATATCGGATATCATTATTGTGATGATATTCACATGCGTAAATTCACAGGCCTAGCATAGCGCCACCTTCTGGCCAAGCAGGAAATGTGCCAGAAATGCTCTATGCTTTGAATAAATGGTCTGAAACTTTTCAGGTTAATAGATATTAATATTATGATGATATCCAGACACCCAATGGGCCTGCCTGGCATAGCGCCACCACCTGGTCAAGCAGTAAATGTGTCAGAAATGGACAATGCCTTAAGTGATTGATCTGAATGTTTACAAACATTTTGGATATCATTATTGTGATGATATTCACATGTGTAATTTTCATTCCTAACATAGCGCCACCATCTGGCCAACCAAAAAGTGTATCAGAAATGTTCTTTGTTTAAAATGAATGGTCTGAAATTTCTCAGGTTAATATATATTATGATTATGATGACACCCAATGGGCCTGCCTTGCATTACGCCCCCACCTGGCCAAGCGAGTAAATGTGGCAGACAATAAAATACAAAAACAACTAGCACACGCATTAAAAATGTACATTTCACAAATGCACCACGTCGGTGCTTTGTTGGATTCCGACATGTCACGGGTTGCGGCCCGCAGGTGCTCGGGCCCGCCATTGCCGCTTGCGGCTATATTTATTATTATTATTCATTATTCTATTTTTTTGCTTTCCTGTTTTTGAAGTGGTTAACATTGCCAAAAATTCTTGAAATGTGGCACACACGTCAAGTGTCACGCATCGCAGTTATGTACAAGAGTTTGACTCCGGGCGTGGCCCAGGGTCTCGCTAGCGCCCCCTTAGGTGACTGATCTCGTGGTTGGCATATATTTTGAGGTGGTTAACATGAACGAAAAGTCTTGAAATTTGACACACACATCAGGTGTCACACAAAGCAGCTAGGTACAAAAGCTTGGCCCCGGGCATGGCCCAGGGACTCGCTAGCGCCCCCTTACGCCTCCTTAGGTGACTGATCCCGTGGTTGGCATATAATTTAAGCTACACACACCAAATTTGGTAGGTGTCTGTATCTCTCCAAGATGAACAACTTTCCTATGTACAATGCATTAGCCACGCCCAACAGGAAGTGAGATATTTGGGATTTTGTGCAGACTAATGTGATGAAATATGTGCTGAATTGTGATCCCAAAAGAGGTGCTTCCCATGGGTGAAAACGCATGAAATTTGGCACACACATCAAGTGATACAGTGAATAGACATGGATAAAAGCTTGGCACCGGGCGTTGGCCAGGAACTCCATAGCGCCCCCTTATGTCACTGTGACTTGTGGTTGGCATATAGTTTTAGATACACACACCAAATTTGGTGGGTGTATGTAACTCCCAAAACCAAACAACTTTTGTATTAACATGTCATTAGCCACGCCCACAGGAAGTGAGGTAATTGAGATTTTGTGCGTTGTGGACATGATCAATTTTAACATACTCCTCCTAGACGGTTGATCCGATTCATGTCAAAGTTGGTATACATGACGCCGAGATGTTCCTGATTATAAATTGTGAAGCCTTTTTTTGATATGTTGTAATTTGACGAAATGGCGAAATTATTAATTTTAATACCATTCCACATGAACAATAAATGTGTCATAATTCACCATGCATGGCTTGAAATGTTTTAAATTTCACAGGTCATTAAAGACCATGTTAATGATAATATTCACATGCCCATAATGCATGTTTGGCATAGCGCCACCACCTGGCAACAGAAAGAATGACAATTATACTGATTTCACATGATCAATTTGAACATACTCCTCAAGTGATTGATCTGAAACTTTATAAAATATTGGATAGCATTATTGTGATGATATTCACAAGCGTAATTCACAGGCCTAGCATAGCGCCACCATCTGGCCAAGCGGGAAATGTGCCAGAAATGCTCAATGCTTTGAATAAATGGTCTGAAACTTCTCAGGTTAATAGATATTATGATTATGATGATATCCAGACACCCAATGGGCCTGTCTGCCATAGCGCCACCACCTGGTCAAGCAGGAAATGTGCCAGAAATGGACAATGCCTTAAGTGATTGATCTGAAAGTTTATTAAATATTGGATATCATTATTGTGATGATATTCACATGCGTAATTCACAGGCCTAGCATAGCGCCACCATCTGGCCAAGCAGATAGTGTGCCAGAAATGCTCAATGCTTTGAATAAATGGTCTGAAACTTCTCAGGTTAATAGATATTATGATTATGATGATATCCAGACACCCAATGGGCCTGCCTGGCATAGCGCCACCACCTGGTCAAGCAGGATATGTGCCAGAAAATAAAATACGAAAACAAATAGCACACGCATAAAATATATACATTTCACAGATGCACCACGTCGGTGCTTTGTTGGATTCCGACATGTCACGGGTTGCGGCCCGCAGGTGCTCGGGCCCGCCATTGCCGCTTGCGGCTATATTTATTATTATTATTATTATTTGTTCACCTTTTTGCTATTTTTGAGGTGGTTAACATGTATGAAAAGTCTTGGAATTTGGCACACACATCTGGTATCACACTGGCTACACAGGCATAAAGGCTTGGCCCCGGGCGTGGCCCAGTGACTCAGTAGCGCCCCCTTAGGTGATTGATCCAGTGGTTGGCACATACTTTCAGCTAGACACACCAAATTCGGTAGGTGTGTGTATCTCCCCAAGATGAACAACTTTCGTATGTACGATGCATTAGCCACGCCCAACAGGAAGTGAGGTATTTGGGATTTTGTGCGGACTAAAATGTGATGAATTGTGATGCCAAAAGAGGATCTTCCCATCGGTGAAAATGCATGAAATTTGGCACACACGTCAAGAGGTACCATGAATATACAGGGGAAAAGCCTTGGCACTGGGCGTTGCCCAGGAACTCCATAGCGCCCCCTTATGTCACTGTGACTTGTGGTTGGCATATAGTTTTAGATACACACACCAAATTTGGTGGGTGCATGTAACTCCCAAAAACAATCAACTTTTGTATTAACATGCCATTAGCCACGCCCACAGGAAGTGAGGTAATTGGGATTTTGTGCGTTGTGGACATGACCAATTTTAATGTACTCCTCCTAGACGGTTGATCCGATTCATGTGAAAGTCGGTATACATAATGCCAATATGCTTCTGATTCTAAATTGTGAAGCTTTTTTTGATATATTGTAATTTAACAAAATGGCGAAACTATGAATTGTAATACCCTTCCACATAAACAATAAATGTGTCTTAATTCACCATGCATGGCTTGAAATGTTTTAAATTTCACAGGTTATTGAATACCATGGTAATGACAATATTCACAAGCCCATAATCCATATTTCGCATAGCGCCACCCACTGGCAACAAAAAGAATGACAAGAACACTGATGCCACATGATAGATTTGAACGTACTCCTCCTAGACGGTTTGTCAGATTCATGTGAAATTTGGCAAATATGATGGCAAGATAACGCTGATGTTAAATTGTGAAGGGATTTTTGATATGTTGTAATATGTTATGATTATAATATCTTGCACATAAACAGGAAATGTGTCATAAAGTCAAAGTGCATTGATTGAACAGTCTGAAACTTCTCAGGTTCATAGATATTAAGATTATGAGAATAATCAGAAACCCTATTGGCCTGCCTGGCATAGCGCCACCACCTGGCCAAACAGGAAATGTGTTGGAATGGGCAATTCCTTAACTGATTTATTTGAAACCTAGTAGGTATACAATATTGGAAATCATTATTGTGATGATGTGCACATATGTCATTCAGATGGCTAGCATAGCGCCACCATCTGGCCAAGCATGAAATGTGCCAGAAATGTTCTATGCTTTGAATGAATGGTCTGAAACTTAACAGGTTAATAGATATTATGATTATGATGATATCCAGACACCTAATGGGCCTGCCTGGCATAGCGCCACCACCTGGCCAAGGGAGAAATGTGCCAGAAATGGGCAATGCCTTAACTGTTTGATCTCAAACTTGATAAAATATTGGATATCAATATTCTGATGATGTTCACTTGTGTAATTCCCATGCCTAGCATTGCGCCACCATCTGGACAAGCAGGAAGTGTGTCAGAAATGTTCTATGCTTTGAATGAATGGTTTGAAACTTCTCAGGTTAATAAATAATATGATTATGATGACATCCAGACACCCAATGGGCCTGCCTGGCATAGCGCCCCCACCTGGCCAAGCAAGAAAATGTGCCAGAAAATAACATGCAACTACAAATAGCACACACATCAAATATGTACATTACACAAACGCACCGTGTCAGTGCTTTGTTGGATTCCGAAATGTCACAGGTTGCGGACCGGAGGTGCTCGGGCCCGCCATTGCCGCTTGCGGCTATATTTGTATATTGATTTACTAATTGCAGCACAAGTCAAATTTCGCTAACGTGCGCTAAAAAGTGCCCCCCCCCCCCACCTCCTGAGCACCTGCCCCCCAAAATGTCTGTGCACGCCACTGCCTCCCGTTATCATAGACGACCACCCCGAGTGGAGGATAGTGGTGAACTCGGTGAACAGGGTAGTGGTGAATATAACGTCATACACCCGTGGCCGTATTTGCAAGAAATGTTTCTGTACATCGGCTACCTGTCCTAGCGGCCTGTGAAAGGCTATTTATGACCGCCGCTAGCGAAGCTAGCGAAGCGGTCATATAGGGATTGTCAAAGTTTTTTTTTTTTTTTTTTTTTTCGTCATCTACTTCCTGAATTTTTGGTCAACGATACCCGGGACACCGAACCACCGGGGCACATGAAATTTAGTGGGTATGTAGCCCCACTAGACTTTTACGGAAAAATTTCGTTTCGTCCACGGGGTCCACTCCCCCCCCCCCCCCCCCCCCCGTGCTGGGCCCCCCGAACCGCAAAAAAAGCAGTTTTTCCTAAATAACTACCTGAACCGTGGCACCAAGGATGAAGAATCTTTTATGGTATGTTGGTCTCAAGGGCCCACATCAATCTGGCCCATAATCACTCATTTGTGATTTGCACCCCCCCCGGTAAAAAATGAAAATGCAATATTATTCTGCTTTAATCGCCCCTATCTTCAGTTAAGATGTTCAGAACTGCACCAAATTTTATGTATATGATTGACCTGGCATTCTCTGGGGGTATGCCAAGTTTCGTAGAATTTCATCCATGGGGGGGTCTTTAAAAAATTAGATTATGTGTACATTTAGTGACTGTACACTCATTGGCCTGTAGATGGCGGTGCACACATATACACATGCACACACACACAGGCACCCACATACTATCGGTATTAGAACGGCCGATACATAATTACAAATTCAGTAGGATTAAAAGAAAGCCAAAATAAATATTCATCATCATCATGGCTGCATTTCCAGTATTGGCGATAAGTAGTCGTTTGTCCACTAGATGGCGCATCGTTGCAGTGAGACGTAATTTTGTTGGAAGTTAAACGTGGGTTGGAATAACAATGGACGCTTCCAACAAGGACTATAGTTTACCGCAGAGAACGTCTAATAAGGATAGGATGATGTTCACATGAAATGTAATTCCCATTTCTTCTTGAAGCCGAAATAAATCTGAGGATGTTTATCGGACATGCTTGGTTTTTACTGCAGGTACGTTAATCTTATATCAATAAGGACCTAGGTAATGTTACCGTCAGCGTTGGTTGAGTGATGGAGGCCAATTTGATTGATTGCATTTGTAGAAAACTATAAATGCGGTTATACCAAGCAAATTGATAGCAGCACTGTAATTGTATCTTTCGACTGTCATTTGTTGCACGTGCTACAAAAATCATTTTGTGCAATGGAAGATTTACCAACGTTACACCGGTCTGATACAGTTTTGCCTATACATGCGTGAGACTGAGACGCCTGTTTATTTTGTTTTAAGTGCGTGCAGGGTGTGAGAGGGGAATCGATGCGCTTTCCTTGACTCATGGAGCTGCGTGAATTTTATTACAACTTTTCGCCACGATATGGCAATTTAAGTCCGCTTGATACTGTAAGGCGTAAGCCATTGGTTTCCAAAGGAGATTTTATTTGTGTCGCCAGCATAGCCTATTGACAATTTATGTTGTAAATAGGCCTACCTTATAAGCCTACCTGTAGCTTAGGGAAGCTAACAGCTTTCTATTAGGATCTAGTTTGTTAGTTACAGTTTTGTCATAACTCCCTGATGCATTTTTGCATTTAGAATAGCCAGAGCGTGAACAATATCGGGTGCCTATGGACTAGGCTTGGTGAACCCAGCCTGATCTGCCCGCTATTTATTTTTTGATTTCTTAAAAGATTGAGCTTGGTCTGGTGAAAGCCAGACTAGCCATGGACCTCACTTACACAATGCAAGGGAACATGAATCAGCCTATATTTGCACGAACAATAACGGACAACAGCTCTTCAACTTTGGCCCGTTAAAATGTGTATGAACAGTCTAGCGACGCATTTCATCAAGGCCCATTTGGACATGTCAGTTATTTGCACCACTAGATGTAAAACAGCATTTCGTTTCAGACTACTGTTACTTAATTTGTGCATTAACAATAACGTTTCAGACTACTGTTACTTTAATTTGTGCATTGACAATAAAGTATTACATGAACTAAAGATGACTAAAATCTTAGAAGAAGAAACATTCACAAAAAAATCCATCCATCCAAAAATGACCTTTGTTTTTGATAGCTGTTGAAAACGGCATGGAACTGACAGAGATGTTTTTGTAAATAAATAAATAAATAAACAAATAAATAAATAACATTATGCTGATACCTTTTGCTTTTCCCAAATACAATGTAGCCTACAGGTGTAAGTGACCTTTCATCAATCCAGTTGCAATGGATGAACTGTGATGAACTGCCCTACTTGTGATTGTTTAGAGATTTTAAAGGTTTTATAACAATGCTACATCTTCTTTGGCTATTCTACAATCTATTCACCTTTTCAGCACCAGTAGGCTACTTTCTGTGCAGCCGCACACACACACTCAGGCATGCCAAACAAGCATACACAAAAGTTTCAAGAGTGGGGGATGGAGTAAAATATGGAGACAAATTGAAGTGTGATTTATTTTCGCGGAACGGATGTACAGGACTGAGCGGCGGTCATATTTTGTACCGCTATGCGGTACATCTAGTTATCCATAGCATTGCAGGAGTTGTGTTCAGTCCAAGAAGAGTAAGACTGAATCAGGCCCGGGGTGGGTAATCGGGAGAATTCCCGGTGGGCCGCTTCACTTTTGGGCCGGTCGAGGAAACAAATATTGACATTTGTCACGTTAGTCTATCTTTTCTTAAAGTAGGACACGTTCCGCATTCTGTGCATGACACCAATGCAATGCCTCTGCATGGGTTGTAGCCTACGTGAGGGAGTTCTCCCCTCCCAAAAAGAGTTGGTTGGGTCCATATAGCCCGTCTTTTCCAAAAAGTTTTCTCAGATACGGATAGCAAAGCCGGCCCTACAGTAGACACAAGTGTCAGGAAGGATGGAGGGTAGAAAGAGGCCAGGAGAGACTGAGCAGCAGATCAACCAGTCGACCACTGAAAATGATGAGCCCAAAATTAGTGATGAGGCCATGACTAGGGACAAGTAGAGAGGATAAATTAAAGTTATTTAATGTAAGAAAGAGCAATTACCCTACATGATTAACCTATGCCTTGTTTGCTCAGAAGAGGGTGTAGTAAAGGAGTAGGCTAAATCACCAAACAACAATATAGCCTACCCATGCAAAAAACATGTAGCCTAAACATTAGTTCAATATGCCTCTTTGTGGAAGCATGGGATAGGCTACATTTTTGTTAACTTCTCAGTTGAAGTGAATTATTATATAACCTTTACACATTTGTTGAACCATGGTACTAATAAAAACTACAGGATAGTAGAGCTGAAATTTCCACCACTATGGTCGGTCTTGGGCCTGAAACTCCCGGGCACTGAATTCTGGCAACTTTGAAAACCAGCTTCTTTTGAAGATGAACAGACACCTTTTCAGTTTCAACTAATGACTGGCATATTAGTAGCTGCTGGACATAGGTGGCCTGTGTGTGTGTGTGTGTGAGTGACGGTGACCTGGGGAGTAAGCCCTAGAAATGCTCATGCCACATGACCAAAATGTTCTCCCTACAAGCAGGTCATTTTTTTTGTGTGAAAGAAATAAGTTATTTATTTTTCATTTCAGAGAATTGTGCCTAAAAAGTCCTAGAAAAGAATGTGATTTGATTTGATGAGTGAGATTAAGAAGATATGGGAACCCTGAATATGCTTTATGCTTTACTATAAGAAAGCCAAAATAAAGTTTACAATAAAAGGTCAAAATAAAACCCCTTGCTTTTTACTTTTTACTTTTACTTCAAATACTTAAGGACATTAAATATCAGAAAATTACTTTTGATACCTAAGTACAGTATATATCAGATACTTTAAGACTTTTCCTTAAGTAATATTCTAAAAGGCAACTTTCACTTCTACCAAAGTCTTTTTCTAGTACAATACTTGTACTTTTACTCAAGTATTGCTTTCTAGTACTTTATACAACACTGATGTGAGGTGATGACAGTGATGATGTAAGTGTGTGCGTTTTTTGTGTGTGTGTTGGGGATGGGGGTGGGGGGGGGGGGCAGAAAGGCTAGGCAATCAAGGACATGGGTAGATAGATGGAGGAGAAAACAAAAATAATAAATAAAAAGTTCTATGGAGATGTGCAAAAGTTGGAGAAAGTCAGATATGTGTGTGTGTGTTTTGACGTGTGATGAAATAAGAAAATAAAGTAAATAAAAGTAAATAAAACTCTAACGTCAATATAAAAATATATAATAAACGAAAAATAAATAAATTACTGTTTGTGTAGTGTTCAATGTTGATATCTTACTTATTAGCTTATTATTATCTTGTAACTCAGTCAGGATGAATGGTCAATCAGGAAACAGGCTTTATTCTTTACAATGATGTGCATCAAGGGAGAGCCACAAGTTTCACCAAGAGGATTCACCCGTATCTCTAACTACACAGAGGCGTATACTAACTTTATGTTACGAACAAAAGAAGGAGTGACCTCTAGGTCCAACCCAGTTTGAATATGCAATAGAAAGGGAGGATGAGGATTAGGCCTTCATCAGGTCTGGTCAGCTTCTATTGTCTTTTAATTAAAACTACCCCCTTTCCTGGGAAGTCCTTCAGAGGCCTGAACACATGCTGTTCTACAAACATTAACATTTCACACCTGGTGATAGGCAAAAGGCTATAGACAGGCAAAAGACAGGTTTTCATTGAATTCAAGGATAAACAAAGGATGCTTGCAGGAGAAATACAGTAGACTATAAAGCTTATTCACAATTCTTTCAAATCCCCCTTTTCAAGTCATATGGTCATACAGAATTATTTCCTTCAGGGGAAATAGGGGTTCAGATAGGTATTCAGATGTGTCAATCAGAAATTACTAATCATTCCACGCTGTATCTAGTTGATTATTGATTACTGTGTGGTCATCATTGCAATATATAGCATTTTTTTGATAATTTGAAAATGGATAATTGCTGTTTTTTTTTTTTACATTTTACACATGCAGTGCAGTGTGTTGCAAGTTCTGAAACATTGCCCTGGTGTACACACCGCGTTGTTTAGTTTTTTTAGTCAGAGCTATGTAGGCTACGCAGGTTTTTTTGTTGTTGGTCCGTAACCTCAAATCCCCGTTTTGAGTCGCCGGATCTACCCCGCCTTTGCGCTCCGGCACCTCCCACTTTACAAATTAAGCACTGAGTACTCCGTCTGGAATCGCTCTCGTTCACTTCATTTACTTACTTTACTTTACTTGTCTCTGAATCAACCAGCGAACAGAGGGCGTTCCTGAGAGCGATTACGTTTAAATTGCAAGCCTATCGTTATTATTGTGTCCCCCGTGGGTAACATACGTCATTACCAAACGTTAGCCAACAACCAGGAAATAAACGTTTGCCAATGGATGCGAAGTCAGAGAGTCTGGTATCCAGGCTAGACTAACCTCACCTGGAGCAACAAAGCAGCCAGTATGTAAAGAGGGCTCACTAATGGCACTATTTGAGGAGGCTGAAGCCTGCTGGCCATGATGCCTCAGCCCTCTTCAAGTCCTTTTCATCAGTTATGAAGGAGCTTTCAAAGTGAGAAATGAGCATGAACTCATTTTTGTTTTGATTTATGATATCTGCAAGTGAGATTTTTGAGGTTTGAATAATTGTAATTACGATATCTACATGTGAGATTACAATAATAATGAATGTAGTTATACAAACTGAAATGACTTGAGTAACTATTTTCCAATTGTCCTCTTCTGTTTATGGTAGACCAAAACTATGTGCACAAAAGTTTGCAGGAAGGTGGGACACATCCTAATTCATCTTAAATTTTTATTTTTTTGTTCATAATTAAAGGTTTGAGAAGAAAAGGGACCACAACTTGAAAACAACACAACTTGCATTGTTTAAACACTTTAATCTCTGTGTCAAAATAGGGACAACACAGTTTGTGTTGTTTCCAGCACATGTGTTTTAAGAGTATACTTAATTTTGTTCCTATCTATCAACATCTTATCATGTATCAATATGTTGACAATAAAGCATCTTTGATTTTGAAAAAGTCTCACTGATTTCCTTCTATGTTCTTGGGTCTTTATTATCTTTATTATCTGACCACTGACCTAACTGACTAACAGACTACACTCTGACTATATGGTCAGCACAAGGCCTTAATTAACCTCAGGTAAGTCTGTTTTCATCCAATGTATTATTATGCAGTTATGAAATAACAGATATTGCTAAACAAAAGTTCTTAAATCACAAATGTGCTGATATAAAGCCAATTTTGGTTGCTATAGTGGTTGCTAGTTTGACGTTATGGTGGTGGTTGTTAGGTTGTTGGTAGGTTAACTCATTGAATGCCAAGCTGTTTTCGGGAGCTTTGTCCTAGAGTGCCAGCAATCTAGACCATTGTTGATGATTTTTGTACAGCCACAGCATATTCTGTGTTATAGCTATGAACACATACCATAGCTTGATTAAAAGGTGACTTTAAGCTCTCGGTGGGTGCAAACCGTGTATTTCTACACGCCTCTGTTCCTGAGAAATCCCAAGCTAAACAGTGGCTAGTTTTCGTCAAAATCGCTGTTTTTTTTTTAGAAATGGAGATGTAACGTCTTTCATGAAATATGAAGTGTTGCCTGTTACTTACTTGTGTAAACTTTCCGGGAAGTGATCAGCGAGACCTGGCGAGACTGCCACCTAGTGATAGACCCACGAAAATGGCCTGGTTTTGACCTGACGTGCATGCGTCACTGATTCGACCCAAAGCGGCAACCGAGTTATGATAAAATGTCCAGATTGTGCGTTTTCATGAGTTTTCGATCGTCATATATTTCATTTCCATTCATCACAGAGTTCCCAAAATCACATATAAGGTGTGTTAGTGTCTAGTTTCGTAATTTAAAAAAAAAGCTAAAAACGTAATATTACGTTTTTGGCACTCAATGAGTTAAGATAATAGGCTACCATTGATTTTTTTCAAAATATTTTTTGATAAAAATGGTGAAAACTGTGAGATGCCCTCAGACCAGCTTCTTGCTATATGCAATTCTCACACTACTTGGGCCAATGGTAGAAAAAAGCAACATGATATGTTGATATTTTATGAAGCCATGAATGAATCATCATGCCTATGATCATAGGCGTGCAGCAGGGGCGGAGCCAGACATTGTAAACATTCGGGGCTTAGCCCATTTAAAAATTTTTTTCTTTTTAAATAACCCCTTAAATAATGACTTTTAGTGAATTTTGTGTAAACTAATGGACACATTGAGACTTAAAAAATGTGAAACTAACATTCAACAGATTCAAGGTATCTGACTGGCACACTGTGTAAAATTATAGTTTTGGGTCTTTCAAGAGGCAATATCTGTTCATATCTGTTTAGCATGTACTTAGTTAATTACGCGTTTCTTATGGTTTGTATATTATAGTATTTGTTTATTTTCATTAGGCTATTGTTTGATATGACATTATTGTTTATTATTGCTATTCTCCTTCTTTCTCTTCCCTGATCTCATCTGTGTGACAAATATATAGAATATCTTATACTATAATATACATAATATTATGATATAATTACAGTATGGCCAGTCATCATGATACAAGGGTATTTTAGAAGGAATGCATTATCATCTTGACATAGGCGTTTCTAAATTATATAAATTTTGTAATTTAGCAAGATTATTCATAGGTTTCATCAGGTCCCTTTACACAGGTGCATAAAATCAAGCACCTAGATTATGAATGCCGACTGCATGGTGCTTGATTAACACACTTATGGAAAGGGCCCTTTCCTCTCAATATATCATTGTAATGTTTTTTTTTTTTTTAGTTAATAATTAGTTAGGCAGCCAAAACAACATAACATGACTTTTATATTTATGTGGACTCTTGGATTATACGATCTGTGGTGGTGGATAGGATATCAACAAGGTTTTAAGGTAGGCTAACAGTTAGCTAACATTCTTTTGTGCAACATATGATACTGAAAAGTTGACATGGGCAGATAACTGTTAATGGGTTTTTCTGACATTTCAAAACAGTGTAGCCTAATTTATTACAAGACGAGGATCACTTTGTTTTGGGAGCTGGAATTTCTTATTCTGCAGTAGGGGAGAACCGGGACGAATGAAACACTTCTTAATTAAATGTAATTTACAAAGACATTGTAAAACACTGAAAGTTAATATTTTGTCTCTAGCAACCTACATCTATCATCTGTCGAATACAGTTGCATTTACAGCTCTGAACAAAACCGTTCAAGAGTTATTTAAGGAGAAGTCGAACGTGCGTTTTGTTTCATTCGTCCCTCCTGGCTGGGACGAATGAAACAGCATGGGGGACGAATGAAACATACAGCTTAAATTATGTAAACTTCCCACAATTTCAATATTTGACAACATATCATGAATGGTACTTCAAGTATGTGTTATTTTAGATAGATTGTTGCTGGGCTATATGTCTTGGTTCATGTCTGTTAACAACTCATTGACGTCATGGTAAAGCGCTTATCTCGCGGTTATGGAAATAGCATGCACTATGCCATTAATATAGCTAGAATAATGCATGTTTCGAATTATATAATGTTTCTATAGTACAAAATGTTATTTCACTCTGTTTTTACGTGGTTAAAGCCACCACACATCCAAATAAGTGCCCTTCATGACCGACAGGCCGTCGGTCTCCATAGGTTAACATGGAAAAACTCGACCCCCCTACCTGATAGCCCCAAATATATTTGCATCTTTCTAAAACTACTTTTCCATGTCTCACCTGCATAAAATATAGTATAAACACAGATATGTGTGCATTGACTTAGAATAAATGGGGTTTACTGCCTGGTCGGGACAAATGAAACAGGTGTTTCAATCGTCCCGCCATAGACATCTAGCATTATAGGCTGTTTTGGATCCATTACAAACAATCATGCAATGTGAACGTCTGGGATTGGGGAGAGCACTAAATGCTCTACTGAATAAGCATGAAGTCAAACCTTTAAATGAAAAACACTCTTTAATAATCAAAAAAAATAAACCGCTAATGATGTAAACTTGTGACCATCAAAAATCATTTATCGCCTGTAACTCCGTGATACCAGGACGTAACAGGAAGGCATTTGGCTGAGCAACGGAGGTTAATAGACCTCTCCAGAATATATCCCGCCTCCTAGCTTCCGTATCCATCCAACTTCCGGGCGTGGATTGTCTATGGGAAATAACATGGCGTTTTGAAAGATCGTACCTGTCAAACTCTGTAGGTGACAAAGTAGAAAAAGCTGCTGGGCAGATTGGCCTACACACTTCTGCCATCTAGTTTCCACTGGATTTTTTGTTTTTCGGTGCCGTTTAAGTAGTATAGTCTATAGTATACTACTTAAACGGCACCGACAATCAAAAAATCCAGTGGAAACTATATGGCAGAAGTGTGTAGGCCAATCTGCCCACCAGCTTTTTCAACTTCGCTACCTACAGATGTTTTACCGGTATGATATTTCGAAACGCCATGTTATTTCTCATAGACAATCCACGCCCGGAAGTTGGATGGATACGGAAGTTACGGAGGCGGGACTTATTCTGGAGAGGTCAATATGCTCAGAGCCCTTCTAAGGAGAGCCTCCCCACTCTCTATTAATCCCATACAAACCGAATTTGGCTGCAGTTCACCAGAGTTCACCTAGATGGCGATCGCGGGCGAGTCCAAAATACATGCGGTCCTATGGAGCTACATGGCTACATTTGTTGTTTTCACCTATTTAACAACTGAAACCCTCAGATTTTATTTTATTTTTCGCAAAATGGATATGGATTTTCAATCAAAAGTGAAATAATCCGGGAGTCATGTCCTTTCGTTTTCTTACAGGTTGGGTCGTTGTTGCCCATAACACGCTAGCATTGATGCTATGCTATGCTATGATCATGCTAATGAAT
Organism: Alosa pseudoharengus; assembly: GCF_046254945.1. Taxonomy (NCBI): domain Eukaryota; kingdom Metazoa; phylum Chordata; class Actinopteri; order Clupeiformes; family Clupeidae; genus Alosa; species Alosa pseudoharengus. The sequence goes on along the minus strand of NW_027468870.1, from coordinate 32,982,216 downwards.
GACGTCATTGGCACGTTTGAAAGGCTTTTTAAAACAATTAAGTGACTTTAAAAAATATAATACTCAACCAAGTGTATTGTCTTTGCCTCCCCTTTCGAATACAATATTCAAATTACTTCAAAAATACACCGAGAAAAGTGGATTTTGAGGGGTACAGCTCCATAGACCTCCATTCATTCTGGACTCGCCCGTGAGCGCCCCTAGATGCAGTACCACACCGGAAGAGTTCCGAGAGTGAAGGTTCTCCCCTTATTAGACATTCTCTGATATGCTCTATGTTTTGTCCAAATGATGACTGTCTATCATCGTTGCACTCGGAGAAAACCGGAATGTTTCATTCGTCCCCCGTTTCAATCGTCCCGGTTTGACCCTAGGCTTAGCTAGCCTATGAGAGTTTAGGGAGCTAGCCAAGTAGCCTAACGTTAGCCTGCCTAACTGACTGAAAGCTCTTAACGTGAAATCACCAACCTGAAACAACACCATCCGTCAGTTCACTGGGCGATGCTGTTACTTGAACGGAGCTGGGTGGTCTTTTGAAAAACGTTCTAATATCCATAACGTGTAACACAAAGTGTTTTATCACAGACTGTAAAAGTGACAGACTTCTGACAGAGGCTTTTTGGAACACCGAAGCCATGACGTAGTAGCGTTGTCAAGGCAGCAATTTCACTGGATCTAAACAAATCAATCTAACCATTGACATCACCATAGCGGATAGCCCAGAGACCTGGCATAGATCGTGTAGCTAGTCATATTATTTTTCAATATTGGGCTTTGAAAATAAGGGATATATTTCCTCAGTAATAGAGCATTTTGTGACATTTATAGAGAAACCGAGGGGAAGTTATATTGGAAATAAGAGTTGCCGGGAATTTAAAACACTAAAAAAAGATTCGGGGCTTTTGAAAAAAGATTCGGGGCTTAAGCCCCCTAAGCCACCCCCTAGCTCCGCCACTGGGCGTGCATACATAGACACTAGGTGGTGCTAGAGCACTAGGAAGTTTGCCCTTTATTAACGAAAATGTCCTTTTGAAACTTGTTTTTTTTTATTTTTATTATTATTAATATTATTAAGATTTTACTGAGGTTGGTTTTGAAATGATCTTTTGAAAACCTGAGCCATTAAAAACGACTGAAACAATGCCCCGAAATGAGCCACCTCCTTGCGCACACCCGACCAGCCTATCTCTCTTCCTTTGTCACGTGAACTCGCGCAGTCGCGCGCAGGGCACGCCAGATGCGCAGCACCATAGCAGTTTAGTAAGCGTCTTCATATAGCAGGCATGGTAGCTGACAGGCTGCTTCTCCCGTGCCCCATCAGCCAGGTAACATACAAAATCTTACAGTTTGCCCTCTAAGCCCAACATGTAATAATTTTGTTGTGCAGTAAAATGTCTCCAAGCACCAAACAAGCATTTTTGACGACTGGTCACCTGATAAACTAGTTAGATGAAGCTAGATAAAGTTTTACGCTGTAGCCCAAATCAATGACAGATAACGTGACGACCACATACAAATAATTTCGATAGATTTTGCAAATGTATGTGTTAAGAAGAACGTTTTCTGTTGTATATGTTTTGTTAGGCAACATGTATTAACACATTCATTTGTGACAGAAGAAACGGGAAGTTCCCCATTACCTGTGAAAAATGCCCATCTGCATTCATGTAATGACAACAGTAGCCCACTATAACTCCTTCTACTGTTTGGTCTCTTTATTGTCTTACAGATCAAGTAAAATCGTACAGTTTGCCCTCTAAGCCCAACGTGTAATCATTTTGTTGTGCAGTAAAATGTCTCATACAGCATCAAACAACTAAGCATTTTTAGCCGACTGGTCACCTGATAAAGTTTTACGCTGTAGCCCAAGTCAGTGACAGATAACGTGAGGACGACCACATAGGCTACAAATAATTTCGGTAGAGTTTGCAATTGTAAAAATCTATGTGTTAAGACGAACGTTTTCTGTTGTATAGGTTTTGTTAGGCAACATAAATTAACACATTTTGGTCTCTTTATTGTCTTAATTGGGGGCCAAGCAGCGAAGCTGCGAGGCAACCCTTAGTGATTCTTTGATTTCTTATTATTATTATTCAACATCTTTCTTCCGCCATGGGAGTCTATGGCAGCCAGGGCCTGAAGTTAACTTTTTTGGCCACCAGCCACTGTGGCAGGTGAATTTTGAAATCCACCTGCCACAGTGTTTTTTTCCCAGCCAAAATTATTTTGTGCCCAAAATAAAGGCGAACGACTCAGAAAATGCATAAGAATGGTTCTTGAACTTGTACAGAATACACATTACAGTACTCAAGTAAAAGTAAAAAAGTACTTTGTTAATAAATTACTCAAGTAGGCCTAACAAGTTACTTTTTTGTAGGCCTACATTTTTATATTTTTGATGGACCTTTAAAGGGATACAAAAATATCCTTTATGCCTATTTGCTTTTCTCCTCCTCTGTAAGCTAATCATATAGTCAAATATATTTTAAAAGCCCAATTCAAATATATTTTATTTAATATACTTTGTCATAGCCAGAATAAGCATTAGGCTACGTGGCTATGGATTGAAAAGCAGTCTTCCAATACATTGCAGCTGATTCTTCTGCTTTGCATTGCTAGAAGTCTGGTTATAACTTCACCATACAGACAATGTAACCTAAAAACAATGGCTATATTATGGGTAGACCTATATTTAGGCTATAATAGCCTAGGCATATCCACTAGGGCAGAGCGACAGAGCAGGCTATCTGTTTTCTCAGCCAACCGTCTCATGTCATGTCCTTCAACATTGAGCCTACATAAATGAATGCTAGGCTTTTTCTAACTTGTATGCTCGATTTCCAGTACATTTGCTTTGCTTGTAAATTAAGTTGTAGGCCTACTTTCCTTGTCCAATGTGATAGTTGAACGATGCTGGCCAGAAATTAATATGTGGAAGTTTCCGTGTCAAGTCATACCTCTAGTCTCGTTGGCACTCTGGCAGCCTCACCAGAAGATGCAGCAACTGGCAGGAAGTCATTGCGTTAACTGAGTTGTTAGCTATATAGAACATCTACTTCCATGTAGTAGGCTACATAGGCCAGCCATTACTTTTATAATCGCGGGGAAACGTAGCAATGCATTCTGAAGCCCTGTTTCTTTTCTCTCACGCCGTTGTGTACTGGGGGAGAGGTGATCTTTTCTCCCTTGAGATACTTTCTCCAATAATAAACTTGTTCTCGTAACGAAAGGCAATTGAAAATGTAAAGAGTAGATTATTGGCTCAAAAATTATTGGCTTATTGGCTACCCGCCAACGTGGCAGGTAGATTGACAGTTTCACCCGCCAATCACAAAAGTTACCCGCATTTGGCGTGTGGGCGGGTGCCAATTTCATGCCCTGATGGCAGCCCATAGAACCGTCTGGTAAAAAGTTGTGAAATTTGGCACACCGATTGGGGACAGTCCCATGTTTAATTTCACCAAGTTTCATGTCAGCACCTTGAGCACTCTAGCGCCACCAACAGGCCAAAGTTGGACATGCGTTCACGCACGTAACTTTTGACCCGTATGCCCGATTGTCAAAAATGAGGTATCGTTGGAATCCTTGGAACAAGACGAGTTAAACACACCCTATGATGTCAATTTCCGCCATAACGGATTTTCCGCCATTTTGGATTTCATCAAAATCACTTAAAACGTATCAGAGGTCACAAATTTTGTCCGATCGACACCAAACTTCACAGATATCATCTACAGACCATGCCTCATTAATGCATTGCTTTTTGTCTTCGGAACTAAAACCGTTCGCGCGTAACAGCCAATCGAAATTTGCGGCGAAGCCGCCAAACAGGAAGTGAGTTCATATCTCAGCAACCCATTCATCTATCATAACCAAACTTAGTCCATGGACTCAGGACCCAATGAGGGGGACGCTCATGGTGACCTTTGACCTCTAGGGGGCTCTGTAATTGGCAAAAATGTATTTTGGCCTGTAGTTGCTGCATTATTCTGCAATGGAGGTCAATGGCAGCCCATAAAACCGTCTGGTTCATCCTGATGATGCACAAATAATTTGGTGACCATTGACCTCTATGGGGCCATTGAAATCACAGCAAGCATGATCATATCTCAATCGATCTTTTATTTTTGATGTGAAACTGATGAAAGCGAGTTCCATCCAGTTAATTCTAATGAGTATGTGCAAGAGTGGGGCAGGGTGGGACGGGCAGGGGCGATTGCGGTGGTGGGTTGGCTGTTTGAGGGGGCTGTGACACTCAGCCCTGGTTCAGCCACACAAAATCAGTTATGTTTTGATGTGAAACTTGACCTTGTAACTCAGCCAAACTTGGGTTGTTTTGCATGGAACTTGCTGTGTCTGCTTAATGCTATATGCCTGATACCACAGCATGGCAAATCTGGCCTGCTAAACTGCCTGCTTGGCCCCCACATTGCTGCTTGCAGCTATATTTGTATATTGATTTACTAATTGCAGCACAAGTCAAATTTCATTCAACATGTGCGTGTAATTTTTTTTATAATTAAGTGTTCCACGTGCGCTAAAAAGTGCCCCCCCCTCCTGAGCACCTGCCCCCCAAAATGTCTGTGCACGCCACTGCCTATGATCCAAACATAGACTACATGATCAAATAGCCTAGTTATGCCTACTTAAATTGTCTGGTATAAACCAAATTAACTCTCCACTGTGTGTTTGCAGTTAATATTTATGCAACGTTAGAACTTAACAAGTGTTGGCTTAACAAGTTACCAGTCCAGAACACAGAGAAAATTGCAACAGAAAGTTGCCTTTATAATCAACTATTTTATCCAACAGCATTTAAACAAAGCATTTATAAAATTAAAAAAAAAATTACATAAGAAGTAAAATAAAATACTGTTACTGTAGTAACTGTATCACATTATCCCAAGCTTCAAATTACTTTAGAGCGGTGCATGCACTCCCCCTCCCCCCTGACTCGAGGTTGCCAACCCCGATGCCGAAACACTACTGACTTCGTGATTAGTAGATAGATGGAGGGTGGCGCATCAGGCCAAAACACAACATGACATGACAAAACACAACATCAACATCAGTTGAGGGCTGCAACTTCACTTTTTAAATGACAATATCCTGGCCGGACTACTGTTGTCAGTGATATAAGTATTTGAAATGAACATGATTTCTTAATGTCTAGTGACATATCAGGGCCATTTTATGATTAATTAAAATATTTTTCTTACATACGGCTCCTTTAACACAAATAATGACTCATATTGGTCTGCTTAAGTTAACTGTTTTATATGCTTGCAATAGGTTTAGGTTTTGGCTGATGGCAATTACAATGCCAGCATTAATCACTCGGTTTAGATTAGAAAAATGTCGACATAGGCCGTGACAGATTTCTAGGGGATGGGGTATTACACGTTGCCACTGTTTCCACCAATGATATCGCTGCATCATCAACAACGTTGTTGGAACTACGGTGTTCGAACGTTGGAGGTAGCGAATTGCGACACAGGTACGATGCTTTCTGGAAACAGGTGTAACAGTGTCGTTGTTTGGTCGCAAGTTGCGTCGTACCATGGTGGTTGAGCAACGTCGTTGCTAACTTTTCTAGAAACGACCATATGCACTTGTCTATTAATTGAACATATTAAGTGAAACTAACTTCACTGTGGTGTCGTCAACGACAAAACAGTTATACACAGTTAATTACTTTCAATATTGACTGACAATGGGTTACCAGCAAAAACATAGCCTGAAAAAAGCAAAATTTCCCCCTATAATTTTCGAATGACTGAATAAATAACCTAAGGACATTTATTCTGCAGAGGAATTGCTGCTTACATCTCGTGACAGTGCGTCTTCAGCTGTGTTTCATATGCGCTTTTCGCTATACTGAGACCAGGCTTTTGTTGGTCAGTGGCGTAATGCTTTTTTTACGGTATAAGATAGCGATTTTTAGATCATGTGCCAGACCACACCTTATGTCGGTAATTGCCACACCCCTGGGCGCATTATTTAATAAAAGTGAAGTGTAAGATAGGAAAAAACTTTGCGTCAGAATAATAATACGCTTTGCGCCAGGTTTTGCATCGCGAAAATAGGGCCCTTTATCTCACTCTCTTTGAAAATAATGGGATAGACTGAAATTGTATGCGAACTGAATTGAAATCAAATAGAACACAAGTTTCTTCATTGATGATATGAAATGATATTTGATATGGAATATGATGAATGACAAGAATACATATCAAAATATCCAATTCAGTTTACCTTGATGCCTATTTTCTGTGTCAATTTCTTGTCCTATTGCTATAAACGTTTCATGGTCAATTGGTGTAACCGATTTATGTCAATTGGTGTAACCAGTATTTTGTCTAAAATACTAATAATGTACAAAAAAATGAATAGGGATAATGATTTAATACTCTACTTTACTGTAATAATGGTTGTTTAAACCATTTTTACTCAAGAATAAACAGAAAACAAGATGTTTAAAGCATATGGTCTTGCTCAGTACAATGAAAAACCCATATAATTTAAATTTAGAAATAAATATAATAAAACATTATCATAGGATATTACAAAATAAACTAATAATTTCATGAGAGCAATTGCATGAACTCTAGGAGGTGTGAAATTTTAGATATTTGTCATTTTTGTGGTTACACCATTTGACAATTTAACAGGCTGTTAGTTCTATCTTTTGTTAAAAAATAGCATACACGTCATATTAAAAAATATGAATACAACAGAAATACAAAGTATACACTTTATCAAACCTCAGGCATGTTTTGTTTTAAAGGTTTAAACATATTTTTAATTTTCTCATCTTACCAACCCTTATCTGTCACTGACCCAGATATCTACAATCAAATTCCCTAACTCCAGTTTGAGATATCTACAATGTCATTTTGACTAGTCATAACTCCATTTACAGATATCTACAATGTCATTTCGCCTAGTCAAAACTTAATTCAAGATATCTGAAAAGGAACATGTAGATATCTTGAATTGAGGTGAATTAAAGATATCTTCAACTGGAGTTATGACTAGTCAGAATCAAATTGTAGATATCTCTAACTGGAATTACAGATATCTACAATTCAATTGCAGATATCCATAATTCACATAGTGGATATCTGCAACTGAATTGTAGATATCTGTAATGATAAACCCCATAGAAATGAATGGCAAATGTGGTGTCATTTGTCCTAGGAAGAATGTCTTTGTGGATATCTGAAATGACAATTATGGATAGGAAGAATTCAATTGCGGATATCTAACATGTTCGTTTTGACTAGGCAAAACTGAATTACAGATATCTGCAATACATATCCAGTCTAGCGGGTAAATGTTAAAATGGCTTGTCATAGGCATCCGTCTCTAGCAAAAAGGGAAGGGTGAAGTCAGCATAACCTAATGTGGGCGCCGTTGTTAGCTTCTCCTTGAGTAACTCAAAGGAGACTGGCACCGTGATGTCCAGTTTTGACGGAACAGCTGGTTAGGCCAAGCTTGCCTTTTTTCCTTGATGCATGCATTAACCACATTGTGAAGGGGCCCTGCGATCTTAGAAAAGCCTTCTATAAATTTCCTATGGTAGCTACAGAACCTCAGAAAGGTTCTCAGCTCTTTTACCCTACTGGGGAGGGCCACATTTTGACAGTGCTTATCTTATCCGGATCTGTGCTTACGCCCTAAGCTGAGACAGTCCCGGCGGCATGGGGGGGCTTTGAGGGGCCAGGCCCGTCCTGGAAGTCATCTGTGCCCGCCCTGGACGAGCTTGGCTGCTCCAACCAACCCCAATCCCATAGATTGATTTTGAACACTTAATAAATGTAGGCCTATATTATACGTTTGTCAATCTAGCAAGTAGCAAATAAAACTTGTAAAATCTGTATTATTCCGTAGCTAATCAATCAGGAACATTAGGTAAGCCCATCACCTTGGAGAGGAGGTTACGTGGCGCAGTCTACTTCACTTCTGCACTAACCCCTGTCATCCGATGACAAAAAGCTTATCGGCTCGCAGGTAGGCTATATCTCATATCGTAGTTAGTTAGTAGAAGTAGGCCTAGTAGTTTCTGGGTTTGTTTGATAGCGTTAACCTTTACTGGTTTTTTCTTCTGACTTAGTCGGAGAACAGGGCCGAATTTATCCGTAACTTCGGGGCTAACTCCCTAACACTCTATCTGAAAGTGGTTAGCAAATGAACGAGGATTTTGGTTTTATCTGCGGATTTATTTTTGCATTATTTTGAATATGACTAGCCCCAGTCTCAACAGCACGTCTACTTTTTCCACACGCATCTCAGTTCTAACACACATAGGCTATCCCCTCTCGCTTTCTCTCTCTCCATCCCTGCGCACGGGGCTCTCTTAAAGGAGCTGCACCATTTTACAACAATTGCATCTACATTTTCATATTAGAATGTTTTGTCAAGTGTAAGCTTAAACTACCGTGATCAATTTAAGTTCCCGTGCCCCCCCTGGAAAGGTGTAATGCCCGTCCGTGATTTTGTGTCTGCCGCCGGGTCTGAGCTGAGACCTGGTGGCCAAGGAATCTGACCTTGGGCTGGAGAAAATTACACTTCTCCATTTTTACTTTTAGTCCGCTCTCCCTCAACCTTTTAAGGACTATCTCTAACCTCGCCAGGTGGTCTTGGAAGGTAGACAAAAACACGAACAAATCATCCAAATAAATCAATACAATTTGAAAAGCTAGTGTCACCGGGTGACGAACACAAGCGGAACCAATAACAGGTACGCCATCGGGTTCCACCCGGACATCCTAAGGGGCGGTCGCTAACAGTTCCGTGCAGCCACGAACAAATTAGTAAACAATAGCGTACAGGTGTGAGATTGCAGAGTGGGGCCGGGGCTAAACGCTTTTAGTCATTGTCACTTTGAGCTTCAGGCAGAGAAGGCAACGAGGACAAGACGCTGCAATATTGGAAGCCACCAACGCCGGGCTGCATGTTGTTACACCCCTCTGCACACCCACTGGCCCTGCAGTGACAGTGCAGCAGCCTTTGGGTGGTGCATGGGCAAAATCAGCATAATTGTGTACACCTAAAGGTGTGGATAAGAAGCTCCTGAGTTGACCTTCAGGGGTTGGCATATTATTCACCACACCGGGAGCAAGCGGTGCTCTTGGGTGTGTGGGTCTTTTATACGGAACCCCTAGATTTTAGAATGTATATTTATTGGTTGAAATAAATACTATATTTTTGATAAACTCTGATGTCCGTCTCCATACTATGTTGCGGCTAATGAGCCGGCCGTAACATAAATGGCGCTCGATCCGGGATATAGTGAACACTTTAGGAGTCTGGACTGTGGAGATTTTGGGTGAGAAATGTGCTGGCTGTTGAAACTCCCTAGTGGTGTAGCCTAGCTACTTAATATTGACAGGCCCGGGGTGGGTAATCGGGAGAATCGGGAGAATTCCCGGTGGGCCGCTTCACTTTTGGGCCGGTCGAGGAAAAAAATATTGACATTTGTCACGTTAGTCTAACTTCTCTTAAAGTAGGCTATACACGTTCCGCATTCTGTGCATGTCACCGTTGCCTCTGCATGGGTAGAGCCTACCGTGAGAGGGAATTCTCCCCTCCCAAAAAGAGTTGGTTGGGTCCATATAGCCCGTCTTTTCCAAAAAGTTTTCTCAGATACGGATAGCCGGGCCGGCCCTACAGCCATAAGCGTCAGGAAGGATGGATGGTAGGAAGAGGCCAGGAGGGACTGAAACGCCAGGTAGATGATGCTAAATGTGCCACGCTTCTAGATTAGGCCTACAGACAAAAGTAGCAACTGGTAAAGAGAGATAGCCTATAGGCAATGATTATTATTGGGCTAATATTGGACGTTTGTAGCGTTGTCAAGCTATTTGCAAGCAACATATTACATTTCTTAAAATATTAGCCTTTTGTATCCGATTCATAGACTTTGCAGCAGGGCCTATGCAAATATTAATAACAAAACTGAAGTTTGATCTGTGTAGGCCTATGCGGTAAAAATTGTAGCCTCTGAGCAGCAGATCAACCAGCTGACCACTGCAAGGCCGTAGTCATGATGTCAACACTGGGGGGGACCAAATCTGGTGGGGTCTGAGGGCCATGCAAAAAATATTATTAAAAATCACAAACAAGTTGTTACGACGTTTTTTCCAACTTGTGTGCCGTCGCCACATTTGTTTTGCCTGCATGGATGCGCGATCGAGTGCGCATCTAAATAATATGCAAGATGCAACAACCATTTCTAAGAGGCCTATAAACAGTGTAATTCCTGGCATTAGTACTAGCATATGAATGCATTATTTATATTGTAAGACATGTGAAAGAAATGAATGACACAGGCTTGCACAAATTCATCATTTAAAATAAAACTTTTCACTTTCGCTATCATTGCGAGAATAGGTTACAATATGGAAAATGTTTCAAAGTTCCCTTTGAGTCTGATCGGCTCCAAACATGTATGGGATTTCCTTAGCCTGTGCACCTTTCCAACAAGTTTTGTGAGAATTGTGAGCTTTTGAGATATTGTTGCCAGCCCTACCTCACCGCAGTAGGGTCAGAGAGGGTTAAAGCGGAGCTAGTACAGTAATCAAGGATCTTTGGTAGGGTGCAGCAAATGGAAGCTTTTGATAGCGCACGCCACTAATGAAAAACTAGGGTGACCAGATGTGCTCTTTTTTCAGGACATGTCCTCTTTGAGACCTTACAAATCGTCCAGAATTTTGTTATTCTAGAGCCTCAAACGTGTTTACAGCGAAATTGCATTGCGTTTTTCCTCTGTCGTTCACAAATAAGTTCAAAATAGCCCTTTGAGGCAGTGTTTTCTCTTATGTCCTCTTTTTCACAAACTAAAAAGAGGACACAAACAATCAGGTCACCCTAGAAAAACGGAAAACCACCAGGTCAAACCACTCAGGGGTGTAGGCTACTCTGGAACCATCACTAGGTCACTAATTTGTGCGTTATTTATGTTTGATTACATTTCAGATGATGGTGGTTGTTGGTTTCCTGTAGAGTTTTTTTTCTTTCTTTCTTTTTCTATGTCCGTATATTGGGGGGGACATTTTGGTCATATTTGAATATTGGGGGGGACACGTCCCCCTCAATGTCTATGGTGACTACGGCCCTGGACCACTGAAAATGATGAGCCCGAAATTAGTGATGAGGAGGCCATGACTACAGGGACAAGTAGAGAGGATAAATTAAAGTTATTTAATGTAAGAAAGAGCAAAATATTTATGCTACATGATGAACCTATATGCCTTGTTTGCTTAGAAGAGTGTAGTAAAGGAGTAGGCTAAATCACCAAACAACAATATAGCCTACCCATGCAAAAAACATGTAGCCTAAACATTAGTTCAATATGCCTCTTTGTGGAAGCGTGGGATAGGCTACATTTCAAAGGCTTTCTTTCTTTCTTTCTGTCTTTCTTTCTGTTTTTGTTAACTTGTGGAATAGTGGAATATTTTTTGTTAACTTCTCAGTTGAAGTGAATTATTATATAACCTTTACACATTTGTTGAACCATGGTACTAATAAAAACTACAGGATAGTAAGAGCTGAAATGTTGCTTCATTTATCCAATTTCTACCACTATGGAAAACGTGGGCCGGTCTTGGGCCTGAAACTCCCGGGCTGAAAAGTGGCCCCACTCCAGCCCTGAATATTGATATTGGTCGGAATCCGGTTAATGAGAGTGCTCCAGCTAGGTTGCTAGCAGCCTCTCCTTCGGAGTACTATTTGTTATTTTGATTTGTTAATGTTAATTGTTTTGAGGTGATCCTGGTCGGGAATCTCGAATTCCTGTTGGGGGCACGCTATTCGCGCAGTCTCACTGTGACAAAGTTCATGCGTTAACCAGTCGCCCCAAGGCCGGCAGGCCCTGGAAGACTAGCCAGGTAAAGTTAGTTTCTTTGGTGGAAAGTAGGTACCAGCATTCTCTTTAATAGCTTTAAGTGGATCATGTTGATTAACACCAGCAGATTTCTCACGTAGTTTGGAGTTTAATTTGGGGTGTGTATGTGTTAATGGTAAGCGTAGCCTATGTCAGTACAGACATCCCAAGTCTCCCGTATATTGATAGCGGCTCCCTGACGCCCGCAAATTAGATAAAATCTCCCGGAATCTAGAGTGAACGATCAAGAGCGAGCATTCGAGACCGCGTGTGCATCTGAGTGTAGCACGCACACGACGGGGGAGAGAGAGAGAGAGAGAGAGAGAGAGAGAGGGGTGGTGCGTGTGCCTGAGCGCATCCAAGAGAGAGAGAGCATCCTGATTGGCCTGTTTCGCTAAATCAACCAATCAGTTTTCAGTGTAGGCGGGCTTTAATTGATCTCTTTTCTCCCGAACTTAATTAATCAATTCAGTGTATGAATAAGAGCGTCATAGCAGAGTCAGTGCCTCAAAAAAAACGAAAATGTAGGCTACCCTTGTCTCATAAGAGTAAAAAATAATGATAGGCCTAGTCTTGCACACTGCCCTGTTTGTAACAGTGACTTTAGCATTGCCCATGCCAGGTGAAATGATTGCAAAAGACATGTTGAGGTGAGTTTAAGTGCCAATTAATGTGCATATTATTCAGGCCTATAGCCTAGATGGCTAGTTGCCAAGGCTACATGAAAACACCAAACTACCAAAATCTAAATATTTTCTATCTATAGGCCTTCCTTATTTGGTGTAGGCCGACTGACTAGGCTAAAGTATTTTCTTTTTTTTTTTGGGGGGGGGGGGGGGGGGTCGTGATACCTCCCTGAAATGACTTTTTGCAGGTTGGGATCTCTGTCAGTAGTTTAAGTATAGTTTACTGATTGTTTGTGTAGTAGAGCTTGCTTTTACCCAGTTGAAATCCTTATATTAAACATTACTGTAGATCAGCCCAGGTAGCTATTGCAGAGATTGTTTAATGATTTTCACACTGGAGGGTAGTGAGCAGTCGTCTATTTCTGTGTTTGAGAGTGAGGGCCTTTGGTTTAGTTACTTGTTTGGAGGTTTAAGTCAGGTTTGGAGGTGTGCTTATGTTTGGTCTTGTCAGTAAACTTGCTTTAGCTAATAAAACATTCACTGATGTGGGTGAGATTAAGGTTATTGCTGTGGGAAGATTTGAGTGCCTGTAACGAGGTGTTAATGATGCACCTGCTAAACAACAGCATTGGAACCTGATGGGGTTAATGTGGCCCTGATCATGTGCTCAGAAGAGATGCTTGTGCTACTGAGACCTTTAAGTGTAGACCAAGGCTGATACAATGTTGCTAAGAGATCACATTTGTGCAGATTTTATGGGAATTCTAAAATGCCTTTGTTTTTCAGCTGCTGAGGGGTGCTTCAGGAGGTTAAAGCTCCATGCAGTTATTGATGCAGGTTTGCCTGCATTTTGCCTCAGTCCCCTTTGAAGCATCTAATTGGCAATTGGGTTGGTGCTGCCCACTTGTCAGATTGCTAGTCTTCAAGTGACTAGTGTAGTCTGCTGGCCCATTGGTTGCTGCGTTTGACGCAGGTCAGGTATAGACTACTTTTCACAATGATGTCCGAGATGTCCCTTGTATTGTGGGATGGTATTACTATTTTAAGTCATGTGAGATGTGTTTGGTTTTATTCATATTATATGTAATTGAATGGTTTTGTAAATCTGTAAATCTGATCTGGGTGATTTTGCCTATGTGTGTTTCTTTGTCCTTTCTTGTCTCATGTCCTGTAGGCCCAGGATATGGAGAGGTCGATAATAGGATCACAGGAGGTCTTAGGAATCGTTTGTTTTCAGATTTCCGTGAAGAAATCTTCTTTAGGGAGGGAGGTGTTACGACCCCCTGTGCCCCTTCAGGCCTGACATGGCCATTGCATGGGCAATGCAGCCCTAGCTTGCCCAATTAGCTAATCATACACACCTGGTGATGGTGTGTGGGTAACAGAGCACTTTTCTGTTAGGCACATTCTGTTGCAGGCACCTCTGGGTTGTCTCTCTCCCACTGGCACTTTCTTTCTATCTTGGAACATCATGATTTTGGCATACACACACCCACATGAACACCCTTGCATACATGCTTTTACTTTCCCCTAGACATCTTTTGGTAATACTTAATTATTGCTTTTGTTAGTTTTAAATGAATACTTTATATATACTCTGTTGTCCCGATTCCCTCTTTATGTTGCGGCTTAGAGCCGGGTCGTAACAGTGTTAAGACCGTAACGAGAGCAACCGGGAGAGAGAGAAAGCACACACGAAGAGCCCAACGCTGGCCGCACGGGAAGTAAACGCTGACTAGTGAATGCCATGGAATCCGACGGCTTGGAAAGCTAAGTAGCCCACCTTTTACTACATCCGAGTGTGACTCCGAATGTGTTGAGCACATTGAATGCCATACGAGCACTCCCTATTGGGCCAGCAGGATTGTTTAACCGGATTCAGCTATCAGTTGTGTTTGAAGCATAAAGCTAGTCCCTTACTGTGGTGTCTGCCCAGCAAGTCCATTGCTGTAGAAGTAATATTCTGTCCCCTGACGAAACTGCCGCCCTCTGGATTTAAGCTAACGTTGTCCCCTCACCACTAGTGCTTGCATAGCCAGTTAAATGTTGTATGAACACTCGGAACTCTCTGTATGCCTCGTAACCGACTGCTAACTGAATTGAAGCTAACTGTTGTCCTTTGGAGTATTGGAGTATTGCTGATTGTGTCTTGTCCATAAGCCCCTGCCCTAGTCAGCTAACTGCTACATGAGCACTGCCCGGCTGCATGTAAACAGGCCCCATCTGGATTTAAGCTAACGTCCCCTTGGAGCGGAAGCCTGTCCCTCACCACTAGCGCTTGCATAGCCAGTTGAATGTTGTATGCACACTCTGTAAACTCTGTGTGCCTCGTAACCGACTGCTAACTGGATTTAAGCTAACTGTCCTTCGGAGTACTGCTGATTGTGCCTTGTAGCCTCTGCCCTAGCAAGTACACTGCCAAAGGAGCAATGTCCGCTCACCTGTAAACCGGCCTTATTTGGATTTAAGCTAACCGTTGTCCTCTTGGAGCGGAAGCCTGTCCCTCACTGCTGGTGCCCGTCTTAGCCAGATCCTTGTTGTATGAATGCCCTGTGGCCCCATAACTTGCTGCTAACTGGGTTTAAGCTAACTGTGGCTGATAGCCTGCCCATTTCCGTTGATGTTGGCCCAGCTGATCCAGTAGTTCATGAATAACATCTGCTTGTTCCCGATAGCCTGTCCTTACTCCCCACAGTAACCCACGGAGCTTTGCATTACACCGGGCGCCCTCGCAAGCTAGTCCTGGACCTACCCATCGACCGCTTCTCCCCTGTGCCCCACCTGCCTCGGAACAGAACCGCTGACTCCAATGTGCCGCTAGCCCCTGGCCGCAGCCAGAAGACCGAAGACCCAGCCTGCCATATATTAGACGTGACTGAGAACCCAGTGTGCCGTAATGAACACAGCGTGACCTTTTCCCCCCACGTGTGCTGAGTGTGACTAGTGTGCGGTGTGGAACACAAAGAAAACCCTCCACGGTTGTAGTGAGTGACCCCTTGACTGCAGGCTGCGATCCAAGCCCTTCCTTTGGCGAAGCAGCTGCCAGGACTGCGCACGACTCGACCCAGAGGTAGGCAAACTTTGAATATGGGAAGTCTGACTGCAAATTGACCGACCTTGCCTAATTATCCCTCTGTCTCGCCTATAGTCCGGGCGGTGTGGGCGTTGAGTCAGGGAAGCGAGAGCAGAGCCGTACGGACCCCGGACTAGGTCTTCAACCCGAGGACTCCCGTGCCCACCCATTACACTTTTTATCAATAAAATTGTATATTTTTCTACTTAACTCTGGCCTCTCCTCTGGTGTTATTGGTGGGCGTGATTGCATGTTGGGGTAGATCTTAATTGGGGTATCCAGTGCCCTAGTGGTCACACTAGGTCACTGATGGTGGCCTGTATGAGCCGTTGTTGCGGGCGCATCACACAACCCAAACGGCATTCTAAGGTAC
This sequence comes from Alosa pseudoharengus, assembly GCF_046254945.1. Taxonomy (NCBI): domain Eukaryota; kingdom Metazoa; phylum Chordata; class Actinopteri; order Clupeiformes; family Clupeidae; genus Alosa; species Alosa pseudoharengus. The sequence continues at coordinate 32,966,257 of NW_027468870.1, read as the reverse complement.
TCGTATAAACCAAAAGGTGTTGTGAATGCTGTCTTGGGTCTGTCTGTCTTCATGGACAGCCACCTGATGGTATCCACTCGCAGGGTTGATTGTTGAGAAGAATTTTGCGCCGCCCAAAGCATCTAGACTCTCGTCAATGCAAGGGAGGGGGAATGCATCACGCCAGGTCTTTGAGTTTAGCTTCCTATAGTCAACACATAGCTTCAGGCTTCCATCAGACTTCTGCACCAAACCGATAGGTGAGGCGTATGAACTTGAGCTTTCTTTAATCACACCTTTTTAAAGCAGTTTAGCAATGTGCTCACGGATCTCTTTGTATTGATTGGGTGGTACGCGCCGGTAGGGTTGACATACAGGTGTTTCATCCACAAGAGGGATGTCATGCTTCACCTTATCAGTATACCCCAGGTCCTAGTCACTCACTGCGTAAACGTCTGCATACTGTGTCAGAAGTGCCTCTAGCTGGTGTAGCCTACCTCCTAGGTATAGTTGGCTCAGTGCGTCCCTTAAAGCTACAACGTGAAATTACCCTGCCCTCTGTTCACCCGGTTACATATAGTTTACCAGATGGAGTGAAGGTTGTGGAAGATATAAAAGATTGAGGTAAGCTATATTCAACAGACAAACAACTGTGAGGAATAAGGGACATTTGGTTATGGAGGGCTATGCTTGCACGTGCAATCAAAAAATAAAAAGAAATCTCGCATCTGACAATATTGAAGAAAAACATGTCATTCTGTTTGTCATCGATGCTGCATCACACTACACATTCATCCATAGTCATTATGATACATGAAAAATGGTTAATTACACATTTTCATGTTAATTACACTCTGATCGTTTCTCAAAGTCAAAGATGGGAGTAGTTCTTATCCTTAACTATCTGTCAAAAATAAGCCCCGCCCCCATGAAAACGTCATAAATCACGTGATGGCCACGCCTCCTTTTTATGCAAATTATCCATGTGGTTTTCGCCACGTGTTGTTTGTTATTGTTATTGTTTTGTGAGTCATGTGACAGTCATGTGACTGGTGTCATACCCCTGGGCGGCCATATTGGATGTAAAGTCATGTGACAGTCATGTGTCTGGTGTCAAACAATGTCACGCCCCCCTTGGCATCCATATTGGATGTAGTGTCATGTGACAGTCATGTGACTGATGTCAAACCCCTGGGCGGCCATATTGGCCCCCAAACCCCCATGTGTGTTTTGTTGTTATTATTATGTGTTATGTGATAAACTTTGTAAGAGTTGTATAGGAGTGTTAATAGCAGGAAATAAACGTATAGTATGCTACTAGCATAGCCAATAACCTGAGCATGTTGTTAGTGGTTTTGGTTGAAAAATGTGTTAGCTAGACGTTATGCATTGTAATGTAACCTTTATAACTGAAATCATGGTGGTCTTAGGTGACAAAAATGATAGTCTATGATCCCCCTACTTTGTAGGGGTGGTGTTTTGTCCGGGCATGTCTCTGAGTGTATTGTTTGAGACCCCTTTCATGTGGGGGGTCTGCCTACTACTTACGTACACTAGTGATGATAACATTGTAAAAGAACTGTATGGTTTGTCAGAGTTTCTGGTTGGTTTTATGTTCGAATCTAAAATGTATTTCACTCACATATTTATTCTTCTATTTTTATTTTGTAGCGCCATCCCATGATCTAGATGGTCACTGTGTTATCAGCCTCGAAACATCTCTTGTGCGCTGACGAAAACGATTTGGGAACGACGTTCGGGGGATCTGAATTAGGTGCTGCGACAAGCAGTAAATCTACATCTGGTACAGAACCAGGCCCGGAGTGGGTAATCGGGAGAATCGGGAAAATTCCCGATGGCCTGCTTCACTTTTGGGCCGGTCGAGGGAAAAATATTGGCATTTGTCACGTTAATCTATCTTCTCTTAAAGTTGGCTACACACGTTCGCATTCTATGCCTAACACCGCAGCCTCTGCATGGGTTCTCCCCTCCCAAGAAGAGTTAATTGGTTGGGTCCATATAGCCCGTCTTTCCTAAAAAGTTTTCTCAGATACCAGCCGGGCCGGTCCTACCGTAGTGATAAGCGTCAGGGAGGATGGATGGTAGAAAGATGCAATGAGGGACTGAAAAGGCCAGGTAAAAAAGACGAAAAGTATTGGAGTGAAATGCTGCCAAATGTGCCATGTTTCCAATGTTCATGTTTTTGAAGAGGACAGGCATAAGTGGCAACTGGTAAAGAGAGATAGCCATGATTATAACATCGTAATTGGGCTAATAACCTACTGGACGTTGTAGCGTTGTCAACCTATTCACAAGTAACATAATGAGTTAAAATATTAGCATTTTGGTATCATCCAATATGGCTATTCATAGACTTTGCAAATATTATGCAAATATTGATAACAAAACTCAAGCTTGATCTGTGTATGCAGTAGCCTATAGGCCTAAAAACAAAAGTAGCCTGAGCAGCAGATCAGCCAGTCCCCCGCAATGATGAGCCCGAAATGAACTATGACTATAGGGACAAGTAGAAAGGATAATAGAGTTAACCATATGAATTAAAGTTATTTTATGGAAGAAAGAACAGTAGGCTATGACAGCAGTAGGCTGCATGATCAACCTATATGGCTTGTTTGCTCAGAAGTGGGTGTAGTAAAGGAGAAAATCACCAAACAACAACATGATAGCTGACCCATGCAGAAAAAACATGTAAACAATACAGTAGTTCAATATGCCTCTTAGTGGAGTTGTGGGATACATTTCAAATGCTTTATTTCTTCCTTCCTGTTTTTGTTAACTTATCAACCTATCCTTGTGGAATAGTGGAATATTAGCCTATAATAAAAACTACAGGATAGTAAGAGCTGAAATGATGCCTTTTTAATCCAATTTCCACCACCACTAAAAAAGGGGGCCGGTCTTGGGCCTGAAACTTCTGGGCTGAAAAGTGGCCCCACTCCGGCCCTGTACAGAACCCTTACCATCTTACGACCATGTCTATTGGAAGGATACTAAGAAGAGACGTTATAACGACTCTGAAGATCTAGCCATAACTGCGAGGCCTGCTAAGCATTTTACTGGGGTAACGCGAGTGATACGGGGTAAGTTGATATTTCCCAATAGTTCATTCTTTCCCCTTTTGATAAAACAGCTGTTGTTACGGGTATGTTTATAACTGTGACACCCACTTTGGGGTAGAGTGTTGGTCTAAATCATTACCGGTGACCATTTGGAGATCTCTGTAATTTTAATGTCTAGTTGTTTTATTCTCCATACATGTATGCCTTCTAAGTGTAGCATGGTAGCATAATGTGTTTGCGGTCATTTCATTTGCAGAAAACGACGCGCACAATGACTTGATAGGTCTTGGAAACGCATCTATCAACAGGGGGAATGCACATTCAAAGGACTATCAAACTAATGTTAATACTCAATCAAAGGACATTAACCGTGTGGATTTATGGAGTGATACTATACTAAAAAACTGGATGTCAAACAATTTCCTCCAGTTGAATTCTGACAAAACATAAGTCCTCATCATTGGATCCCAGCACATAGTGAAACAAATGATACAATCCTTAGGTCCCTTTCAATTTTTAGACTGTGTAAAACCTGTTGCAAAGAATCTTGGTGTCTGGTTTGACAATAATTTAAGCTTTGAACGTCACATCACAAAGCTCATACAGTCTTGGTTCTATCACCTCAGAAATATTTTCAAGATTAGTTCCATCTTAACTTTTAAAGACACTGAGACCATTATGCATGCATTTATTTCTTCACGCCTGGATTACTGCAATAGTCTTTTTTCTTGTCTGAACCAAAAATCTATAAAGAGACTTCAAACTGTTCAGAATTCAGCTGCCCGGCTTCTTACTAAGACAAAGTACTAAGACATTACTCCTGTTTTAGCCTCACTGCACTGGCTCCCAGTAAGCTTTAGAATTGATTTTAAGATTCTTCTGATTACTTTTAAAGTTCTACATGGCCTGTCTCCCAACTACATATCTGATCTCCTAGTACCTTATACACCTGTGCGTACTTTAAGATCATTTGGTAGCGGTTTCCTAACTATTCCTAAGGTCAATCTCAAAACTAAAGGGGTGAGAGCATTTAGTGTCAGGGCACCTAGGCTCTGGAATGACCTGCCTGATGAAATCAGGTCAGCCAAGTCAGTATGCTCTTTTAAATCCCTCCTTAAAACACATCTTTACAAGCAAGCCTTCCTTAGTTTTGTTTAAGTAATATACTTCATTTTGTGTTAAGTTTATTAAGTTTTATTTCAGTGTTAAGTTTTATTTCAGTAAGTTTTATTTCAGTGTCAAGTTTTATTTCAGTAAGTTTTATTTCAGTGTCAAGTTTTATTTCAGTAACTTTTATTTCAGTGTCAAGTTTTATTTCAGTATCCTAAGTTTTATTTCAGTGTCAAGTTTTATTTCAGTAAGTTTTATTTCAGTGCAAGTTTATTTTCCTTTTTCAAATTTATGTTAAGTTCTAATTGAATTAGTATATATTATCTGATTGTTATATTATTATGTCTTATTTGCATTTTCATATATGTTGATATTGTACAGCACTTTGTAACTTTGTTTTGAAAAGTGCTATATAAATAAAGATTATTATTATTATACAGAACTCGATTTTGACGACCTATCTGACGCGACTTTACTGGAGGCTGCGGATGCAGTCGACCCGTGTGAACTACATGAAAGGTCAGATTCGTTGAATGTTTCTGAACCTGGGGGTGGCTGGGCCCTCTGCAGATTTAGCAGTGTGTGATGTAAACACAGTTCGCTATAATTACACAGATGTAGAATCAGCATTGGATAGTGTTGAGCTGAGACTAAATTATGCTAGATCTGTGGCTCGTAGAGCTACGGGTGTAATAGGTCACACAGTGGCAGATCTGCTTATTGGTGCTGTGGAAACTCTGCAAAAGATTAGCCGGGATCATATAAAAAAATTGAGGCAGTTATCGATGGCATACTGAAATGAAATGTTACTTTAATGATGATCTGAATGGTGTTTAACCTCGGTGTGATAGATTGTTTATACGGTTCATGTTTATTTTTTCTTTGTTGTTGTTTTTTACGGCTATAATTGCGGAAGAGTAGTAAACATGTGTAATATAGTTTAAATTTGTTGAGTAATCAGTGAGTAGCCATGCCCCCGCCGTAATAAGCGTAATAGAAATGACAGTGGGTGCAATGATATTGAACCGCCTGATAAACGTACCAGAGATGATCAGACAGATTGTGTTTTTTTTTTATTTATTTTTTTTTTTTTATTTAGCACTTGTAAAAAGACAGAATCAGAGAAGAAGCAAAGAAAGTAAATCAGTGCAGGAAGAGGCAGTAAGCCCAGACTGGCTTATATGAGGCCTCCACCTAAAAAAGTAACATAACAACAAGAGCCACAAAAAGTATCTAAACAATATAAATTAAAAGAAAAAGAAAGAAAAAGTATGAACAAACAGTGTAAGCACTACAGTAGAAGAAACTACAATGACAGAAGTCTTCAGGAGAACCAGCTATAGACCAGCCATTAAATTAGCCTTTAGGCATACTTTAAAATGATTAGTAGTAAAACATTTCAAGGCCAGATGTGATTTTTTCCCCCATATTTTAGCACCCCTATAACGTATGGAAAATTGAGCTTGACATGTTTTAAGTTGAAGAGGGTGAAAATCATTAGCTTGCCTCGTTACATATGAGTGAACCTGTGAATTAGTTTTAAAATAGCACTTAAAGTGCTCAGGAATCTTTCCATTACAATTATATATTTCATAAATAAAAACACAGGTTTGAAGTACATTAATATCATTTACAGTAAGGATTTTCAATTCTTTAAATAACGGAGTAGATGCAGCACACCAATTAGAACAGGTTGCAATTCTAACAAAACGCTTTTGAATGACCAGTAATTTCTTAATAGTGGAAGGAAAAGTACTTGCCCACACTAAATTACAATATGAAAGGTATGGATAAATTAAACTATAATAAAGAGTGAGGAGGCAATTTCTAGAGACAAGATGACTAACCCTCCTAATTATCCCAATTGATTTATTTACTTTTTTGCTAACACAGATCCTTCCATTTTAAGGTTTCATTAACAATAACTCCCAAGAATCTGGTTGATGAAACTTGCGGTATCTCTGTAGACTCAATTTTAATTTTACATATGTCATTAGGGTATAATTTTTTACCTCCAAGAATGATGAAATTAGATTTTTTAAGATTTAAAGATAGTTTATTTAATTTGAACCAAGTGACATATGCAGATAAGCCAGCATTTGCCTCTTTCATTAAAACACTGAAATTTGAATGTGAAAGAATCAAGGTAGTGTCATCTGCAAACATAATAGGAGAAAGAAGGTTAGAAACATTGGCCAAATCATTAATATAAATAAGAAATAATAAAGGTCCCAGGATAGAACCCTGTGGTGTTCCACAGGGTTCTATCCTGGGACCTTTATTATTTCTTATTTATATAATCCAGCCATGTTGGAATTGCAACCCTTTACACAGACAAACTGTTTTCGATCAGATAAATAGTTACTTAGCCACTTATATGTAAGATCATGAAAGCCATATTTATGCAGTTTTTCCAATAAAATAGAATGGTTAACAGTATCAAATGCCTTTGACAAGTCTATAAAAATACTACAAATATATTCATTTTTGGTTTGAGCCAAGGTAACCTTGTCTATCAAGTGAAGAAGTGCCATGTAAGTTGAATGATTTTTTCGAAAACCATATTGGTGTTTATACAGAATTTCATTAGAATCTAAATGGAGGATAATCCTCCTGTAAATCAGTTTTTCCAGTACTTTTGAGAAACAAGGCAGAATCGATATTGGTCTATAGTTATTAAAGCAACATGGATCATCTGTTTTATACAAGGGAATAACCTTGGCAATCTTTAAGTCCTGAGGCACAATGCCTGTTTTCAGGGACAAGGAGAAAATGTGGACAAATGGTTGTAGTATTTTTTGTTTTACCTCCTTGACAAGAAAAGTTAGAATACCATCATGACCCGCTGATGAAGTTGTTAGCTTGTCAATTATTTCACTGATTTCCTCAAGGTCAGGGGTCTTAAAAGAAGAAATCCTTTGATATATCTTTGGAATAAAGTCCAAGGGACTCCCATTGCAATCAGAGATTTTATTTGCCAATTCCTGCCCAATATTGACAAAAAAATCATTGAAATTTTCAGAGAGACCTATCACCATCATGAAACTCTGTAGGTAACCCCGCAGTGGAATTTTGCCTTGATAGCAGCTGATTTATGGTTTTCCATGTTGCCTTAATATCACTTGAATACTGCACAAATCTTTCACTAAAATATTGTTTTTTACAGATCTAATTGAGTGACTATAAGTATTTCTATATGATTTGTACACACTATGATTTAAAGGAGAAGGATTATAAATATATTTTTTGTAAAGTTTATTCTTTTTCCTTAATTGCTTTCGTAATTCAGTTGTAAACCAAGGTTTCTTAAAATCCTAAGGTAAGTTTTTTAGATTTGCCCAAGGGGAAACTCTCATTGAAACGAGAGCCAATGATTTTCATGAACTTTGCATATGCTGACTCAGCATCACCATCCTCATATACATCATCCCAAGAAACCCTGGCAAGCAGTTCTTTAAATTTAAGTATATTTGGTTTTGACAAAAACCTTTTATGCATTGAATTATCCTTTTGTCTGATTTGACCAATATTTATTTTAGATAAGTGGAAAATAGGGAAATAATTGACAAGCTAACAACTTCATCAGCGGGTCATGATGGTATTCCAACTTTTCTTGTCAAGGAGGTAAAACAAAAAATACTACAACCATTTGTCCACATTTTCTCCTTGTCCCTGAAAACAGGCATTGTGCCTCAGGACTTAAAGATTGCCAAGGTTATTCCCTTGTATAAAACAGATGATCCATGTTGCTTTAATAACTATAGACCAATATCGATTCTGCCTTGTTTCTCAAAAGTACTGGAAAAACTGATTTACAGGAGGATTATCCTCCATTTAGATTCTAATGAAATTCTGTATAAACACCAATATGGTTTTCGAAAAAATCATTCAACTTACATGGCACTTCTTCACTTGATAGACATGGTTACCTTGGCTCAAACCAAAAATGAATATATTTGTAGTATTTTTATAGACTTGTCAAAGGCATTTGATACTGTTAACCATTCTATTTTATTGGAAAAACTGCATAAATATGGCTTTCATGATCTTACATATAAGTGGCTAAGTAACTATTTATCTGATCGAAAACAGTTTGTCTGTGTAAAGGGTTGCAATTCCAACATGGCTGGATTACCCTGTGGTGTTCCACAGGGTTCTATCCTGGGACCTTTATTATTTCTTATTTATATTAATGATTTGGCCAATGTTTCTAACCTTCTTTCTCCTATTATGTTTGCAGATGACACTACCTTGATTCTTTCACATTCAAATTTCAGTGTTTTAATGAAAGAGGCAAATGCTGGCTTATCTGCATATGTCACTTGGTTCAAATTAAATAAACTATCTTTAAATCTTAAAAAATCTAATTTCATCATTCTTGGAGGTAAAAAATTATACCCTAATGACATATGTAAAATTAAAATTGAGTCTACAGAGATACCGCAAGTTTCATCAACCAGATTCTTGGGAGTTATTGTTAATGAAACCTTAAAATGGAAGGATCTGTGTTAGCAAAAAAGTAAATAAATCAATTGGGATAATTAGGAGGGTTAGTCATCTTGTCTCTAGAAATTGCCTCCTCACTCTTTATTATAGTTTAATTTATCCATACCTTTCATATTGTAATTTAGTGTGGGCAAGTACTTTTCCTTCCACTATTAAGAAATTACTGGTCATTCAAAAGCGTTTTGTTAGAATTGCAACCTGTTCTAATTGGTGTGCTGCATCTACTCCGTTATTTAAAGAATTGAAAATCCTTACTGTGAATGATATTAATGTACTTCAAACCTGTGTTTTTATTTATGAAATATATAATTGTAATGGAAAGATTCCTGAGCACTTTAAGTGCTATTTTAAAACTAATTCACAGGTTCACTCATATGTAACGAGGCAAGCTAATGATTTTCACCCTCTTCAACTTAAAACATGTCAAGCTCAATTTTCCATACGTTATAGGGGTGCTAAAATATGGGGAAAAAAATCACATCTGGCCTTGAAATGTTTTACTACTAATCATTTTAAAGTATGCCTAAAGGCTAATTTAATGGCTGGTCTATAGCTGGTTCTCCTGAAGACTTCTGTCATTGTAGTTTCTTCTACTGTAGTGCTTACACTGTTTGTTCATACTTTTTCTTTCTTTTTCTTTTAATTTATATTGTTTAGATACTTTTTGTGGCTCTTGTTGTTATGTTACTTTTTTAGGTGGAGGCCTCATATAAGCCAGTCTGGGCTTACTGCCTCTTCCTGCACTGATTTACTTTCTTTGCTTCTTCTCTGATTCTGTCTTTTTACAAGTGCTAAATAAAAAAAAAAAAAAAAAAAAAAAAAAACACAATCTGTCTGATCATCTCTGGTACGTTTATCAGGCGGTTCAATATCATTGCACCCACTGTCATTTCTATTACGCTTATTACGGCGGGGGCATGGCTACTCACTGATTACTCAACAAATTTAAACTATATTACACATGTTTACTACTCTTCCGCAATTATAGCCGTAAAAAACAACAACAAAGAAAAAATAAACATGAACCGTATAAACAATCTATCACACCGAGGTTAAACACCATTCAGATCATCATTAAAGTAACATTTCATTTCAGTATGCCATCGATAACTGCCTCAATTTTTTTATATGATCCCGGCTAATCTTTTGCAGAGTTTCCACAGCACCAATAAGCAGATCTGCCACTGTGTGACCTATTACACCCGTAGCTCTACGAGCCACAGATCTAGCATAATTTAGTCTCAGCTCAACACTATCCAATGCTGATTCTACATCTGTGTAATTATAGCGAACTGTGTTTACATCACACACTGCTAAATCTGCAGAGGGCCCAGCCACCCCCAGGTTCAGAAACATTCAACGAATCTGACCTTTCATGTAGTTCACACGGGTCGACTGCATCCGCAGCCTCCAGTAAAGTCGCGTCAGATAGGTCGTCAAAATCGAGTTCTGTATAATAATAATAATCTTTATTTATATAGCACTTTTCAAAACAAAGTTACAAAGTGCTGTACAATATCAACATATATGAAAATGCAAATAAGACATAATAATATAACAATCAGATAATATATACTAATTCAATTAGAACTTAACATAAATTTGAAAAAGGAAAATAAACTTGCACTGAAATAAAACTTACTGAAATAAAACTTGACACTGAAATAAAACTTAGGATACTGAAATAAAACTTGACACTGAAATAAAAGTTACTGAAATAAAACTTGACACTGAAATAAAACTTACTGAAATAAAACTTGACACTGAAATAAAACTTACTGAAATAAAACTTAACACTGAAATAAAACTTAATAAACTTAACACAAAATGAAGTATATTACTTAAACAAAACTAAGGAAGGCTTGCTTGTAAAGATGTGTTTTAAGGAGGGATTTAAAAGAGCATACTGACTTGGCTGACCTGATTTCATCAGGCAGGTCATTCCAGAGCCTAGGTGCCCTGACACTAAATGCTCTCACCCCTTTAGTTTTGAGATTGACCTTAGGAATAGTTAGGAAACCGCTACCAAATGATCTTAAAGTACGCACAGGTGTATAAGGTACTAGGAGATCAGATATGTAGTTGGGAGACAGGCCATGTAGAACTTTAAAAGTAATCAGAAGAATCTTAAAATCAATTCTAAAGCTTACTGGGAGCCAGTGCAGTGAGGCTAAAACAGGAGTAATGTCTTAGTACTTTGTCTTAGTAAGAAGCCGGGCAGCTGAATTCTGAACAGTTTGAAGTCTCTTTATAGATTTTTGGTTCAGACAAGAAAAAAGACTATTGCAGTAATCCAGGCGTGAAGAAATAAATGCATGCATAATGGTCTCAGTGTCTTTAAAAGTTAAGATGGAACTAATCTTGAAAATATTTCTGAGGTGATAGAACCAAGACTGTATGAGCTTTGTGATGTGACGTTCAAAGCTTAAATTATTGTCAAACCAGACACCAAGATTCTTTGCAACAGGTTTTACACAGTCTAAAAATTGAAAGGGACCTAAGGATTGTATCATTTGTTTCACTATGTGCTGGGATCCAATGATGAGGACTTATGTTTTGTCAGAATTCAACTGGAGGAAATTGTTTGACATCCAGTTTTTTAGTATAGTATCACTCCATAAATCCACACGGTTAATGTCCTTTGATTGAGTATTAACATTAGTTTGATAGTCCTTTGAATGTGTATTCCCCCTGTTGATAGATGCGTTTCCAAGACCTATCAAGTCATCGTGCGCGTCGTTTTCTGCAAATGAAATGACCGCAAACACATTATGCTACCATGCTACACTTAGAAGGCATACATGTATGGAGAATAAAACAACTAGACATTAAAATTACAGAGATCTCCAAATGGTCACCGGTAATGATTTAGACCAACACTCTACCCCAAAGTGGGTGTCACAGTTATAAACATACCCGTAACAACAGCTGTTTTATCAAAAGGGGAAAGAATGAACTATTGGGAAATATCAACTTACCCCGTATCACTCGCGTTACCCCAGTAAAATGCTTAGCAGGCCTCGTAGTTATGGCTAGATCTTCAGAGTCGTTATAACGTCTCTTCTTAGTATCCTTCCAATAGACATGGTCGTAAGATGGTAAGGGTTCTGTACAGGGCCGGAGTGGGGCCACTTTTCAGCCCAGAAGTTTCAGGCCCAAGACCGGCCCCCTTTTTTAGTGGTGGTGGAAATTGGATTAAAAAGGCATCATTTCAGCTCTTACTATCCTGTAGTTTTTATTATAGGCTAATATTCCACTATTCCACAAGGATAGGTTGATAAGTTAACAAAAACAGGAAGGAAGAAATAAAGCATTTGAAATGTATCCCACAACTCCACTAAGAGGCATATTGAACTACTGTATTGTTTACATGTTTTTTCTGCATGGGTCAGCTATCATGTTGTTGTTTGGTGATTTTCTCCTTTACTACACCCACTTCTGAGCAAACAAGCCATATAGGTTGATCATGCAGCCTACTGCTGTCATAGCCTACTGTTCTTTCTTCCATAAAATAACTTTAATTCATATGGTTAACTCTATTATCCTTTCTACTTGTCCCTATAGTCATAGTTCATTTCGGGCTCATCATTGCGGGGGACTGGCTGATCTGCTGCTCAGGCTACTTTTGTTTTTAGGCCTATAGGCTACTGCATACACAGATCAAGCTTGAGTTTTGTTATCAATATTTGCATAATATTTGCAAAGTCTATGAATAGCCATATTGGATGATACCAAAATGCTAATATTTTAACTCATTATGTTACTTGTGAATAGGTTGACAACGCTACAACGTCCAGTAGGTTATTAGCCCAATTACGATGTTATAATCATGGCTATCTCTCTTTACCAGTTGCCACTTATGCCTGTCCTCTTCAAAAACATGAACATTGGAAACATGGCACATTTGGCAGCATTTCACTCCAATACTTTTCGTCTTTTTTACCTGGCCTTTTCAGTCCCTCATTGCATCTTTCTACCATCCATCCTCCCTGACGCTTATCACTACGGTAGGACCGGCCCGGCTGGTATCTGAGAAAACTTTTTAGGAAAGACGGGCTATATGGACCCAACCAATTAACTCTTCTTGGGAGGGGAGAACCCATGCAGAGGCTGCGGTGTTAGGCATAGAATGCGAACGTGTGTAGCCAACTTTAAGAGAAGATAGATTAACGTGACAAATGCCAATATTTTTCCCTCGACCGGCCCAAAAGTGAAGCAGGCCATCGGGAATTCTCCCGATTCTCCCGATTACCCACTCCGGGCCTGGTTCTGTACCAGATGTAGATTTACTGCTTGTCGCAGCACCTAATTCAGATCCCCCGAACGTCGTTCCCAAATCGTTTTCGTCAGCGCACAAGAGATGTTTCGAGGCTGATAACACAGTGACCATCTAGATCATGGGATGGCGCTACAAAATAAAAATAGAAGAATAAATATGCGAGTGAAATACATTTTAGATTCGAACATAAAACCAACCAGAAACTCTGACAAACCATACAGTTCTTTTACAATGTTATCATCACTAGTGTACGTAAGTAGTAGGCAGACCCCCCACATGAAAGGGGTCTCAAACAATACACTCAGAGACATGCCCGGACAAAACACCACCCCTACAAAGTAGGGGGATCATAGACTATCATTTTTGTCACCTAAGACCACCATGATTTCAGTTATAAAGGTTACATTACAATGCATAACATCTAGCTAACACATTTTTCAACCAAAACCACTAACAACATGCTCAGGTTATTGGCTATGCTAGTAGCATACTATACGTTTATTTCCTGCTATTAACACTCCTATACAACTCTTACAAAGTTTATCACATAACACATAATAATAACAACAAAACACACATGGGGGTTTGGGGGCCAATATGGCCGCCCAGGGGTTTGACATCAGTCACATGACTGTCACATGACACTACATCCAATATGGATGCCAAGGGGGGCGTGGCATTGTTTGACACCAGACACATGACTGTCACATGACTTTACATCCAATATGGCCGCCCAGGGGTATGACACCAGTCACATGACTGTCACATGACTCACAAAACAATAACAATAACAAACAACACGTGGCGAAAACCACATGGCTAATTTGCATAAAAAGGAGGCGTGACTATCACGTGATTTATGATGTTTCGGGGGGCGGGGCTTATTTTTGACAGATAGTTAAGGATAAGAACTACTGATGGGTCTTTCAAAGCCGCTCTTTCAAGGACGTTACTTCATCGAATCTCGCCAAGTACTGTTCCAATGTCAAGGGTGCTTTCAAATCCTACCAAGTACTATGGTGTAGTCAAGGGGTATCCCCAGGAATGACAGAGGGAGGTGTGTCGCTTGTAGTAATGTAGGGGGAATCCCATTGATTGCAGTGCACCTGGATATAGCCCCGTTAGGTAAGCAGGTGGGAGAGCAGATGATTGTCTGTATTTGCACAAGCCCCTTGCCATCTTCATTCAGCTGAATGTTTGCCGAAGTTTTGAGTGTTTGTTGAGGTCCAAGGTAAGACGCACAGATCTTTAAATGTGATGGTTTTGACATTATGGTGAGTCGAGCACCGGGTGATATCGCAATGTGCTTTATAGTTTATGCAGAGAGCTGTGGTGTTTATTGCGAACGGTGTGAGCGACATAGTGTGAGAAGCTGGGTGAGTTGGCATGGGCCTTGTTGCCATTTTAATTGATTTGTCTGCTGATTCCTAGTATGTGGTGAAGGCTGCTTGATGTGGTTGTGGGGAAGTGTGGGAAAATTATGTGCTTTATGTTTGTTTTAATTACAGGCATCGTGTACACCACTGTTTATGTCTCCCGTTTCATAGTCTGTATTAAAGCTTACTGCGTTGTGTGCATCATATCGGTGTGCGGGTGGGTTATATTATTGTGAGGCCCGTCGGGCACTAGAGGGAACATTATTGTACTGGGTGGGTATTACTACTAATACGCAGTAGCCTATTTGTACCAACAGCAGTATGTCTACATGTTGTAATTGTTCGGGAGCTTGTCGCTGTGTGTGCTACGTTGTCTGACCGAATGTTGTTGCGATCTGACGTGTCTCCGATTTTTAATAATGCACCAGCTTCCTGCACACTCGTTAGTCTGTTCCATTGTGTGTTTTCCATATGCTAAGAAGAAGCCTTGCCTCGTCTGTGAAGGATTCTTGGACAAATCCTTGACTTTGAGAAAAGCCCATTGCCTCCTTTTGTCATTATTTTCCATTCGGTTTCAAATAACACAAAATTAAAAAGCTTTATGTTTGCTTTGGGGTGAAATGTCAATAAGGCACAAATGTACAAAATCATCAGACTCCATAACCATTTGAAATGTAAACAATTGAAAAGATGTGTCTAAGCTGTACGTTTGGGTTTGTGTTGGTAAAGTTGTAAAACGGATATAAATCATGACCATTGACACAGGAAAATAGGCTGACAAATGATCATCGTAGTATAACAATGGTCATTGTCATGATCAGAAGGAAAAAAGGTGGATTGTCCACACTTGCTCCCATCAGGATTTTTTATTGACTTTCACCCATGTGTAATGTTTCGAGCTTATACGCTCTTCATCAGACTTGAATATCAGACAGACTGTCGCCATATTTAAACAAGTACAAAAGGTCACATGACCCATCAGAGTGATAGGCTATAGTTACATAGATTTACAAAACACTTATATACATAATATTTATACACATATATACACGTCATAATATCTACAAAATGCATGTACAAAAAACAAAAAACATTTATATAATATACTTTGTAAAGGTTTTTATAAATAAGTACAAGCTTCCACCCTATCAGAATACTTGGCTGTGTATCAGGCCGCATTAGGCCGTCATAATAAGTAAACATGATATTGGCGTCTCTTCGGTCTACAGGTTACTAATCATACACTTATATAAAGGAGAGTACATTCACATTTATAAAATATAATCATATCCAAATAGCAATTCACACAGTCGAGTCAAGACATCGACGTTTCTTCCGTGATTTGGGAAAAGCCCGTAAAAGTCCTGGCAGGAAGCATGCATAAGGATGTAGATCCAGGAATGCACTAATATTTTGTTCGTAGTCCAGTTTGCAACAATTATTAGTTAACACTAAGTTGTAAACACTTCGGAAAAAAATATTAAAAACTGGATATACCAAAAAACGTTGATGTAATCGCTTCCTGCAAGGACTTTTACGGGCTTTTCCCAAATCACGGAAGAAACGTCGACGCAGCGGCATAGTAGCAGATAATCAGGCAAGTCTTATTCAAATAAACTCCTGTTGCACTTACAAACTTTATAATGCCTCGTTATTGGACTAAAGGTCATAGTTGTACTACTGCAGAAGTTTCGTACCATTCAGGGCATTATTAGTGGGGTAATTTACGAGATAAAAGTTGGTTTTCCATCACGACTGCAGAACGTCATTCGTTTCTGACAGCGCTACTCGACCAGGGTTCGACCAAGGGAAAAAAGGTTCTGGGAGGGTGTTTGGCTCGGGGTCATGGTGCAAAGGACCCTAGGGTGAAATTACTCCGAACCATCGCTTTAAGAAGTAGAGTGTCAATATGCCCCCCCTCTGGGGACTCTTAATAGATTCTATTCCGATGTATTGTCATGATCAGGAAAGGGAAGTCAACCCTTGTCCCAAAACACAACAATAAGCACTGTACTTATTAAATAGGCTTTAGTCTTTCTTTGACATACAACTTTAATGAGATTAGAGAGCAGCTGTAAGAGAATATTATGTCAAGTGAAATGACATGCTCTGCAAGGGATTCTTCAGTCACAGGTCAAGGCACATCAAAGGGATACCAGGCAAGCCTGATGCTTTTTCTCTACTAAGCTCCCCCTACCGTCTGTACGTGTCGATACGTGTGCGAGCCCTTGCTCGGTCTGAAGCTCTTTTCCTTTTCTTTGCATCTTCGCCGGCTCTGCCATTATATAACCTGACCCTAGCCAGATGAATTTCGCTCCGCCTAGCTCCACTCATCCATTGAAGTGTTGCTTCAGAAGGCTGGGCCTAATCAAAAAATGCTTGCATATGATTGAATAAGCCACTTGTCAGTCATCTATTGACGTGCTACTTCAACCACTCACATCGAAGCCAACCCGTGACGCTAATAACAGTCTCACAGTCGCTTCTACGCTATGTCACAGCTATGAAACTCCCGCCCTGCGTCCTGATTAGCTGTACCATAAAATCGGTTGCAGAAATCACTCTCAATGGAAGAGGTCCCAGATGGATGTGAGTGAAGCTAGGCGGAGCTAAGCGGAACAACATTCATCTGGCTAGGGTCAGGTTAGCCATTATACACACGTTTCCAACAATCGCTAGCGTTTCGTTAGCCTGCCTCTGTGCTGGGGATGCAGGATGTAAACTGATCCTGCTTCTCGTGATGTCTGAGACTTTGTGAGACTGAAGATCGGCGGGTAGGATACACCGAACTTGCAAGTGGGATATTCTTCAGGCAGTAGGGGCAGACGAGAGAGTCTTCATTCGCCCTGTAATGAGTAATTTAACCATATACTGACTTATGAAGATGATTAATTAACACGAAAACGTTGCCTGGTGTCCTTTTAAATTACCTAACATGTTTGACCACTGAGACTTTGTTGGTAGGCTATATTCCAAAGCAGCAGCCAAAAGAATAAACATTTACACATTCAATCAATAATCCAGTGGTCGAAGCAAGACAGGGACATAACTCACGAGCATCTTAAAAGTTGGGTGTCATAAAAATGCACAATTCATTGGAACTAACACAATTGGCAGGGCTTCCATTGCGTTTTTCCCGTCTTTAGATAATCTGGGCCAGAGCTACAGGTGAGCTGGAGGGCTGAGGGGGAAGGTTTTCGTTCAGAGAATCAAACACTAGAGCATGTGGGGGGACAGCCTATTAGCAGCCTAGCCTGTAGACTGGACATTGGTGAGAAAATAGGCAAAATAGAGGGGAAAAGTCACAAAAACATGAATACGTGCAGGCCCATTTGAATGTAGGTGACCTTACATTGTACGATTTTGGTCTGTTTTCACAGTCTACGACTACATTTCCAAAGTCGGACAGAAATCATGGGAGTTGTAGCAAAGTCCTTTTAGGCAAGTCCCATAGATATATACACTAGATGTCGCCTTCTGCTTCTCAGCATGCGTCAACACCGCCGCCATCTTGGAACAGGGATCTGAAGCGCTAAACTAGTTCTCCTGTATTGTCAGCGTTACCTATTTAGTGACGTTTGGCCATCCCCAGCGATAGAAAACCTTTTTAGCGATTAGCGACAAATTTGGGAACTTCTGACAATGATGGCAGATCGGCTTCTTTGTTGTTGAAACGTAAGAAAATCACCTTTCTCATTGCTTTGTCATTTATGAATTCAGCTACATCTCGTTTGCCCATGGCACTGACCCATGATTATAAAAGTAACGACTGGCGTAGCCTATGTAGTAGCAGAGGTAAATGTTCTACAGATCTACAGCAACTTCTGGTGAGATTACAATTTACATGAGTAAACGAGACGAGGGGTATGTGGCCTCAACCAGAGCCTGTCTAGAAGAGCCTGTTTACTTTCATTGTATCGAACCTGGTTGCAGTTTACTCATTGTTCCTCTAGGGGCCGCCGCTAGCTAGTGCAGAATGAATGGGAGTCTATGGGGCTAGACGGGTAAAATGTATCTTTATTATCGTCTTAAGCTTAGTTTTCTCTAGACTCAACCATAAATACATGCCTGTCAGTTGGAACAACCCAAAAAACTAGATAATTGCTTGAGATTTTGACGATTTATGGTGATTTTATTTTCGCTAGATCTTTGCCCAGATTGATGTAATGCATTAGGAGTGGATCACTGAAGCAAGATGGCGTCTCGATTGACGCATTCGTTCCAATGAACAGCAGTACTCAAGGCGACATCTAGTGTATATATCTATGGGCAAGTCCCTCCACTCGGCGGCCATTTGACAACGCTTTTTGGGCACTCGTCGGGCATCCATTTCGGCAGAAATCCGCGTGCGCAAGGCTTCACGACACCAATCTTGCTCCAACTAGGCCCATGCATTTCTATGGAGTATTTTTTGAGTGCTGTGTCTCCACATTAGAAAGGGCCCGTCCCATTTCTCCCCCCTTAAAACTTCCACTTGGTTTTGTTCAACATTAAAGCCCCCTCGACAAGGGAAGTGGGGGTGAAGATCTTTCCCTATGAATTAGGACACCACTATATGCAAATTAGCGTAGCGAACGTGCTCACCTACATCACGCGCAGCGCCGACGTGTCTACCGGTAGTAGCCTGCTACTATTTTCATTCAGGAACATGCCCGTTCCAGCGGTCATTGCTGTGTGGGCTGTGCTGGTTTATCTACGTCTGGTTAATCAACAAAGACATTCGTGTTCGTGTTCATGTGAACGCCAGAACACACATCCTAAATATTGACGAAACTACCCAGATTGATTTATAACGTTATTTGATGGGCAGACTCTCTCTAAGCAATCAGCAGATATCATCAACATCGTCAGATAGCTTCGTGAGATATTTTCTAACATTAGTGTTCAAAACTCAACAGTCCATCAGATGTGCATCAAACTAACATATTCCAACATATTTCGAAATTTTAATATGCTTATTTGCGAAAATATATGAAAACATTGACCGACTCACTGAGCTCGCACGGTATCCTGGGTAATTTCATCTCCCACTTCGTTTTAAGCCTGCATTGGTCCTGGCTATATTTTGAGGGTTGATTTTAAGGGGAAAATAGCACTTCCCCTTGCTCCCTAAAGTAATGGGACACCCTAGCCCTACACGTGCACGCGCAAAAACGAGGGTTAGGGCAAAAATCTAGGGGTAGGGGAGGTATTGGGACGGGCCCAAAGTCTCTGGTTGTAGCCTACTGGAATCGCGGCGCGCTCCCGTCAACTATATCGTTTAGTGTTACTGCCAATCTTAGCGGTTTTAAGTAGTGAGTTTTCTAGTTTTGCCGTTACATGGCTCATGCAAATACGTGAACAATATAAAAAAACAATAGTGGTCTCTCTCCAACACCAGGAAGGGGCAAAGTAGGTGACAGCTGTAGGCCTAGCCTTATTTGTTATTTAATTTCTTAGTCGGCTTTCAAAATTATCAATCTGTTTCCAGCAAAGTTGATTACTTGTGGGAAAATACGCCCTCTATCGTATTCCCTGTACCTACACGACTTGTCCCGGTTGTAACGGGTAGGCTTCTAGGGAGTGCGAGAGGCGAGTCCTCTCATGTTTCTCTGTAGGAACAATCTACATCAAACCGTGACGCCCCGAGCCTGGGTAAAGCAAAAGCTTGGACCGCGACACGAAGATTTACATATTAACCTCAACCGTCCCTATCAAGAAACCCCGTGTTTATTCGGAGCAGCCCAAACGCGTGAGTAGCAGCAATTCTTATTTGTATTAGTGAGGGACAGAGCTTTACCACTGTCTCTGGCTTTACCTAGCTGGCCATATATTGTAGCTAGCCAGCTAGCTAACGTTATCCTGCTGCTACCGTTAGCGCGTACGGTGCATGGTTTAATGGTTGCTATCTGACTGTTTCTTCTACAGTCCTTGTGTCTCGCATAGTTCTAGGTGTGAGGTAAGTTTGGGGTCTGTGTCACGGACGCAAACTAATTAGCGAGTTGGTTAGGTGTTGCTTGGATGTTATGCAGACTATCGTTACCGTACATGTAACGGCTAGCCTCGGTAGCTGGATAGGCATGGTGATGGTGGCATGTCATGCTTTTGAAGATGCAGTTAGCAGTTAGCCAAACAAACTGCAAAGCGGAGAGTTCTTTAGATTGTAACGGGACGCTATTTCCACATGAAATGTACCTTCGTATACAACTTGCAACTAAGCTGCTGTGCAAGGCCTGTACTATTTTAATCGACTTCACCGGATACCTATTCGCTTACCTTTACGGACAAGCTCGCCACATTTAGGGTATCTATTCAGCCCACCGACCCATGAAATGCTAACGTATGGAAATGCTCTTATGAAAGGAGATAGTCTAGGAGAAAACTTGTAACGCTAGCTCGCTAGCTAGCCTCCTCGCATACACTAGTATTAACCAGTTTGGTGCAATTTGGCCAGCGTCGTTTTTTCTTTATTTTTTTAAATGTTATTTACGATTTTACACCTAAAAAGTACCACTTAAAATAAACTAGTAAGAATGAACGTGTCTTCTCTCGGAGGACAAATCCCGAGCTTATGACCACATTCCTGTCTTGCCTACTTATGTGAACGACGCCAATGAAAGGAGCTGACATTATCTTCATTTTAAATTTTTTGTTTTATTTACTCAGTCCCTCGCCCTTCTCAGTGCAGCGTTAGTAAATCATTACCATGGGTTAAACAAAATCATGGTAGATATTATTCCAGTATCTAAATGCTTATGCTGAATATAATGTACATTGATGTCATTGTGAGTCGCTTTGGACGAAAGCATCTGCTGAGAACCATACACATAAATGCAAATACCAATTCTACTTGACTAATGACATTGTTATGTCAGTCGGTAGAGCATGAGATTCTTAATCTCGTGGTCGTGGGTTCTTGAATTTCCCCTTGGGGATCAATAAAGCATCTATCTATCTATCTATCTATCTATCTATCTACCTATCTATCTGTTATAGGGTTGAGATTGTGAAAAGGTAAAGTGTCGAGCTCAATTAACTTGATGTCCAGACTTAAAGTAACGTTCATGCAGTATTCTATCACCTTTGTGACTATGCAGCAGATTAAGTTGAGTTCGCAAAAATCACACATTGGGATTGGTTTTCTTGAGTTGGGGAATGAAGTCGCTGTCTCGTGAGTCAACTGATGGAATGATAAACGATGTGCTTCTTAAATTCTTGCTATGGCATTTAAACACCGTGCTGGAGGAGTTGTCTTCAGGTGGTGGTTTTCTTAGTGTAGAAAGTATTGGAGGTTGCAGGAGTGACACAATGGGCCTTCAAAACCCAACGTTTATTTATGTGTAAGGTCACCCTCTTTCTTTTGTTTTGTGTGTAAAGGGGGATCTTTGGGCATGTTTTAACAGATAGGACTTCTTGTGAGAAATTGTGTTCTACAGGCACATTCAATGCAAAACCATTAAATCAACCACAGAACAAGCCTGGGCAACTGAGAACACTAATAGTGTTTTATTGGAAGGATTTGTATAGAGGGCCTATGTGGCATTAGAGGTGCATATTGTTCAGAAAGGTTCTTTAATAATGATGGTCTGATTTTTTTAGGTAACTTTGAAGTGAGACAGTCCCCTTTTTAAAATTGGCTTTATCTCCTTGAGAAAGCGACTGAGAGAAAGCACAGCAGCAGAATTACAGGGACCTGAGGCTAGGAAGATAAATATCATATTAAATTTTTCAATAACAAAAAGCACAGACCACTTTCACAGTGTCAATAATGCAGAAGCAAACCTGTGTTTGACCTCGTCTGAACAAGGGATCCCTCTATACAGCCTCTAGACCCCCTTCCCTTTTTTTTTGGCCTGGGTTACATTTGGATGTGAATTCTGTGCTGTCAGAAGCTCCAGGACTTGCTTCACTCTATGCAAAGCTAGCTGCCTTTATCTCATCAGACATGCTTCCCCTGAAAAACTAGCCTAATTTTTGCAGAGCATTGCAGCAGATTTCTATATGCGGTGCCAGGCACATTCAGTGCATTCGATGAAGCTAGAAGTACTGGAAACTGGCATTATTGCAAATTCAGAACATGAAGGCAATTTTAACAAACATTAACTATTGTCCTTTTAAATTGAGATACCCTTTTTGATTTTCCTCCTATGTCCGATCACAGTTGGCTTATAACAGTAATAGACTACCTGTCTATGTGTGCCATCCGTGGCGTGGGCACAGATGGACCACTGCAGAAGGTGAACCGTTGCCTGGTTGCGTGGCAGACATGGTGCTCACTGGGGGCTTCCGCTGAGGCGCCAAGTGTCATTGCCCTGCTTTCTCAGGTTAACCCACTTTTAATGCTGGATTGAACCCAACCAACCCTCCAATCCCAAGACCCTCTAACCCTCTTCAGCTCTTGCTGTGCTGGGCTGCACCATAGGATACTTCCCCCCCTTATAAAGGTCAAGAGAGACATGGATTCCACCGCAAGCAATCAGGCAAATTGACTGGAGCGAAAGGGGGACAGAATGTGCTTATAGTTTTATTCCTGCTTGACTGTTTTCTTTTGACCTCCGCTCGTGTCAGTTTGAGAGGCAGTTTTCACTTCTTTTGCATAAAACCATAAGCTGAAAGAATGCAGTTGAAAACAAGTTTGGCACAATCTAATATAGAGAGAGAGGGTTTAATTTCATATTTTCCCCCCCACATGAATCAGACTTGCGTATGTTTTGATGTTTTACATTGATTGAAATTGGGTTCGTCTGAGGTTGCCACTGATGGTAATTGAGGGCCTTACATAACTAGACATTCCCTCTGGCTTTTAGCCTAACAGAAAAACGGTGGAAATTGGAATGGAAAAGAAAAATCACATGAAAATGAGAAGTGAAATCAGTTGTAAAGGATTAGACAGAAATACAGACAACCAGGGAAGGCACAACCTACACAGTCAGATATCTTAACCTTTTGTACCCTTGTAGGACAGATTCTCATTCCGTCTTATGTCAGATTTGAGAGGATTGGTATTATAATGGCAAAAGTTTGGAAATGAAAACAAGAATATCACATGTTGGCATAGAATTGCAGTTATTGATGAAAACATCCATGAGTTTTTTGTTCTGCAGACCTGCATTAGATAAAGAGCTGAAAAGTGTATTTTGCATTTTTATTAGTCACAGTATGCTGTGCTTTTTTGAAAGCTATAATTATGACATGTTTTTTTCTTTTGTCAAACCACTCTCCATATTTGACATGGAACACTGATATAAGTAGCCTTAGCATAATTGCTTATTAGCAATTAAGAGTGTCATTGTGTGACATATTTTGCACATTGCCTGCTCCTTTCTGGACCTTCCGGGTGCTAAAACACATCTATTGGCTACAGGCTTGTAGTTAATAGGCTATGTGTATGGAAGGCTTGGAAAACGACAGACAATGTGATGCCTGAAAAGTGTTTTTGTTTTGGATTAGCACAGTCTTGTAACTGATATAAACCCATTCATGGGGAAAAAATAATCATTTTGCAAGTTAACGGTTAGCAAATGAAAATGGGGACTAATTAGTGTGCCGTGTTGCCAGAGGTGTTTTTATTTCTTGCCGTGCCGGTATTCTTGGAGTGATATCACAGATAAAGGTCTCAGCAGGGAAAGGAAGTACACCGTAGGAGAAATTTAAGACGAGAGATATTTATCAGATAAGTTATTTTAATTTATTTTATTTATTTCGTTTTGTAGTTCCTCCATGTGTATTAATTCTGGTTTATTGTGAATGAAGTAAGACATTTGGAGTAATAGGCTACAGCAGATACCATATGTCAGTCTTGTTTTGCCAGAGATAAAAAAAAAAAAAAGTTATCCTATCCTTTGTTCACTATGTTTAGATGGTAGTTGTTGCCGTATATTATTATGATGTTATTTAAATGAAATTTATTTTTTAAATTCAGGCCGAAGTAGAATATTTAATAACTAGGCCTATTTCCTATTAACAAAAAGATGGTAGCCCAGGTATTGTGGCAATGTTGTGTGGGAGGCAATGAGAGGTCAGTGGTGCCAGCTGGTTGTCTGTATTTTCAGATGTGTGAAATGAGCAAGACTCTGACATAATGCTAGAAGTAGATAAGTTGGATTTGTTACAAACTGCAGTGCTTTTATGAGGCGTCACAGTTGTGCCTTTCTGAAGCTGTTCTGAATGTTCCCATTAATGGCAGCCGATCACTCATAATGGTTGGGAAAAACCTGCATGATTTCCCCCTAAATCCATCTCTTAAGATCTTTCAAATGTTTCAAATTAAGTCTAAAAAATAACCCTCTTTTGCTGTATGATCTGGCCTATGTAATGTATCCTTTGCAAGAAAGAGACCAGCTGTTTGTACACAGTAATCTGTTAATGCAGTGCATAAGATGCCTTTTTCTGTCTACCATACAGTATAGCCTTTGCTGGAAAGTGCCTAGTAACCTTCTTATACAACCACACAGCAATCATTAGGCCATATCTGTGGTGTACTCATGTGCTTTGAAACATGCTGATGATTGCTTGATAATCTTCAACAGCTGTGCGTAGGTTTCACCGACTGATGCCAGCCATTGATTTCCTGCTCCCATATTGCAGTGCTAAGTGATGGCCTAAACACTTAAGCTGATGCAGAGACAAAACAAAGCTATCAAGAGGTGCAAGAATGAGCAAAGACAAGAGACTTTTAGAACCTTAAGTGCATAAACATGTTTGAATGTGTGATAACAAAGTGCTTTGTTGAATTCGCATGTAGAAGAAGTGCACCATAAAAAAAAAAACAGGTATTTTGTCTCTGACAAACGTGGCCTCAAATGTCTTGAGATGGCTTGCTGCCCAGAATCCTTGAGTCCCACACAGAGACGGCAACAAAAGCGATGGCATCTCGGCCGAGTTCAGTCCCCCCCTGTAAGTCCCACCTTATTATCCACGCTGCGATGGTTCACAAATTTTCCACTCCGCAGCCCTTGTTCTCTCGCTTCCTCACCTCACGGAGGGGTCAGTAGGGGCGGCTTTCCACTCCTTCCCCGACATGACACAGCAGCCATTCCAACTTGCCTTGCGTGGCGTCGTCGAACTCCACTGGCGAGGGCTTGGTGTGTGGTGCTTGGTGCATCCCAGAAGTCCCCATTTGCTCCAAGGCTCTCGTTTTGCTAGACACAGAGGAAAGAGTAATTAATCTCTAGGAGCAGCGTGCCAGATCGGGGGACTGCATCACAATTTGTCTTCTTCGCAGGGGCACTGCCAAATTCTGCCTGGCCGCGGTCTCAGAGATTCTCTCCTTCTCTCCCTGCTGGAACTGACACTGAGCAAGCTGTCACTTTGCCTCTCCGTCAACACAAGAATGTTTGTGTTCGACTCGCCCAAGTATCAACCCCTTGTCATTTGAGAAGGAGTAGATCTATCGGTGGTTGGGTTTTTATGTTTTTGCCCGCAACGAAGGTCCACTTTGTTATTATGATACTTGAGTAACATTTGGCCATGGTCAACGTGGGCCTGTGTTTGTTTCTGTGTGGTTGGGCAGTGGGCATCGGTGGGAGTCGGTAGTCTGAGGTTTGTGTTGGTGCTGTGCTCCTTTTAATGTTTTAATTTTTTGACTTCAGTGCCCTTTTCCGGGGTTTTGCTCCATGTGTGCAGTGTGCACTGCTCTGTGCCCCAAAGCCTCACTCTGGATCTCGTTGTGAGGGCATGATGTCATGTCTATCTGGAGACCCAGTAGCCTGAGTAAATCATTAAACAGGGTCTAGTAAATGAGTGCAGAGTCCTCGGTAGGTTGAGCTTATTTCTGGGTCAAGTTCTGCTTGTTTGTCAGACAGTCCGGTTTCTTGCAGGCACAGTATTAAATTACACTGAAGTGTATTGTGTTCGCTTAGTTTGGAGGTCACGTTGTTGGAACAGAATTCAAATAAATATTTAAATGAACTCATATTGACAGACTTTTCTGAAAAATAGCACTAATAACCGTCTTAAGCATCCCACTAGGAACTTTCCCCAGCACAAAATACTCCAGATTGATGTCATTCATCAGAGATAACTGGAGAGCTACTCAGTGTTCTTTGTGATTTCACCAAAATGCTGTTGAAAGGATTTGTTCTTGTCGGAACTGGTAACATTTGGGGGACTGGCACATTCAGCTTTTTAAGCTGTGAATCTCATGCTGTTGGCATGCATGCAGGGAAGACCCACCGACCAGCCAGCCTCTAAAATGAGCTATTCGAAGCTAGTAATCTTAGCCAAGTCTAAACCATCATTGATTTTCCAAATGTGTTAGGATAATGAATATACTGTCATAGTATGGTTTTGATGGCCATGAATGTGTTTGTGAGCTATGACTGTATGACACTATTTAAGCAAATCCAGATTGTCCCAGTCAGAACTCCGCTTTGGTGATAGCCCTGATGGAAGTTAGTGTAGTATCAGTTCTCCCAATCCACCAGAGTGTCAGGGATTTAGTCGGCTGTAATGCCCCCATACATGGGCTCAGCCACCAAAAAAAAGACATGACTATAAATGCTGTAATCTGTATGTGAGCCTGTAATCCGTCAGACAGCTCCTGGCCACTGCAGGTAGCCTCCACGGGCAATATTTACATTAGCGTTAGCTTCTGCATCAGTACTCACTGTTGCCGCGCGTCCGTCACGCTAAACAAATATCTGTGGCCGGTGTGAAAGCGTGTCACCGAGTCGACTCATCGCACTGCTATCGGTAAACTTGGCACACAACCACGACACACTGCCAGGTATGAGTCTCCAGGCCTCCGCACTGGTGGGCAGTCAGCCATGCATGGCGGTCGCTTTGTGGCAGAACAAAGACATGAGGGCACACACACTGGGAATAGCTCCGAGATATGCCTTTTATACTGGAATGGTTAATCCTGATGGGTCTTCCCCCTATTACATCGTGTTTATGATGTATGGGACCTGACTTTTTTACTTCGGTTTTTCTATAGACTACCTTGTGGCTCATTATAGCCCCTTTACAGAACTACAGAAAAAATGTATGTGCTGCAGTCAGTAGCCTATATACTGTATGATAATTAGGACTGCTGACCTGCTGTGAGCACTGTTGGGTAGTGCGTTTTCTACCAGACATTCTCATGTTTCGTGTTTATGTTTTATAAACAGTATGTCACTCAGTTTATCTTGTAACATGTTCATACTGTACCAGATACCACCCTGGCTGACTTATACAATAGTATTTGATTTCATTCTGTACAAGCCGCCACCACCAAGGTCTCTCCTTGCATTCCTCTGTATGCTTTACCTTCACAGTTGTTCAATCACGCCGTATCCATTTCATAAGCCATTCCATAATTTTCTTCACGCCTCAGGTGAAATGGTTGACTTTGGTATGCAGTGTTGTCTTGCTGGCTTCCAATGGACTCACCCATTCACATTGTTCCTGTGTTTAGCGCGTCCACTCATTTACTAGCGTACATAATGCACTATATAGGCGAGTGAACTAAATTGGCACCATATAGTTATTCAAGTGTATATTGTACTAGGCTTAGACTATATAGTGAATGAGTGGATATTCTGAACGTAGGGCTTGCTTCCCGAGCAGAAAGTGTAGGATGAACAGCAGCAGACTTGCGTTTTAGCGAGCAGCTTAAGTCCACTGGCACGGACTCTTGTTTACATCTGTAATGATAAGCCAGTGAGGCGTCACTGAGTGCACGGACATTAGCTACAGGAGGCAGAGATGCTGCTCTGAATACCGTGCTCTGTCACTGAGCGCTATTTCTGTTGACGGAGGAACAGTGGAACAATTTGTCATGCTTTGGTTTGCATTGTGGTCGCATCACAATCGCTCTGTTGTACATTTTAATGAATCAATCCAGTTGCCGGGCACACTGTTCTTTATGTCTGCATGTTGTTTTATGGCAGTACAAGCTGCCCTTGTGCTGGTAACAGGCACGAGACATTTTTAAGTGAAGTCTCATGCTTTTTTCATGAAGTTGGAAGTTGTTTGATTGCTTTGGCTGTCGAATACAATTTAGTTCAATTTTGCCAATTGTCCATTGTCGTTGAATCTCTTATGTCATCCTATGTAATGTCAAATAGGCTTGGTTGTTGATTGGCCCCTGTGGGAAATCCCATAGTGATAGCACAAGGAATTTAACACCTTTCCTGTGTATGTCTAAAATCAGATGTCAACAGTAGTGGCAGAAAGGCTTTTCTCACTTGTCTGTGGGGTTTTGTGGAAGATCTGAAGTATGGTGGAGTTGTCATGGAGAGTGGCGATGACACATGGGGAAGAGACAATGTGATGGCAGCCGTTCAAGTCCAACAGCCTCATCAAGCAGGCACTCTTTCCCCATGATGTCATTCCTGTGCCCTGGCCTGAAGCCCACGACCTTGGGCTTACACTCCCCCCCAATACCCCCCAACCCCCTGCCCCGTAAATACCCCGAGCAAGTTTGAGCTCAATCTTGTAATCTTTCGATTACAGTCGTTTAAATGTTAGTGTTTGTCGTATAAGTCCTGTGCAATGCATGTTTCAGGAAAATGAATTCTACAGGAAGATCCTCACCCTTCCACCCCTTCTGCTCCAGCTCTCTTCACACACACAAGCACATGCAAACATCTCTTGTTCATTAACAGTGCCTAATTATTTGTATCACCCTCTCCGGAGACCCTGTGTTGATGCAAACAGCAAGTTGATGAGCTCCTCTGTTCCCACATGCCTGCTTTCCAGTCGAATGAGCGCGCGGAGCCGGCTTGTGTGTATCATACACACCTTAGCTGTTTCGCAGGGCTGCGCGCCTCGTAGGCCCTACCGTAGACATCCCTCCCCTTATCAAAATAAGCCATGGCTGTGGAGTCGATAGTTTACCCCCACCTTGATCTCACCTTTTGTGCTGCATGCAGAATTGCTGACGTGAGGACTGCCCCCCCCCCCCCCCCCCCCCCATTCCCCCAATCTGAATTTCTAAGTGTCTGCCTTTGTTGTTCTAGTTTCCACTGGTCTGCACCCACAGGCACATCCGACGTGGGACAGCGCTGGGCGTGCATGTTTGATTTCTCTCTTCCTTTGTTGTCAGTATTTGTTTGGGGAAAAGAGTGAATGAGGCAGAAAGGGGAAAAAAAGAAACAAAGACATTTTTTTTTTCCTGCCTTCGGTATTTGACCAGGATTTACAGGTGAGGCACAGCCAGTAACCGCTCGACCAATCACGCAGAAAGCTCGGGTACCTATTTAAGCCACATGATTAAATGCACTTGTTAGCACTTGTACCCTGGTAACTGATACAACAATGGAGTTCCACTCGCCAGACATGAAGTGCACCCATTTCTCGGAACCGTCACACAAACATTAAGGTGCAGGCCAGGGATTTAGGCTGTGTTAGGCCGTTAAGAGTCAAGTTAACTTTTAACAACCCCCGCTGAAGGACTCCAGGTGAGATGAATGACCACAGTCTCTGGAGTTTGCTCTGAAGAGCAGTCTTATCGTGAGAGACTGAGTGCTTCTCCTCCTGGTTTGGTATTAAGAACATTATTTGCTCTGACTCAAGGCCATGCAAAGAGCTGGGTTAACACTTCAGGATGCGCAGGCGGTGATAAGTTGAGAAGGCATTTGTGCTTCAAAAATAATAAATTTATGAACATACATCTCACCTGTTTATTAAGCCGTGCACGTCTCAAGATGCGCTGGAGAGATTTAAGAGACATCTTTTCATTCACTGTGATCTTTTGAGCTCAGAGTGGACTCCAAACAAACTGAAGCTATTCCATTGATAAGGTTATCTTCCTGACTTTCCATTAGGATAAAGGAAACAGAAACCAACATTATTATTATTATCCTATTCTCTGTTTTACATGTTAGAATTTATAACCAGTCTATTTCCTTTTGTGCCTGTATTTCTCCTTTGGGGTTTCACAAGGTTGAAAGTAATGTCCAAGGCTGGCTCTTTCCAAGGCTCTCCTTATCGGAGCTGACCATGTTAAGTAGGAGAGATTAAGTTAACATTCGGCACCTCAAGGGAGTGTCATATATCTTGGTCTGATGGGGTCAGGCGGGAGCAGAGGATGTGTTATCTCTTTCTGCTCTAAAAAGCTTGCATTAAATCAAGATTGGACTGGAAATGTAAGGGGACGTGGAAAGAAAGACTAAAGAAGAACTTGAATAGCATGTGCCACTTAAAAAAAATAGTTTGTTCTCAGTTTTACAGTGCAGTGAAGATGTTCAGTGTTTTAACCCTTGTTCATTGCAGATGATCAGAGCAGGTGTTTTCTTGTGTTGTGGGTAGATAGCAGCTTATACAACCAAAACACAACACACACACATATATCTCACATACATAAAAATCAGTCACAGAAATGTAAGAAGTAAAGAGTAAAGGGCATGTGAAGTGATTACAAAGGTCTGGTATGGACTGACCCTGTGATGCAATGACCATGATAAGGTGCTATGGTAGAGTGTGTGCAATGGTGGTAGTGCAAAAGTGAACAGTGCAGGTATTTGAACAGTGCAATAACTTTGATTGTTAGATATTAAAATAAGACTATGAATAGACAAGAATGTAAACATAATATAATTGCGTAACAAACAAGAAAAATAATATACTATATAAGAACAATAGAATAACAGGAAATGAAGTTATAAAGATAAAGATTGTAGAAGCAACAGGTGTAATGTTATGAACGCAGTCCAGATTGTGTAGAAGGGCTAATATAGCCTGTAAAACAGTATGACGGACAGCAGACACAGTGAAATGATGGTTTAACTCCTTTTAAGAAACCGACAATTCCAGTAGGCAACAGAGTTCTTATTTTATTTTTTAAAGGTCTTTGTCTGCATTTCATTTTTTGTGCTGCAAGTGTCTCTGCTGCATGCGCTTGTAAAAATCTGTGACTTCGTATCTATGGCTCTGTGTAGAACTCCATGCCACGTGGCGTATGGAATATGCACAGCCCATTGTTCCTTGTTGTATCTGGCTGCAAGGCACAATCTGCAGTCTGACCGGAGACTTGAAGTGTCACCCCCCAACCACCCCCACCCCCACCCCTGACCACCTGCACAAGCAAAGCGTGATGTCAGAGGCTGGGCCTGGAGCACGAGTGACCTCAGGAGACACTGACGGAGTGCCAGGGAGAGTGCTACCGTCGCCGTGGCGTTGCGTTGCGTTGCGTTGCAGCAGCGCTCCGGAGTCTGGATCAGGCCAGGCCAACACGCCTGTAAACGGATGGCCTACTGGCCGAGCTCCAGCGGGGAACAGACCCCTTCTCCCCCCTCAGCCTCTGGCCGCGCTACACTACTGCTGATCCCACCAGGCAGCTGGGAGTGGAATTCCTCCTGGACTTAGGGGAGGGGAAGACAGAGAAATCATAAGACCTGGCTTGATGTCATTTTGAAGAGAATGAGAGATGCATTGCTAAAATGGTTCTTTGATATAGGATGAGGCCAGTGTTATGTAAATGAGCACCCTAGTTGTTGTTTTAGGGTGTTAGGATGTGGATTCTTTTGTTTGGGTTTGCTCTTGGCTGATCTGAAGAATTAAAATTAGTTTGGCTAGGAATATGGATCTTTCATGTCTCTTAAATATGTGTCTACAAAGTCAAAGAAGTGAAGTGTCTTCCATGTGAATGTTATTTCTTTCAGGGTCTCACCAACATATTTTGGCAAATATCAGACATGGTCAATGATGTGTGAAATAATAGCCTCGGGTGGATTTTGCTGATGACATTTTGTGGTGGAAGTTTCACGTGACTATTTCTGCTTTCCTGTTTCTTGTGTCTTTTAGGTTTATGGACGTAGATTTTGGATTTACTTGTTATTCATGAGGTAAATCGGCAAGGTGATTGGGCTAAGCAAATAAATTACTGCTTTTTCTAAAATATTAAAGAGGGTGATGGTGGTGGGAGGGTATTTTCAGAGCTTTTGGCATTCTGGTTTGCATTGATTTTTATTCTAAATATAAAACACTCCCCATCATTCTGAATTGTGAGATATTGATCGCAGTCGATAGATCAGACGCTCTCCTCAGTATGTTAATATCCCAGTGGTGCTTTCTGCTGCTTTGAGCCCTAGTGTGTCTGCGATTGCCATCTACTTCTTAAAGCCATATCATGTT
Organism: Alosa pseudoharengus; assembly: GCF_046254945.1. Lineage (NCBI taxonomy): Eukaryota > Metazoa > Chordata > Actinopteri > Clupeiformes > Clupeidae > Alosa > Alosa pseudoharengus. The sequence continues at coordinate 32,933,888 of NW_027468870.1, read as the reverse complement.
TGTGTGCGTTCATGTGGAGCTCTCTGGTCTTGTGCGCCGAGGAATGGAGGGGAAAAAGGGGGAAGATGGGGAGTTATGGCAGGGCTGGATTTTAGACATTCCGTCGCCCATGCTAAATGCCTTGCCATACATGCCTATAAACCACTGTCTGTAGTGGAGAAGTTGGATACCCCAGCCCCCTCTCTCCTTTCTCTGCTCCTCTAGTTTTTGTTTTCAACGTTTTGTTGGTATTATTAATGTCTGTGTCTCCCTAATACAGAGGACTATAAGATGCTTAGATAATTTTTGTCATTTCCGTGATTTTGTCTCACCCGAAGAGGAAATTAATTCATGGTTTTGTCTGCATGGAAAGGAAGTGTTCAGCATTTTCAAAAGATTATTTTTTTTCATGCCCAAGTATTTCAAAGGAATTTGATAGAGTTGCCAGTCATCAACCTCAAGATATTCCCTCATAACCAACAGTTAAAGGAACTGATTTATTCTAAGAATTCAGACCGTAACATAAGACCTACTCATTGGGATTTTTAACCTTGTATTAGCACAAAATTGAAGCCTACATTTATATTAATTTACTTTAGATTTTATGGCCTACTTTATGATGTTAAAATTAGGGGTGTAAAGATTAACCGATACGTATCGGTATCCGTTTTTAACGTGTAAGATACGGCTACATCGATATGTGAAGCCCCGTATCGGAATAAAACTGAAATGAACCGGTCGTTATATCGATTTACTTGTTACAAGTCGGTTCATAACCTTTTCTGCTCGCTCAGACTCTGATTTACGTTGCAAGCAGCGCGTTCATCCCACTTCCTGTTTTGAAACTACATGTGGCACGGATTTGTGGGTAATGAAGTTCGTTTTGGGCTATACTCATTGCCCAAAGTAGACAAAGGACTTCATTACCCATACATCTACTGCAACCTAAGCACGTGACAACTCACACTCTGTCGTTGTTTGACAGATTTTACTCTTTTGTTTGTCAAAATCCAGCGCGAAATTAAACACTTACTATAGCATTCCTAAACGGCAACAATAGTCTGTAGAGTAGCCTTACGTTTGATGAAGGGATTTCCTTAATGTTAAAGAATAATTTGGCCCTTGCTGCTAAAACGATGTACAAATTATTATTATTTTGTTCATATTCACTCAGACTTGGAACAAAATAGGCCCAGTTCATTGATATGTAGGCCTATGTTGTTCTAGCTATGAGAAAAGGCCAAGATTGTCTTAAGCACCGTTTTATTTTATTTCGGTATTGTCTTACCTCAACAATAGGCTACAGCTCCTTGAAAACAATCAGATATAACTCTATAAAATCTATAAAGTCTATAAAAATGTATTTTTATGTTGTATCTGGCTGCTTTGTTTGGCTGAAATGTAGACTATTCTTTTTTCATTTCAATACAATATATGATACAAACCTCAGTTTAGATAATCATATTCACACATTTGTTTTTGCCTAATTGACATGACCATGATAATTTATAATATAAAATTAATTTGCACCTTAAGCAAATGATAAAAAATCTTTCAGAATGCTTTCCATTCTTCAACTGCATCGAACTGCATCGAATCGCATCGCATCGAATCAAACTGAATCATTTTTTATGAACATGTATCTTTTCTTGTATCGAATCGTGCCCATGTATCTAGATGTGAATCGTATCGTCTTTTACATGAGAGATTCACACCCCTAGTTAAAATGCATTCTGGCTCTTTGTAAAGAGGTGTGTGTGTGTGTGTGTGTGTCTAGGCTAAATGTTCTCTTGCTAATACACTCCAATCCAAATTGCAGCAACTTTACCTTGCAACGTTGGAGGCGAAATAAAGCCAGCGCCCCCCACCCCCGATCTCACACCTTCAGCCTCTTGTGTAGACACAGGCCGGGCTCCTGTGGAGTGTTTTCTGGCCGTTCAGTCTGCTCGCAGAGAAGAGTGACTTTGTTATTGCTGGCTGCCCTCTTACCCCCTCAACTCAGCTGTGTTTCGATGCTCTTAAAATTACACATGCCAGCCAAATATACAGGGGCTCCCATCTCTTCAACAGCTGCAATAACTAGCTCAGCTGCCACTCTGTGCCGCTGACTGGTGCTGTGAAATTGTTGTCGGTGGTGGCAGCAGGTGATGTCACAGCGGCGTGATTGCATTCTGTCATTCCAAGTGCTTTTAGCAAGAACATTTTTGATAGAAAGAGCACGACTGAAGCCAAAAACACGAGGCTGTTTAATGAGAGCTGGGACCGGTAGACCTACAACAAGACGTCTACTTTTACCTCAGTTGGCTCTGTTGTAACCATGACACATAGGGTCTGTCGACATCAATAACATTTTACCTTAAGTGCAAAATAGCAGTGTGTACTGCCATTATTTAGGGTTTTACATTTTTGATTTTTTTGTTTTTACAGGAGTGCTCCTGCTATATCCTGTTTTTTGGCAGGCCTGACGTCAGTCCCAGTGGGTACACTGGTGTATGCAGTTACTAAGGGAAGCTGGTAGGACTTAGTAAACAAAAGGTATGTATACAGATATCTGGCACACACTCACTAGGCAGTGCTATCAATCTTGTGGGAGCAAACATAGATCATGTTACAGTTTAGAGTACTACATCCTGGGGTGACCTTTGTAAAATGAGGGTGGAAATGGTTAGTTTGACAGTTTGAATTTTGTAAACGAACCCATTGTTTTTCGGAGTTGAATTGGTTCAAGGTGAAAAGTTCAGTTGTCAGCTCATATTGATATGCTCCATGACACTAGATACATCACTTCACTGTTTTCATCCTGTTGTTGCAATCGGAACAGATACAAGGGCTCACACTATAAAAGTCAAACTCAGTAAAATTGTACAGCCTAGCACCCCCAAGGGGTTTTGGCTGGTGTCAGCGAACGACCTTTTAAAGGGAGTATGAAAGCATGTGTATGATTAAAACATCAGCTAGATTCAAGGTGAATGGTAGAGCGAAAGTTTTTATAGGCGGAGTACAAAGACTCTCTTTACACTCACACAGGGGCCTGACCATGTTAGAGAGAACTCCAAATTCTGTGAAATTCAGTGTCCTTAAATCAATTCTATATTGTCGGGAGGGAAAAAATCCTTCCTCTCGAAGAATTTGACCCCCCGCCCCGAGACCATGCACGACGTGTGGGGAACACTTCATGGACCAGAAGGAACTCTACAAATTTCACTTGAGTCAGCAGTAGTCGGCATGGTGATTTAGTCGAACGGCTAAATTGAGTAGAACATTGCAGGAGCTCTGGGGTTAATGCAGTGCGGTTCGGCACGCTGGACGCGTTCGTTGCTGTGGGAGAGGGGAGCTAATGCTGCGGATATGATTTGTTAACAGGCAAGAGAGCTCGTGGTGCTCTGGAGCATCATCAGATCCTGCCACCCTCTCTCTCTACCCCCCCCCCCCCCCCCACTTGTCTCTCTTTTCCCTCTCTCTCCCTCCTCTCCACTCTCTTTTCACCTTACAGGAAGAAATTGTGGCTGAAGATGAATTATAAACTTACATGAATAATTGAAGGCAGTCGGCAATATTCAATTATTTATTGCAGGGAGAAAAGCCATCTCTCTCGGAGCTGGTTTACCAGCCGAGGAGGGAGTTGCTTATAGCAGGGTGTAACTTCACTTCACTGGGAAGAAGCCTATACACCTCCCCCCTACACCCCCCAGCTCTATCGCCATTTAGTAGTATTTGTTGAGTTTCAGTACCCTCTTGGAGACCCCTGTCTTGAAACAACTAATGTTATATCTAATAAAAACCATGCAGTGGAGACATGAGTGATGCATGAGTAACATGTGTTTTGTCTGCATTTTTTTTGCTCAGCTGTGCTTTGAAAAATCCCTATATTAAGTCTCAAAAGTGATTACCACACTACAGTAACACACTAATAGTATACTGTGCATAGTACACTAGGTGTATCAGTACTTCCTTCTTGCCTGCACAGCACCTGGAGAACATGGCAAATAATCCTGCTGCTTTGCTCTAGCGCACACACACACACAAACACGCACACAACCCCTTCACAGCCCGGAGTTCTTCTGCCCAAGTGTCTCGCATTACTAATGTAGCAGACCCATCGTGGTGCACAGCCTGCGGTCTCTATCTAACACGGAGATCATAACGAGCTGTTTTGTGCTACAAGCAACGGAGCCACATTGTTTTAAAAGATGTTTAAATGTAAATGGCGGCAGACAGCTGGGTTGGAGAAGGATGAGTACATGCCTGTGAATACTAATGGCGGAGGGCTGAGGATGGAGCCGATTGTGTTTGTTTTATACTGTCCACAGGGGCTGACAGGTGCATGGGCTGCATTCAGACATGATTAATGCTAGGGGTTATTTTTTTATTTTCTTAGCAAGGACCTCTGCTTAGAAGGTGGTTATATTTACGTTTTTTAATTGCTCGTCCTCTTCATCCTGACCGTTTTCATCTTCCTCATTTTTTTTCTTGGGTTCTTTGCCGTGTTTGTCCTCATTTTTGGGCTTCTTCATCCTCAGCGATTCCTTAATTTTGATTTGTTTTGTTCTGTTTAGCTTTAAGTATTGGGAAGGTTGTGACTCATCTTCACCTCTTTCGTTGTCATCACACCCACAAAGATGTTCTAGAAATATCTCTTCTGGTCGGTTTATGCAACATGCAAAGGCTTTGTCAGTTTTCATGACCCTCGAAATAACTTGCCTTCCATCAACATGACATGTCGGTGAGTTATCGCAGAGTAGAGCCACTCAGCAGTCATGTCCCGTTTTGTCTTTTCATATTCAGTATTACAGAGAATGCATAAGGCGTGAGATCATTTCCTCTTGGGTTATCAGTTTATTTGATGGAATGTCTGTGTTCACAGTGAGAAAAGTACAAGCACTTTCATCCACCATAGACCCCCACACATGCGTGAAGTTAAAACTGACAGAAACAGAAAATAATAACATATCCACCACAACAGGCTCAATTTATTGAGTATTGTTTGTGTTACTTTAGGAACACTTCTGCCTTACTTACTGTCTCGTCCGTTGTGCTTAGTTACTATTGTCACTGATATTTAAATTCAAACATATTTCTGCTGCTAGGTATTTGTAACGTGTTTTGATGTAATATACATGGCATTTTGGTATCACAAGGCTATTACATTAGGGATTAGGCCATGCACTTAGCATGCATGTAGTTGATGTCAAAGACTTGAGCCTTAGAGATTTATGATTAGATTTGTCCTCTATGGCAATCCATATTATTTCAACTTTGAAAAGGGTAATCTTTACTCTCTTCTGCCAAGTAAGGTCATTTGAAAAAGAAAGCACTCTTTCTGTTATGGTTTATAGATAGATAGATAGATAGATAGATACTTTTTTCCCCCCTTGGGGATCAATAAAGTATCAGGACATGGTAAAATTATGTAAATGTAACAGATTCCACCTTGTCATTATTTATTTAACAAAAAATAAGCCAAATGCAAAAGTCATGTAAAAATCTAAGTACACCCTGTGGTTCATTAGCTTGTAGAACCACATTTAGCAGCAATAAGCTGAAGTAATTGTTTCTCACATCATTGTGGATGTATTTTAGCCCACTCTTCTTTACAACATTGCTTCAGTTCAATGATGTTTGAGGGCATTTGTTTATGGACAGCTCTCTCTTAACGTCCCGCCACAGCTTTTCAATCGTGTTGAGGTCTGGACTCCCACTTGGCCATCTTTTTCAGCCTTTCTGTTGTAGATGTGCTTGGGATCATTGTCCTCTTGCATGACTCATTTGCCACATTTGACTCTAGAATACTTTAGAGTTCATGGTTCATGACTGCAAGGTGCCCAGGTCCTGTTGGCTCCAAAACAAGCCCAAATCATCACCCCTCCACCAGCATGCTTGATGGTTGGTATGAGGTGTTTGAGTTGATATGCTGTGTTTGGTTTTGACCAAATGTGGCGCTGTGCATTATGGTCAGATATCTCCACTTTGTTGTGGTCTGTCCAAAAGACGTTCCAGAAGGCTTTTGGTTTGGTCATAATATGCAACTTTGCAAGCCTAAGGCGTGCTGCCATGATCTTTTTAGAGAGAAAAGGCTTTCTTTCTGGCAAATATTCTTTAGAACATATTTGCAGCGTAATCATATATATAAATAAATATATATAAATATATATAGAGGCAGTCTTGTATACATTTTAAGCATATGCACAGGCATGACCGGATGATTGCCAATTGAAAATGTATTTGACAGTTATAGATAGTATTTCTTAACTCATGATAAGATAGGACACTGCCATGAGTTTAGGAATTGCTTCTGTAATAGGAAGTTAATCCTAGGTTTCAGTCCAGGGAATCCACACATTGCAGACAAGCAGTCAGGATATTTTTCTGTAATGAGGCCCCAGGTGATTTTTCATTTATTTTTTTTTTGTTATGATATGTAAAACCATAGAACTGGATGAGGATATGCATTCTTTTTCACATGACTGCAGATGTTGCCAAGTAGAGGTTTGATGGCACCTTTATAGAGATTCAAGCAGAAACTTCAAGTGTCCTTCTTTGTGGACACGCCAGAGAGGCTGTTTGTCTCAGATTGCGGTGGCGTTCTTAAGCCCAAGTGTGAGGAGAGTAGGAGTGTGTGAATTTGAACAGCGGAAAGAGAGACTGCCCCATGAGTGTTGCCAAGTACCAGACATGGTTGACACCAGAGTGTCTGACTGACTTGACTGTCATGGGGATAGCTGCTTCTTCCACTACCTATCCCCCATCCCTCTCTGAGTTGTCAGTCCCCACCGCTCATCTCTCTTAATCCCCACATGCACGCACAGTGGTAGAGATGGGCACAGACGGAAGCTTCGGCTCTACCACAGAGGACGGGGTGATGGAGCCATTTGTCCACTCCAGGCATTGGGGTGGCTCGCTTTGACAGACTTTGGCGTGCAAAACCTAATAGTGGAGGAAATGACAGAGTTGTATACATTCCCCATACATGCACGATAGTCAAATCTAATCCACAGAGTTTTATGGATTAAGTGTACCTATTGCGTTGATAAATACTGGGTATGCCTAATGCCTAGTACATAAAACAAAGTGCAGATTATAGACGGAGGAGTTCAGATAGATTGGATTAAATCACTGTATGTTGAAATGTCTGTTGCATTAGTTGTTTTTCAACAGCATAACTGTTTAAAGAAGCGGCGGATCAGATTAAACATTATTGAGCCTTTTGATGAGGGTGAAAAGGCCTTCCTAGTCGAGGGAATCTGCATATTGCAGACTTGTGGATAGATTTGCCAGCTTCATTTGACAGCTTGGCTGTGTCAGTTACTTCTTCCAAGAAGAAAATTTTAGAAACATTTTTGTCAGTTTTGTTGCAAACTCACAGCCTGGAATATCCAGACCCAAATTCACTTTGTGAATGGGCTCTGGGCCATGGCCTCACTCCATTGGGGATTGTTTCCAGTCATTGCATCCTGATAGTGATAGACTTCAGGTTCATTTTTAAACCATTGACACTAACCTTTCACCAATCTGCATTGGCCACTATGGGATTGCTATGCTCCCTACTTCAACACAAACAGTGCATGCTGTTATATCAAGTTTTTTTCAAATGCCGTTGGCAGTAAGGCAACAATGTCTTTGCTTTTGAATATTTTGACACATTCTTCTTGCTCTGGCTTCAATTCTTCGATGTTTGCTGGCATTGTGACTGCCGTTTGTTTTGCTTTGTGTAGCTCTAACACTGCTACAATTGTTGTACATTTCATACAAACGCTTCATTTTAATGTCATTGCACTTTGCTATCTCCACTGGTGGGCCCCTCAGAATGGAATCGTTTCATCGTGCGATCAGTTCCAGACAATAATCACAGCGAAAACGGAGTTGGAAAAAATGGTCGGGTGGAGCCCGGCTAGGCTCATAACCTTTTTAGAAAAAAATCAGAATGGCCTGTTATGGGCGGACACAGACAATAGTGACAACGTGTCCGAGACTGCTCCTGAGAGTCCTTTGAAATTGCAGACAAACAGCTTTTGACAATTACTGAAGTGAAATTTTACAGGATTTTCACAAAGACATTACTGTGTCGGGACAATGACATTTGGCAAGTGGTGTTTTGAGGGCTTGTAGCAACGGTAGGGCAGAAAAAAAACAGCCATCAGAGCAGGTCATTACGGTCATCAGCATTCTGGAGATCACCAACCCCGCTGATAGAGTGTGTGTGTGTAGGGCTATTGTCTAGCCCCTCGGCTGGCACAAGTCTCTTGTCCCTTGTTTGTTCTGATTGATCGATTCTGTCCTCTCTGCCCTAGTTGTTTCTACAGGTATGCAAGTGTGGAAGGTGTGATTTTGTGTGTGTGTGTGTATACTGAGAGAATGAGAGTAATGCCTACAGGCAGCAGTTGACCTCCCTCTTTCCATACGCTGTGTGGAGAAGTCATTGCATGCGTCATCTTGGCAGACTCCAAGGGGAGGCCTCCATTTCTCCCAGTTACCACTGTTCATTTGCAACTAGGCCATGACATGAATTGATTGGTCCAACTAGATCTGGCACACTTGTTTAGTTGAAATCCCCTTTTCAAAGATACCAGAGGGGTATTTCACAAAACCTAGATAAGGGATTAAGTTGGGATTTTTAGGTTATCCTGGATGAATTTAGCCTTGACTTGGTTTCACAAAAGAGATGGCACATAAGTTACCATGGGGATTTATTCTCTGCACCTAGCCTGGTCCCGACCAGGCTAACAGCCAAGCTAAGTTAATTCTAATGGTAATTATGTCGTCTTATTGGTTCAGCTAGCTGTCATTCACATCAAACCTCCGTGCTAATTTTTAAGGAGCTTTATTCCATTTATAAACTATTTGCTAAATGTATTTGCTCGCAAAACAAAACAGATTGTCTGCCTACTACCATATAGTTATTATTTTAATTGTGATATCCTTATAATTATTAACATAGGCCTAGGTACTCTTTGTTTGCTTATTTTATTGATAGACGTTTGATGAATAGCCTACTGTAGTTGATTGGAAGTGGAGGGGCAAGTTCTCGGAGGTATTTTCAACTATAATATTAAGGTATATCATGCATCTTTGCAGAGGCAAGCGCTTTCTTAATGACGTTGCGTTCCGAGACAAGAAAGCACTCACACGTGGGTGCATACGTATATTTGCATTCAGTTGGTCTACCACGCCTACTCCCGCTGTTTTACAGAAATAGCCATGATTCCCCATTCCAAAAATGACAACTTTACTTCATTGTTAGTCTAGATCAAAAGCGGTTGTTCACTTTGTGTGAACGACGCTATTTTCCGCGTCTTTTTTATTCCAACCGTGGGCATTTTGGAGCAGAAACAAGAACGCGCACACATCCTGAATTACTTACACCTGGCTTGACATTGCTCCTACTCATCTTGGATTGGCGTTAGTGAAACGAGTTTAGCTAGGATGACCAGACAACCTCGCTTTATCACTTATCTTGGATGTCTTAATTCTGCCTTTGTGAAATACCCCTTAGAAGTGAGGGGAGAGGTGTTTTTTGTTTTTGTTACCGTCCCCCCCCCCCCCCCCATAAACAGTGATATGCTGAGTTGCCTGTTCTGTATTAATAATTATTAATTAAATATTAATGACTGGTTTGACCATGCCGAAAGTTATGAAGAGACTCTATGTAAGGGATAACGTGCCGAGGTGTCCTGTTACGGAATTAATGGACGAGGGCGAGAGGCAAAGAACTCCCCGACACGCACCGGCCAAGTCCATTAATTCCGTATACCGTAAAACTTCAAATAATCGCCGAGTCCCTAAGAGACGCCTGTCTCTTTTAAACGCCTGGTGTGGCTACAGGTTTGGGTTAAAGGCCGGTCTCCAGTAGAGGCCTGGTCTGTTTTTTAGTTTCGGGTTGTATTTAATCTTCTAAATATTCTTCCCGTCAGATCGTCTGTTTAAAGATTCGCAATGACACGAAACCATTACAGAAAGGAGGTTACAGCAGTGTGAATTAGATGTTGCACGTCGTTACAAGCCGTCGCAAAGCATTCACATGTCTGGTCACAGTTGCAAGGTTTTAGAATGTTGCATCAAGTTGCTGCTCATCTCGTTGCGAATCTTGGGTGTGATTTGGGCTTTAAATATGGCGCAGACTGCGCACGTTATGATTAGATGGCATTAAAAGACTGCGGTGGGGAAAAGCTAGAGTTCCAAATTGTATAACTTTTTTTCCAATATGAACTATGCCTATATGTCCGACTTCGTCATCGTTCAATTCATCCCTTGTGTTTAAAATTTGCGGATAGGCCGATGGTAAGCTTGTTTTTATGCTGGCAACAAAACCAGAACGGTTCGCGAACGTTATTCTTTATTCTAAATGCCATGGCGATAAAGAGAAAGAAGTCAGAAAAGTAATTTACCTTAGACTAGGCTATATCAGAGCCCGTCTACGGACATTCTCTGGCTATATAACCTACTGAAATAGGTTAATGATGTAAAGTCAAGTGCGCTTCTATGGGACTGCTGTGTGCGCGCACAGTTTTTATTGATGAGTCGGAGTGGCAAGTGCGGCGCATAGTTGCAGTGGAATGTGGCTGCCCAGGGCCTTATAAAACTTCTCACAAACCTACTCATACACGGCGGTGAAATGGCGTATTTAGCTGTCTAAATTCGAATCATATGCTGGGGGAGAAATCGTCGGACATCCATGATTATTTTGTTATTCAGCACCCCTGGTCAAAAATATGTTCCCGCAAGCCTGGAATGATTTGAATGTAGACTGTTGTCAAATTTGGCAAATACAAAACGGGAGAAACAATATGGTTCATGCACTCTAATGCTGTTTCATTCCTGCCGAAAAGGAGGGAGAATGAAACATTAAGCACGTTCCACTTTTGCAAAAATAATTCCTGAACAGTTTTGGTCAGGGCTGATAATGCAACTGTATTTGACAAAGGACCGATATAGGCTATTTGCTAGTGACAAAATATGAGCTTTCAGTGTGATACGATCTCTTTGTAGATTACGTTTAATTAAAACGTGTTTCATCTGTTCTGGCTATCCCCTCTATTTGGATCTTACTGTATCTCACTCAATGAACAACATCTCAACACTAAATGAATGATGATCCGTAATTGTCATCAGATAGCCTAGTCATATAGGTGGACATTCAGTGTGTTTGAAATAATTAATTCGATAATATTTTCCATCTTTGCAGAGGAAAAGTTTTGTGTAAAGGGAATTAAAGGCCTGTCTCATATAGACGCCTGTCTCTGATACTAGCCGGTGCAGTTTGGCGATTTGGGAAAATAAAAGCCCGGGCTATTATTTGGAGTTTTACGGTAACAAGATGCCTCGAAGGCCGTTATCCTGCTTAAGGAAACACGTGGTTCCGTTTAAAAAGAAGCCCACTTGTTCAGCTTGTTGTACAACTTTCGTTGGCCCCATAACAGCGATAACATGGACAGTTCGCTTGTTTACGGTTGATTCCATTGTTGCGAAGCCTGCCTCCAGGCTCAACCGTCGTCCAGAGCCTTGTAAATAGGGCTCTGCCGTCGTCCTACTATGGTTGTTATATTTGCCATTCATAAGCATTGATATGAAACAGCGATTAATATCAATATATCAATTGATAGAAAACAGCGATTAAACTTTTTTTACCAGATCTACTTCATAGGTGTCCCGTTATTCAGAATTAAAAGCCACCCCGCCAGCCAATCAGAAAAGAGTATTTCTTCTCTCCGGGTGATAACTAGTTATAATACACTATGCATCCCTCACCTGAGGACAGAAAAGCTAAATGGGTCTACTCCACTATTTTCCTCTCTACCTGCTTTCACCCCCATCATCCCAGCCCTTAATCACTTACAGTAGGCCTAATTAATTTAAGAGTCAACCGTTGCTGCTTGCCGTTTGAGCACACATCGTGTCAGAGATCGCATTATGAGATGTTACAGTGACTGAGACATGTTGTCATGTTCATTTCATGTATCACAGCTAAATCATTTATTTGTTCGGATTCGGTAGAAACGTGTGACACGCAGCTCCATCTAAGGTGCTGTAGTCGCTATGGCAAGGCATCGATTTTGGATCCTTCTTCTCGCTGTCTAGAAAATCTTTGGCCATTAGACTAGATCACAGCAGGGTTTACATCTGTGCCATCGCTCACCTGAAAACATAATATTTGAGTGGGTGAATGTAATTTTAGTCTACCACATCCTTTCTTCTTAGCAGAGTTTCCTCAGGAATATGACTGGAGTAGGCAATGATATTATAGAGAGCCACTGCTATTAAGGACTCTGGTTGGTTTGGCTACGTTTCTCATGGTCCAGAAAAGTACTGAAATAATACCTTAACATCATGGATTTATGGAAAGGTAGGGAAATTATACTCACAAAATGGACCGTAGCCAGATAATATGTTGCATTAACAGACTTGCTCCAGTTTATGCCTAAAACATTATTAGTTGTTTTTCTGTACCATATTTTTGCATGGCCATCCCTATCCTCCTAATTGAATTGTGTAGGTGTAGGGTTACTCTGTAGAGCTTGGTGTGTAGTTCAGGTGTGTTGATGCTTGTGGGAAAGTATACCTCAAGATTGTAGAGAATGTGTAAGTATTAGCAAGCCTGCTATTGGAAATGTTTCATACATTTTAGATAATAGCTAGCTTGGACAAAACACCCTACTACTATGGGTCACACTTCCTTCAAAATATTCATTTGGTCAAAAGTCATTGAAAGATCTGGATGGCTGTATTCCTGTGAGATGCATTTTAGAAATAGGCTAGTTGAAAACACTATCATTTAGTGGTTCTTAAGATTACTATGGGTGTTTTCTGGAAAGAATTTTCTCTGTAAATCTTTTAAGTGTGATTGTAACAGGATAGATGTGTTGACTGTTGCGAATGAGAAACCTGGAATGAATCAATGTCGCCTGAGGTGCTGCTAACGTATTATTTGTTGGAGTTCATTTGTGTAGTGGTGTGAGGCACAAATGGCATGGTTGGCCATGATTCTTGGATGAATAGACTTAATTTTCATCTGTGAAACCACGCTTTAAAGACCGCCAACACACAGTCAACTATTTCGGCTTTGGCGCTTTCATCGCTGCACTGCCCACCCCTTCTTTTTAGCCTCAAGGCGACAGTAAAAAAGAAGAAATGGAACTGAACATCTCTCTGGCTCTCGCCCAATCTCCTAATCTCTTTCTCCTCGCTATATGCCTCCCTGCACTTGTAGCTATACACACACAGCCGCCTCATGTGCATGTGCTCGCCTTCGCCTATATGTGTAGGGTTCTGCTCTGTCTCACCCAGTCTCTGATTGTGTGTGGAAATGGCCCGTGCCCCAAATGACTTGGGAGTTTTAGTTCAGTCATTTATTACCTTCTCTGCTGTGGCTCACACATTTTTACTTGGTCAGGTCAGACTGCACTGATGGGAATGGGACATTAGGCTTGAGAATATATATATTTTAAGTACCACTACTGCCGTGGTTGTAAAACTCCCATGCGGCCTACTCAATAACCGCCCATGCCAGTGTTGGGCAGCACTCAATACTTAAACATCATTTTATAGGACCAACTTGTTATTATTATGCTTGATGCTTTGTACTGTAGAACAGTGCTAGAAATACACACACCAAGTTGTAATTAAATGTTAATTTATATTAGTCACATTTATATTACGCACATTTCTTCAAAATGGTTTCCGATTTTAATCCTATATCAAACTGCATGGCGAGTTGATATAGCCATCATTTCTTGAGAGGTGGGTAATTCATCATGAAGGCTGGGATTGTTCCGGGTGATGGAGCTGAAATAAATGGCGAACCAGCATTGGGTGGAGTAATTTGTTCCTGCAGTGGCAATGAAGGATGACTGTTTACTTCATGAATTAACTCACTTCTAGCTAGCCATGGAAAGATTGGTGCTGGATCATTGATTGCCAAGAACTGCAGCAGCATTGGCTGTAGGAAGCACTTTTTATTATGGTGTAACACGCTAGAGATGTCAATGTGGAGTGTGAGAGTGTGTGCTTGTGTGGTACAGGTTATTGCTGATATGAAATCTATCCCCAAGAAATACTGTCACCATTTCATAAAGAGCTGATCTCAGCACGGTCCCCGTCGGGTAGGTGTGAGAGGATTACTGCTGATGGAGGACATTTTTACATGGTGCACCATGCAATCTAGTCGCTGGCGTACCCAATTATCTGATTATACCCCCACAAACAAAGGCCTCCTGATCCTGATCATCAATACATTCCTGTAATCTAATGATTTCTCAAGAGTCAGCCATGCCTAGGCAGGGTTTCATTTACTTAGTGTTCCACTAAGGGGTTACGAACAGCTAACGTTTAAGTTAACCATTTGTAGCACACTATAGGAATGTGAGCCTAGGCCTGTATGTTGCTGTCTGGGGTTTAGTATCTATTCTCATTATCTGTTTAGTATCTAGTAATTATTTTTCCCTTAGGTATAGGTCTTGGACAGAACTTGTTACTTACGGATTTGAAACGGCATTCTTCTCTGCCCACTCAGAAGGAACCATTGTTCAAGGTTAAATGAGTGGTTAGTTAGTAGTATTCTGTTTAGACCACGACACACCATTGTTCTGGAAAAACTCGGTTGCTTGGGTGCCATGTCTCCTTGGTGGTGCTCAGCTGTGCTGTTCTCAGTAGGAACACGGAACCATAATTTTTTGAACATCTGCTCGGGTGGCTCTTTTTTTTTCTTCCTGGTGATGGAGCCTGGGCTTGTTGCAAGTTTGCTCAGCCATTGCCGTAAGCCTATAATAATCACTGGGCATGTTAATCCTGTAAGGTCTGTATTTGGATGTGAAAACAGAAATATGGGAGTGGTCTCTACCTGACGACTGTAAGAATGTATGGTATCTGACATTTAATATGGTATCTGTGTATTTTGGAAAAATTGCATAGGATGTTGCCAGCCCAACATTTACGTTCCTGCAGCCAGACAGCATTTTCCCAGCATTTTTTTTATTTTTTTTTTTTTTTTTTAAAAACGGGCTTAGCATAGATTGTATCAGTCACCTGAACCATCTGGTCAACCCAGCCAGCCTTGGCATTATTTGTAGGACATTGGAAATGCCAGTTGCCAGTGAAGCTAAGTGGGCAGCATGTCTCTGGTGTAGGAGGTCAGTTTCACAGGTGGCTGTTGCCAGGCACTGTTGGAGCAGACTCTCACCTTTCAGGGCTCATTGTGACCTCCATCCTATAGTCCTTTGTAGGTTTATTGGCTGGATTTGATCAAATTCAGCCAAGCCAAGATTTGTGATTTACAGAGGATTGGATAGGTTAATACGCATAGAAATTCTTGTAATGTAATTGGTGTAATAGCAGGATCAACTTCCCTCTAGAATAAAACGTAACTGCCAGTTAATGGCCGTTTCACAAATAAAGGTGGTTTTTAAAATCTTCTGCAGTGCCTTACAATCTAAATTGTTAAGTGTATAGTGATGAATGACTACAGTGTGGCAATTTAGCTATACCATTTTCCATTTTATGACTGTGTTTGTTACCATGGAAGCACATAACATAGCAAAACAAATGTGCAGCTACAGGGTTGTGTCTGCATGAGTAACACAATTGTCAGGGGAATTCAGCTGTTGTGTATTGCAAATATATCAGCATCAATTAAGCTGTAATATCAGGTTTGTCCCGTAGGAGATCAATGACCGTAACGGGTCTTCTCACTTAATTGGCTCTCCTAGTGATAAATCCTCAAAATGGGCAACCCTATATATTTTCCCCTCTAAAACCCAATAGAGAATATTACCAATCTCTGTGCACCTCTGCTATTCTCCCCTCTCGTGTCAGCTTGATGTATCATGCTTGGCTTTTCTGTATCCAGCTCAGTGAAAAACAAAATTCCCCGGCTCCCTTGGTCACATAGCCCCCTTTCTCTTTCTTTGTTACTTTTCTCTGTGCCCTTGAGCAACAAGAATATCTCTGTTTACGGCACACACTGGATAATGTTAGGTTACTTTGTAATAATTATCATTCATTTGTGGTCCAAAGTGAAATGGGGCATACTTATCTTTTTTATAGTGTCATTTTTTACATTTTCCTTCACCAGTTTTGTGCAGATGGGTTTCAACGGCATCTACCCATCTATGTGCTATTGGTAGATATTATTATTAGAATAGCGTAGACTTATTACAACTAACCAGCTTAGACATATTCGAGTAAACCAGCGGAATAGACTGTCAAAATAAGCCAAACTCTGAAGTGTCCACCAATCTGTTCTGCTGCGTGTTCTTAATCTCATATGTGCACTATTGTATGAGCTGTGAGAGAATGGACAGGAGGAGAGGAGGACAGACTTTAATAGGGTTTAATACACACATCCTATTATGGTCCCGCCCAGTGCTGGTCAGCAGTAGACATCTTTACGCCTGTGCAGCGAGCAATCCAGTTAGCCCCAATCATATTACTCCTAATCTGATCAACAGTAAGAAAAGCTATTGCTCATCTAGCCTTTTCCCCCTTTGCTCCCTTACAGGGCGAACGATGTCTCAAACTGTGTAGATTCCTCTTTCTGCTACCAACATTCTCGGTCTCTGTGGTGGTCAGTGACGGACATTGATTCGTCAGTCTGTTATTCGGCTGTTTGATTTTGGAGTCCAGCCCGGAGTGGCAAATGATGCATAAATTACTGGACAAAAGCTCGGAGAGGCTTCCATTTCTTCAATAGTTCATTTTGACTTCAATTGATCATTTGCATGTCATTTTAATAAGCACACAAATGTATGTGGTAAAGGAGAAAGATTTTCAGATTTTCTAATGGAAAAAGGGTCACGTCAGAGAGGGAAAATCTGTTATGCATATAATTGTGTCCTTTCCGAACACAGAGTATATGTTTTTTTAACTCAAACCAAGCCATTGTGGATTTTCTAAACGCTGATGGAGAGAAAACGCCACTTCTTCAGAGCCACCTCGGTCGCTCTGTATCCATGTTGTGGCTGGAACTGAGAACAGTGCCTGCGTCCTCTAGAATAGAGGTGACATTTACTTTACTTTTTTTTCTCTCTCTCTCCCCTCTTTGGGAGATTTCTGTGGTGGAGGGAGGCCGCTATAAATAGCCAGGGTTCTTGCCGTGTTTTCCAGCCTAATTAAGAGGAAAGGGACGTAGGTGCTCCCAAGCATCTGGGCTATGCTGGCAATAGCCGCCCTTGTTCATGCTCACGAGTGGATGCATACAGCTGCCAATTATGTTGCTGTGGCATGACTGAAGAGGCCCTCTTTGCAACCCCCAATGCCCCTAATGGAACGCAACTCGTTTCTGTGTCTGGGCTCTTGCTGCTGCTTGTGTATGTGTACTGAAGGTGACCATCATGTGGTTAGTGGGCAACAGTACAATTAGTGCTACGCAAGTCAAGACGGTCTACTGCTGTAATGTGTTGTACAGTCACATGCTGTAGGCTACAGGACGGCGATACTTAAAATATCATGCCCTGATACAGGTCATCACATACGAGTAATGGCGCATATCACAATATAGCACATCTGAAAATGCAATGAATGTATAGTTAGATAAAATGATAGATAAAATGACCACACGCAAAGGCCTGTTAATCGTTACATTTTAATCCCACAAACACTATAACAAAGACAATCAATAACAACGAGCCAGAGCAAACAAATTGGGTAACAAACCATTTAACAAAGTTGTGTACAAACTGTGGATATTAACTGTTTATGGTTATGAAGGAATATAAAACCACCCAGCCATATAAAACAAAATTACACATTGCACCAATATGCCTAATGCAGTAGCATTGATTTACCTCTAGCCGTGAGTCAAGTTCTGAAATAAGAGTCGCAGTGAAGTTCTGGTTGTCTGGAGTTCTGTCAGTCCTTGATGGCAAACATGGACAGATGGAGGTGGCATGCATCTGGAACTTCACTGCTTCACCGTCCAAGACTGTGGTTTCCACAGCTTCAGAACTCAAAGCAAATCTCAAATCTCTGCTTCGCGAGAGCATGCTGACAAAATCAAATGTCTCTTCGCTGGATTTTGTTGGCGTTCCCTTTTCCCCAAAGCTAAATGGACGTATGTCCTAATTACCCGGCTCTATTTGTGTCAGGCATCTCTCTGCATTGTGCTTGATGGATGGTATGGGGTTTTGTTGCCTGCAGATTTGCTTAACTCGAATTTCTTTTGTCAAAGGCACTCTGTACTTAGGGGGGAGATGAAGAGTTGACAGGAGTGGATGAGCGAGCGAGTAAGTGAGAACTGGAGAGGAGGGCCTGGGTGCAGATTTGACCTGAATGCTGTATGATGGCTGTTTGAGTGTGACTAAATGCAGGATTTTTTCACCTGCAGCATTAAAATGATATCTGCTTCAACATGACGCTGATAAACCCATTAGGATTTTACGACTTCGGCCTGTGTGTCTGATGAGGAGGATGGTGGTGATGTACGTTATGCTGAGCTATTCAGACCAACAGAGATGTTCCATTTCAAAAATAGTCAGAGACAAATATTTTTGATAAGCCGAAATTCTTCAAGTTGTTCTCTTTAGCCTATATCGGAAACAATGATCAGAAACCACCTCTCCAAAGTAAGGATTTTTCCTTTAATAGAGTGAGATTTAGTTCCCCCTCTTTTTTTATCTCTGAAAGTGCAGGCATTCACCCTTACTATCCTCCCTCCTCAACCCCCCCCCTCCACCCTCCATCCCCACCAGTTTCAGGAAACAAACAGGACACCTTCAATCCCCCCTCCCTAATCCGTACCCCTCATGCTGCAGAAGGCCCGCGGGGTGGTGCAGCTCGCTGGGTTAGCACCGTCCCACAGAAGCGGGAGATTAGCGCTCTGATGAAAGCAGCCGTTAGATAAGCAGTGCGGTGGGTAGAGCGCTCCTGCCGAGTGCTGCTGTCCATGTTGTGCGTGGGGGGGCCCCACCAGTTTGTGCCAGCAGCTAAAGCCTCTCCTCTCCGAGGTGATTGCTGGCAGAAGGAACCGAATGCAGCACCCAACAGACAGAGAGACAGGCAGGCAGACCGGCCAAGGCACAGTGTGTTCGAGCCGGCAGGGCCCAGCCGGATGGCCCTCGGATGCATGTCGCCAGACTTGTTCAGATATGTGGATGAAGCTGAGCTCTTGAGTGAAGTGTGTACGTGTGTGTGCGTTTGTATATGTGTGTGCATTTGTATACGTGTGTGTGTATGTGTGTGATACAGGCACACAGGCTGCCTGTGAAGTGGATGGAGCACAAAAAAGCTGTCTGGTTTGCACAGACTGCCCAGGAGATGAGGGGAGATTTTATTTTTTTTCTCCTCCGCTCTCTCCAACCTCACTATCCGACGAGCCAGGACATCCAACCTTATTACCGCGAGGTCGGCATAGCTGGAGGTTTTTTGATCCAACCAATCCAGTTACAGCTGATCAGTTGTAGGAAGTCTGAAATGAAAGTATAAACTGAGTGGTATCAGGTGTGCTGGTACACTGTTGTAATGAAAACCATTCAAGCCTTTGTGGAAATATGTACCACATTGTTGTGAAGTTGGTTCAGTAAAGGCATAAGGAATTTACAAGTTAGCTTTAGATAGTATTTTCAGTATTTCCAAAGCAAGAAGTATCCATTATAATACTTGCTTTGCTCAATAGTGCAAAGTGATATCTAGAAAGATATTAGTGGTCAATGAGTCCACAGTTTATTAAAAGATCTAGAATCATCAAGATGTCTGTCTTTCACTAAAGCGAGGCTAAACTCTACTGGCAAGCGGGTGTTTAGATGACAGATCTGGTTCAGCTTCCGCCTTTAACATTGAGTGTTAAATAGAAAACACTTCCTGCCCCCAAGGTCGTACAAAATAGATTTGACCGACACTGCTGACCAGCATTTTGATCTCGTTCTCGCTCGCTCTCGTCATTGCAGGGGCTGACCATGATTGATTATGATACTACTGTGTAAACTAGTAAATATTTTACATATGTAGGCTTGATGTTACAGCGGGTAGTTAGCCAGTCCGTCCTGTGTTGCTGTCTCCTAGCTCAGGCATGGCGGTGTTACTGGATCTTAGGTGTCAGCTGGGCAGCTGTTGGTGTCAGCTGCCTCGGTTTCCCAACAGATTTTAACTCTCTGCTCTCTGCTAATGGTTTCCATGAAGTGAATGGTTTCCACTTTTCCAGGAATAGTGTGCTGTACTGCAGGACCTTGTCCTCAAACAGTATAGCCCAGAACAACGTTTAAGTGTGTCTGTGTGTGTGTCTGTGTGAGGGTGTACATATTCTGTGGCTGGGTGTGCTCATCTGTCTCTCATTTGTGCATTTGGTCCAGCCCAGATAAACAGGATTACGGAATTAGGATTACACTTCCCTGACCTTCCCCAGATTGTGTGGCGTCTATGCCCCTTGGGTATCTAATGCTGTTTGTCAGTGTGCCATCTGAGGCCCAGTGGAATTTGTCAACTTGGGTCTTAGTGATTAAGTTTTCCCTGAGATTGTCAGGTGTTAGGCTAGCTCTGTGACATCAAGATTCACACTATCCAAACTGATAGGTTGAATGTGTTGATGGAATAAATTGATATTATTAATCAATTTGTGTTGGGCTAGTTACTTTCAGGGTGAGCTGGTGATTGTGTGAGTAGTATTGAATGAATTACACATAATGACAATGTAAAAGAAAACATAGCCCTGGTTTGATCCTTCTTTGCATTGTCCCTAAAGCAGAGTGTGATATTTCATATGTGGTCTAGTATCAGGTGTTTACTTCAGGGAGAATAATACATTGTGATTGGCAATGATCTGCGTTGTTCCCAAGCCAGTTAAAATACCACACAGAAGAGCCATCAGCACCTCCCGTGTATTTATACTTCGCTGAGCTAAACTAAATGCATAGCAGGTAGCCTAAACGCTACTTAGGAGTATTTATTTAATTGCAATGCTCTTGTTCCTTTAAGCCTAAAAATAAAAGCAAACTCCTATGGTTATTAAAAAAGTGATTTTATTCACGCTGCTAGACAGCCTGTATTCCATGGACTTCGTTTTCACCTCAACGAAGGAACCAATAACAGAACGGAGGGGGGACAGCAAGACGATGACGACACACCGAAGCGTTTATGAGCTACGTACAGACGCATTTAATAGACATTCGTATCGCCCAATGAACGGCTCTGGGCTTTCGTAAGCCACGAGAAAATACGAGAAAATGTATGTGTAGTTCCCAAACATCATCTCAATGAGATTGTTTGCCGTTAGCCAGGCTAAGACATTTGAGGATGTCATTTTAATTTTTGCAAAACACTGATCAATATTTAGTCACCTTTTTTGACACTGCTCAATAATAATGCTTTAAAGTACATTTGACATCTAATATATTTCATTCATGTCAGAATGTAATTACAGCATTTTAACTACTCTGCTTCTCACTCGTTGTGGGAGCTTTGTATTTCAAGTTCAAAAGTCCCCACTCTGGGCAGATGGGTCCTAGCCTGTGTTCTTAACGCAGAAATATGTGGGGCCTGGCAGGCACATTTAGCAAGTCGGTGAGACTTCTACTGTACTGTATATTTATTTTTATTCTTTTTTACCAATGTACCTTTCTCACTTACGTGATATAGATTAGGCCTACCTAGTCGTTTCCTTAACGGCTTCATGACTCACTGAATGGAATTATTCTGAGAATTGTGCAGCTTATAAATTGCACACTTGTCACTTTATTAATCCTGAAGGAAATGTGCTACTAAAGTAATCTACAGCTATTTCATGTGTCCGAGTGTTAACCATTGTAAAGCACCAGTGAAGCAACTGAAGTGTTTCATTTAGCAAGCAAGATGTTAAATGCTTTCTGTAGATGGTGACGTGCCTCAGAAAAGACTCATCCACTCTTTGAACCTTTGGGAGAATAAAAAACAACTCTGTGCCTTAACAGCGACCGAACATTGCTAAAGATGCATTCAAGCCTTTGGTAAACCCTTAAAAACTCATGTTAGTTTCTAACAAATATGTATTCATACGTTTTTTTTTTCTCATGAAAAAATCCCTTCATGGCCTTGAAACGGCTTGTATGAGTCTACTCCCTCTGCCTCACCTCCGATGTGGGGACTGGAGAGTACTGGGCTCCATCCGTTGTAAAGCAACAGTGACAGCAGGTCAGATATGGCCTTCTAAAATGTAAACTAGCGCACTGCCCACCTGAACCAGAAACCGTGTTGTATACTGTTTATTTCGCTCTTTTATATATTTTGTAACAGATAAAAACCTCCAATGGACATCTTTAATAAAAACCCTCATTTCTTAAGCATTTCTTTTGTTGTTTTTGATGTCTGCTTGGGAAAAATAACAGTGGCAATAGATGTTGTTATTCCACTATATATCTGTGCCTAAGCAATTATGGTTTTATACATTCTCCCCTCTAGCTAGAACGTAAGCTTTCCAGTTTCCTTTTTGAAGGTGGTGTTATTACCTGCCTTGTTCCATGTGTCTCTCTGTCTCACTCATGGTGAATTGGCATGTCCAGCTCCGGCTCAGACCCAGTGCCTTCCCTGAGGTTTTGTTCTGGAGACGGAGCGAAAGCAGCGACTCGCCATGAAAGCTGCATTAGTCTCAGTATAATGAGCTCTGATGCCTGAGAAGCACAACAGCCGTGTGTGTGTGTGTGTGTGTGTGTGTGTGCACACAGAATAGTATGCGTCTTATGCAAGTTGGCACCAGCCCTGAATTTAGGAGCTATTATGTGTTCAAAGAAGAGTAACTCTGCAGTCTGTCCACTGCTCTGTAAATCGACTATGTAAATGGTAAATATCTGCACTCCCTTCAAGTTTATGAGGCCCAGTGCAGCACTTGGAGAGAAGTTGAAATGGCAGTGTTGTGTGTCTAATAAACCTGGGGCTGCTGCTTCTGAACAGTGTGTAGATATCCATTGGCGTTTGCCTGTTCCCCAACAATGGCCGCCATTGTGGCAGTGCAGGAGCTGGGCTGGGCCGGGCGGGGCCAGACACAGCTCTCTGACTCGGCTCTATCTGTCTGTCCGTCCGACGGTCAGGTCCTGGGTGAAGGCTGCCCAGCGGAGCGAGCCGTGCTGGCCTGCAACGCGGCAGCCAGCCATTGTCCTTCTGCTGCCCTGGCACTAATTACCCACAGTGCTCTTCATAGGAAGTGTGACAGTGTCCCACTCAGTGCCGCACTGATGTTCATAGCCACTGAGGCATTTCTGTCACCTCCTCCCGCCC
Source organism: Alosa pseudoharengus (assembly GCF_046254945.1). Taxonomy (NCBI): domain Eukaryota; kingdom Metazoa; phylum Chordata; class Actinopteri; order Clupeiformes; family Clupeidae; genus Alosa; species Alosa pseudoharengus. The sequence continues at coordinate 32,910,746 of NW_027468870.1, read as the reverse complement.
AGTATTCTTTTCATTTTGTTAGCCAGGCTGTCACATTATACAATCCCTGAAATGAAGAAAGAAGGAAGAGAGAAAAGTGGACCTTTTTTCAACCCCTCCTCAGCTTTCTGTAATTACTAACGCAGTCATCCAGTCAACCACCTCAAACAATCCAACGCTCAAGGTTTTATAGTGTGTTGACATCCTCACCTTTGAAAACTTTTTTTTTATTATTGGTTCAGGCGCTTTATTTCAGTCCCTCAAGCAATGGTTTGTTGCGGTCGTGTTCCAGCTGAAGTTGGCGAGCAAGCCTTAGTTGTTCTGCGCCGCATTCACCCCATTTCATCCCACGATTACATACACAGTGTGTGGGACATTGGAGGAGATTGGTTCATCTTTTATGGGTGTCATAATGAATGAATGATGAAGCCTGGATCGTAGTGTATGGCATTGAGGTATTCTGTACCTCCCAAAAGTCATCAACGTGACTCCCTGATGATTTGTGTTCTGGGTACTTGTCATGTAACCCCATTCACACACACACACACCTGAAAACCTGACCGCAGTGTGGCCTGCCCCGAGCAGTCTGGGTGTGTTTTGACAGTAATCCAGCAAGCTGGAAATGGCTTTTGTGTGCTGCAGAGAGACATTTTTCCCCCATGCAGCTCTGGATGACTTTGTGGCTGGAATGGAATGGAGGGGGAAAAGCAACATAAGATGTATCACAACACATTTCTAAATGTCAAGGTCTTTCACTGTGTCTCAACAGATTTGTTTTCTCACCTTTGTTGTTTTTTCCCCATTTCACAGCATTTTTGTCTGTCATTGCAGACAACTGTGATAGTAAAAAGGTCTGGGAAATTGCCTAACCTTTGAAACATGTAATGCCTTTTTGGAAGTTTTTTTAGTTTGCGCATATATATATATGTATATGTGTAATGTATGTCTGTCTGTCTGTCTGTCTGTCTGTCTGTCTGTCTGTCTGTCTGTCTGTCTGTCTGTCTGTCTGTCTGTCTGTCTGTCTGTCTGTCTGTCTGTCTGTCTGTCTCAACTTCAATGAGAGGTAGTGGAACAGCAGACACTGCTGGCATTAACAGAGGAGGCAGTTTTAGAATCTTAAGTTTTTCTTGGTGAGATCTGGAAATCGTGCTATGAGGCTCTGTTTTTTGTTGTTGGAAGGCCGGTGTGGGGGGGCGGGGGGGATCTGTGGTGTCGTGGGGTCTCTATCGATTCAGATGCGTACTCTAAAAATCAGTCTGGTCTTTTGTCTGTCGTCTGCCACATGGTCTCTGACTCACTCGGGTTTTTCCTTGGATTCTGACATGGAAAACAGATTCCTCGCTAACCGATTTAAGAAGGGAGGAATCCATGTATTCCCTCCCAAGTCTTTTTTCTCTCTCTCTCTCTCTCTCTCGCTCTCTCTCTCTCTCTCTCTCTCTCTCTCTCTCTCTCTCTCTCTCTCTCTCTCTCTCTCTCTCTCTCTCTCTCTCTCTCTCTCTCTCTCTCTCTCTCTCTCTCTCTCTGGAAGACTCCTTCATCCCTAAGTGAAACCATTCAGGCAAGGCAGTACTGAGAAATAAACTGTTCGTGTTCTCAGTGTTTGCAGATTTGTTTCTTCTCCTGTCTCTGTTTGGCCTAATACTTTCATGGAGTCTCATTGCTGTGAAAGAAGATGCTAAGAGCTCAAAGAGCAGGCTCTGCCTACACCTGAGGTTTTTAATCTGCCATAAGCAGCAGTTTGACTTGTTGAAATAAGTTAGCATAGCACAACAAGGGAGTAAAGCGGCAAGTATCTTTCCTGTGTGATCCCACCCCCACCCCATTTTAGAATGGAGGCACAGAGTGTGTCAGTATATGTGTGTGTGTGCGTGTGTCTGTGTGTGTGCATGAGAGACCGAGCTTTCAGTAGAGGCACCTGCTTGTCATCTTCTGACTGCTCCTTCTGAAATTTCCGCTGGCTTTTGTGAACTACTTCTCCACACACACACACACACCACTGTAGCCCTCCAATCTCTCCCCCAGCCCCCTGAAAGTGAAATTCCTTTTGGGAATATTAGATCATGCTAAAAGGGCGAGAACACTAACAGCTGCAATTTGGGAGGGGACTGGAGGCGAGAGAAGCGGTCAGCGTTCATAGGCTGCGCCCCCATTGTCCCTCTCTAAAAGAGTACAACAGACCTCAGGGCCTTTTCGTCTCTGCCATTTTATTCCCCCCACTCTCTTGTGCACCCTTGTTTTTTGTCAGCTTTCAAAAATAAACTATTCGACTTTTTTTCAAGCTTTACTGTTAATGAATTGAATGCATTTATGCCCCTTCCTTTCCTTCCGGCCCCCTTTGATTCTTTGTCTTTGTTCTGTACACACAGTTCCATACATTCGGTGTTCTTGGTGTGCCTTTGAAAAAGTGCCCGGTGCAGACACGTCGTCTCTTGCTGCTGTCAGTACGCTCCCCGGCCTGCACTGAACGGCCCTCTGTGCCATTGTGGGATCCTCCCTATAGACAAACTTCCAGGCGTCCTGTGTGTGTGTGTGTGTGTGTGTCAGACTTCATTTGTAGTGTGTGTTTGTGTGCAGAATGAGGGCTTTATGAAGCGCGAACAAAAGTGACAAAACGAGCGCGTTCATTAAGAGAACAGGAGCCTGCTGGAGCTCTGTGTGAGGCTCCATACCTTTCTTTCACAGTCTGGAGCTCCAGCATCTGCCAACTTGCAGCGTCACTCAAAAACAAAAAAAACAACAAAAAAACACACCTTTTGTGTGTCTGTCCACTAGGATTATGTGATTTGAGTCATTTTCACTTTAGAAAACAGAGGAAAAGGGAAACGAAAACAATGTTTTTCTTTTTACTTTTTTTGATGGGAGAAAATGGGAAAAGAAGGAAGGAAGGGACTGGAATTTGGCGCATTATCATGACATGCCGTGTTTATGGCTGAGCGTACTCCCTCCCTCCCTCCCTCACCCCTAGAGCCTGCTGGGTCTCACAGTTTATCAATCCACTCATGAAGGACACTCTTTTCAGGTGAAGGATTTTGGCAAGCTCTGCGTTTTGCTAAAAATCTTCCAAGGTCATTTACCTCCCAGTATAACTACACACACACACACACACACACACACTGACACACACTGACACACAGTATCACTAATTTGTGCAACTGAAGCTGAAACCCAGTGATATGTGAAAAGGCTTCTTCCCTTTTGCTAAACTATATGAAGAGCAGAGAACCATCTTTCAGTAGAAATAGATGCCACTCCTTTGTGCCCGACTAGATCCCCATGGTATTTTCTTAATGAAACACTTCTGCACACTACAGCTGTAGGTTTTCCACCACTTTCGCTGACAGTTCTCATGGGGAGATAGATGGCTCCCACGCAAGGCTTGACAGAGGGGTCTATCTTTTGTTGGATCTCAGATCTCTTCGTTCCGAGCTTCTGAGAAAAGAGTGTGGTGTTTCTTCCCACTGATGTCTTGATAGAATGAAAAGAAAAGGGAGTCAGTAAGTGTCGGAGATTATGGCAGGCGTATCACTTAGAATCTGTAAAACAATACAAACTGGACCCCAGACAAAAACAATACATGTAGTAAACATCAAAATCAGGTTTAGACATGAAAACCGAAACAGATGGAATGTTGGCATCCATGTTAGGCCACGTAGACTAGATTTGACATGGTGTTCTATCTCCTTTTGTCTTTCCTGTGGTCAGAGAAGCTTTGTTTTAACCCCCCCCCCCCCCTCCTCTGTTTCAGGTCAGTGGGACGCGTTGGCACACATGTATTGGTTATGAATCTTGGGTGGAGCGCCTTGCAGCTTGACGTCTGTAACCTCGGGGAGCCCGTCGCGTTCGGCCTCCTCTTTAGCGCGGGGTGGGTGGGCCGGAGGGGCAGGGGGCCTGTGGTGGACGGGTGAAACCTCCGCCACTGCGCCGCCGATCCGAAAGAGTTGCCCTCGCCCCAAATGATGTCCCCTGCCCACCCCAGTCCCCTGCCCTTCTGCCATGGTGACATGAGCCCCTGTGACGTCTCGAAGCCCGATATCAAGCCACCCCTTTGGTCTTTCTCTTTAAAGACAGAAGCAGCAGCAGCAGCAGAAGAGCGCGTCGCTGGCATAGCCGCTGCCGCCTTGGTCGCGTGAACAGCAGCCGAGAGGTGGTCGCGAGGACTGGTGTTGAGCGGAGGGGTGATGATGCTGGCGTGCAGCCGGGTGCGGCGGCTCTACCGTCAGCTCACGCTGCAGACCAGCCTCCTCCTGCTCTTCCTCTTCTGCATGGTCAGCGTCCTGGTGTCGGCCTACTTCCTGTACGGCGCCAAGCGGGAGCTGGAACCCGCGGCGGGCGGTGGCGGGGCGATGGCGGACGCCTTGGAACAGGGCACCGACTGGGACGACCTACGGGCCGCCACGCCGTCGGCCTCGTCGCGGCTGCTGCCCGCCCGCACTGCCCGGCCGGCGGACACGTCGCGCACCGACCCTGTGGTGCTGGTGTTCGTCGAGAGCCTCTACTCGCAGCTGGGCCAAGAGATAGTGGCCATCCTGGAGTCGGCCCGCTTCCGCTACCAGACGGAGATCGCGCCGGGCAAAGGGGACATGCCCACGCTGACGGACAAGAACCGGGGCCGCTTCACGCTAGTGATCTATGAGAACATCCTGAAGTACGTCAACCTGGACGCCTGGAACCGTGAGCTGCTGGACAAATACTGTGTGGAGTACGGCGTGGGAATCATCGGCTTCTTCAAGGTGAGTGGCATGAAGTACAGTTGGCAGCTGCCCAGTCACATTGAGACCATCAAGCAAACACCTATGATGAGGGCTTTTTAAGTTTTCTTGAAGTTTGGTTAAAAGGTTAGTTTGGATGTTTTATTTGTCCATGAGAAGGACATTTATGAATAACAGTAATTGGCCTGTGTTAGTGATATCCATTATGCTGGGTAATGATAGTGGCGATGATGATGATGGCGGATGCACCATCAGGACGTGAATGCTCAGAACGTGAATGCTCCTTTTGCATTCTATTAAGCAACTCTCCCGCTGACCTCAACTAGGCCCGTCCAGAGGGATGATTAATCAGCCTAATCGCACCGCTTCCTTCCTGCACATTTTTTTCTTCTCTCCCGCTCTCTTTCTCTCTCCCTCTCCCCTGCCATCCCTGGCCGCGTCTGGTCTGTAATCAGCTCAGGAGAGGCTAGTGCGCTACGCTAAGCCTCTGCTGTCCAGGCAGGGTCACGCACTCAGGCTATAGCCCGGGGTCAGTCCGGGGCGGGGGCCTGTTTCAAATCAGCGCTGCGTGATTCGGCCAGAGGTATGATAATCACCGGCGGCTACAGCGGTACAGCGGCAGGTCAGAAGTTGATGAGCCTCATTGCGGCTCTCCCTGGCCAGGAGAAGCGAGGGTGCGCACGCGTAGGTGGGGTGAGAGGAGTGTGGTGTAGCATGCTGCACCATGTGCTGCTGCACCACGTCTCAAGCGAAAGCAAGCTTGTGCTTAGTTAGTATTGTATAAAAGGCTTTGGTATTTATATTTATATTTATATATATATATATATATATATATATATATATATATATATATATATATAATAAAAAGAAATATATATACAGCAAAAGAATTTCTTTTTATTATATATATATATATATATATATATATATATATATATATATATATATATATATATATTTGCTGTATATATATTTCTTTTGCTGCTGAATAATGCATTTATTATGTTTGTTTTAATGTAGAATTCTATCAGACATTTAATTTACAGTAGGAGTTTAATTTTGTATCATTTTGTTTACCATTCTGGATGTGTTTTATTCATTCTCTTCTGTTTAGCATTTTTCTATTTTTCATTTTTCCACTTCTCATTGTCACTATGAAAAGAGCCCTTGGTGCTGTTAGGGTGTGAATGCTTTGCCTAATTACTTAACCTAACTATCAGTGATTATGAGGGGGAGTCGCCTCACGGATGCCTTCAGGGTAATTGTTGTTCCCATCACTCTCTCTCTCTCTCTCTCCCCTTTTTCTCTCTCATTTCTCTAACCCCCCCCCCCCCCCATTTCTTTCTCTTTCCACCCTCTCTCTGTGGTAGAGTTCCTCTCCACCCTACCCAGCAACACACTAGGTCCATAGGAGCAGGGTTCAGCAAACGAACAGCAGCTCCCTCTGAGGAAAGCCTCTGTGTAGGATCCCCGTGTCTTCTGTCCTCTGTGACTTCCCCCTTCATTTATTTGCCCTTTTTCATTCCTTCACTCAGACCTCATATTGGTGCTGTGCAGTTGCACTGCTCTCAAAGGCACTGGAGAAGTGTCAAGGCTAGCAGAGCTATTGCTATCAGCAAAGCTAATGTATGGGTTTTAATTACACTTGTGGGTATTAGCTCATTGAAGGGCTTCTCGGACTCCCATTAGACCTTGAGCCTAATCCCGTATCCATGTTACAGGAAGTGTAATTAGAATACAGCCTCCCCTCTCCCTATGTCCCCCCTGTCTTAGTTCAGCATTTTGGGTTGATATTGTAGTCCAAGGAACAGTAGACATACAGTATAGTAAGAGCAGTTTAGACTGTCTGAGCCTGAGCTGAATTTTTTAAACATTGCGGGATTGGATTTCCCATGATCCACTCGGGATTGAGTGACAAGTTTCATTTGTGCTATTGAACTGGAGGCATTGTTTCAGATCAGATGGAAGAGCGAGCTGCAAGTCAAATGATCTGTAACAAAAGACCAAAGTTCTCTTAAGAATGACTAACTGAAATGTATCACCCCACACACAATGACCAGAAAGTTCACCATACTTTCAAAAGACTAGTTTGCGTACATCATCATTAGGCACACTTCCCAACCAGCTTCGCTTGAATGATAGGCAATTTGTGCCAATGATCCAACCACTTTCTGAAGCACTGCTGGAGGTCTACAAATGATATGTGACTAAGCTGTTCCTTCATATTATGGATGACTGGAATGTCATCAAATCTCTTTTCTTTCAGCTCCATTTAAGTTTGGGAACAGAAGAACACACACACACTCACTCACACACACACACACACACACACACACACACACACACACTTAGGCAGGGTGAAATGGGGTGAATAGACAGGGTGTGGTGATGCAGGAATGTCTCTTCCTGCCAAAAACTTGGGTAGAGACAGCAGTGTGTCACGAATGACTGATGACACATGCAGAGGTCTTGAGACAGAATCGCCTGATACGACTCCAAATTTCCAGTAAATTAGCGATTTCCTCTTATGGTTAGTTTTTGTTTTTTCTTTTGTTTGTCTTACAATTGTGTTTCACCTAAGCAAATATTTAATCAGGGAATGATGACGATCACCAGTTTGAACTACCTGAACAAAAACACACAAACAAATAACTCATTTTGCTTTCATTGTGTCTTCTGGTCTCAGGCCAACGAGAATAGTCTCCAGAGTGCGCAATTGAAAGGCTTCCCGCTGTTCCTGCACTCCAACCTGGGCCTGCGCGACTGCAGCATCAACCCCAAGTCGCCCTTGCTATTCATCACGAGAGCACGTGAGGTCGAACGAGGCCCGCTGCCCGGCGACGATTGGACCGTCTTCCAGTCCAACCACTCCACTTATGAACCCGTGCTACTAGCGCGTAGTCGGACCGCGGAGGTTGGCGCCCCCCAGGGGCTGGGCGGTGGCGGCGGTGGCAGCGGCGGTCTCCTCCACGCGGCCGTGGTTCAGGATCTGGGCCTCCACGACGGCATCCAGCGGGTGCTCTTTGGAAACAACCTCAACTTCTGGCTGCACAAGCTGGTGCTGGTGGATGCTGTGTCCTTCCTGACGGGCAAGCGACTGTCGCTCGGGCTGGAGCGCTACGTGCTGGTGGACATCGACGACATTTTTGTGGGCAAGGAGGGCACCCGCATGAAGGTGTCTGATGTTAAGGTAAATGCAGTGGGCATTGCATTTGCACACAAATATTATTGCACACAAATAAACCAATTTAGTTGGTTCCTTAGCTTATCCTCTCATTTAACTTGCTTAAAATTACTTCAGTTATAGCAACAGAACTGCATTGTTCCCCTTCTTGAAACAGACTGCATTTTACAGAGCTAAGCTACAGTCAGTTTCAGTTTAGTATTTTTAGCACAGCTGTCATTATCTCTGCCAGTTTTTGATGATTTTCAGACAGATGCTACTCCCTTTAGAGTTCCTTCCTGATTAGACTCTGCCTCAGGCATCAGACACGTAAATCAGTCAAATCAGTGACAGAAAATGACAAGAGACACACCACATTAACCTCTCTTTCGTCAGGACTAGTTTTTATACATGCAATTACTTGCAGAAGATGTTTTTATAAGCATCAAATCATTTTGGTTTTTTTTTTCTTGCAAGAGAAGACAGCTTGCAGGACTTGACCTTTGTTGTCTCTAGTAGTGACCTGGTTAATCTCTGTCCTCTAATAAGAGGAGTGTTGAAATGGCACCAGAGTTCAGACTCCGGAGACTCCTTGTGATAAACAGCGAGATTGGGCAGGTAATCCTGAGGGCTCTCCGGGAGGGACTAACCCAAACATCGACAGGTGTGAAGGAGTCTCAGGTGGCAGGGATGGGCACCAAGGGCGACGTGCGTGACCCTGGGAAAGGGTAAAGGGGACGTGAGGGGCAGAGTCCAGCAGACGTGGTTTCCCCAGGGGGGACAGATGCCCCGCAGTGCTCTCAGTTCAGAGGTGGGGTCACTCTGGGACGCAGGTGGCCTCACACCGGTACTGTCAGTATGTCCGCCACCACCAGCTACGTCTGCTGGCTGTCATCCAGACACATGGAGGGGATGGAGAGTGGGGAAGGTGTGGGGCGTCAGGGTGACACAGGTGCTTGGGCATTAGAGTTTTGCTCCATTCTGCTTCAATAGAAAAGGGAAAGAAGAAGACAAAAAAGAGGGGGAAAGGCAGCAGCACACTGATGCGTCTCCGTACATCAAAGTGTGTTCCTAGCCGCAGCCTTTATCTGTCACGACCACTCAAGCCAGACTAGTCTCCAGTCCAGAACTGCTCAAAAAAACATTGCCTGCTTTTCTGCCTGAGGCGAAGCTGTTTGAAATTTGTCAACAACCTTCCCCTAATATATAAACTTTTCAGACATCCTCCACTCTCCCCCTATTTCATATTGTTCTTGTTTCGGTTGCTGTATTGTTGTTGTCGTTCGTTGTTTTTCTGTGTCGTTCACACAGAGCCTCAAAGAGACACAAAATGTTGAGCAGCATTCAATTTTAGGAGCCCTCTCTTTATATGTGCAGACCTCCTCTCTGTTTAATATGAGTCAGACTTTTGACTGAGCTTGAGAAAAGTAAGTGTGTGTGTGTGTGTGGAGCAGACACTACTAAAGCAGTAAACAAGTGGCTAATGCAGACAGAACAGAGAGGACTGGGTACGAAGTGCACTGGGAAAGAGGCCGGGGCGTGGCCGGGGCCTGTGTTTGTTCGCCTACAGCACAGTGCCGTCTTGCACAGCTGTGTCACAAATGTGTAGCCTGTTCCTTTGTCTACATTTCAACGTTGTGTGTTCTGTTGTCTGAATTGGCGGAGTAGAGCTCCGGCACTAAGGATGGCTTTCCTGCACATGGATTAAGCCTAGTCTTAGACCAAAAGAAAACTTCCATATAAAGATCTCCATTTTAAGCAAAAAGGCTTATAATCTAAGACTAGGCTAAAACTATTACGGCCGTAATTATGTCACATGTCTATCCAATGTCTGTCTCATCAGTCGAGTCAAAAGGTCATTTGGACCTTTTCAGGATAAGTTTACACTGTTCTTGCCATTGCTCATTGTGACTCAACTGATCCAAGGACCATTTGCATGCTGGTGACTCTCCACTGAAGAGCAGTCATATGATTATTTGGCCACATAAAAAATTCAATTGTAAAGTAAAGTCAAGTAAAGTTTTTTTTGATTTGTCACCAAGGTAACTTGTTAAATCGGGCCCTTGTGTTTTTGCTGGTTCCCTTATTAATGGCGTAATTGATAATGGTTCTCCCTCAGGCTCTACTGGAAACCCAAAATGAGCTGCGTTCTCACGTCCCCAACTTCACCTTTAACCTTGGCTTCTCAGGGAAGTTTTTCCATGCTGGTAAGTTCAGTCATCATGACCCATATTTTTATATTCTTCAAAGGGCATGTTTTGAAATAATGAGTAGTAAATCTCCAAATCTACTTTCTTTTCTTTTTTACTTTACAATGTAGTGTTATTCTTGCTTGTAACATTGTGTGTGTGTGTGTGTGTGTGTGTGTGTGTGTGTGTGTGTGTGTGTGTGTGTGTGTGTGTGTGTGTGTGTGTGTGTGTGTGTGTGTGTGTGTGTGTGTGTGTGTGTGTGTGTGTGTGTGTGTGTGTGTGTGTGTGTGTGTGTGTGTGTGTGTGTGTGTGTCTGCACCCTCCCACAGGTACTGATGAGGAGGATCTGGGAGACGACCTGCTTCTCTCCTACAGCAAAGAGTTCTGGTGGTTTCCTCACATGTGGAGCCACATGCAGCCTCATCTCTTCCACAACCAGTCGGTGCTCGCCGAGCAGATGCTGCTCAACCGCCGCTTCGCTGAGGTGAGACCACAACCGACCGCCTTCAAAAGCCCCGAGTCTGTACAGTGGGACAACTACCCAAAGTGCTCCGTTAAAAAGAGTTTGATCTGTGCTTGCAGTGGCATCCCTGTACGCCATGAACTTTTAATTAGACTCAAAGCAGTCACAGAGAGTTCATGAAAGTGCTGAAATCTCATCATGTAAAGCATGACTTCCTTAAGTGTGATATCTTCCATGCCCTGAAGTAGAGAGAGAGAGTGAGCGACGGAGAGAGAGAATTAACGCTGATGATGACATTTCTGTATATTCCTCTTGATGTTGCTCATTTCATCTCTTACCATTCAAAACCTGGTGTTTTCTTTTTGTGTACATTTCTGCCATGTTCCTTTGCTTGTAAATATTGTTCTGTAATAAGTTCAGTTTTATTGTGCAAAACGGGTTTCTGTGGTATTTTTTGCTCTATTGGCCCTTTCCTAGTTAATATGGTTTTGTAACACTGTACCTCTGTGTATCTCAGGAGCACGGCATCCCCACTAACATGGGCTACGCAGTGGCGCCGCATCACTCCGGGGTCTACCCCATCCACATGCAGCTGTACGAGGCCTGGAAGAAGGTGTGGGGCATCAAGGTGACCAGCACAGAGGAGTACCCCCACCTGAAGCCTGCCCGCTTCCGACGGGGCTTCGCACACAGTGGCATCAGCGTAAGGCTCCAGTGTATCCCTCTCTCTAACGTGGAACTTAAAGTGGACTGGTGTTCAGCAGCCATTTTTATCCAAAGCGACACACCTGCAACGGCAGGTTCGGGGATTGAACCCCGGGTGACCGATTGTCAGGTGGTGACTGTTAACGCTGCTCCACCACGTCTGTACACCATTTGCCCTCATGCCTCCACCCCCCCCCCCCCCCCCCCTCTCTCTTTCTCCTCTCTGCCTCTATGAGTACACTCTTGCATCAGACCTTCACTGTGATGCCTGTCCGAAGCATTGTGATGCCAAGTTTCCAAGCATCTTGATTGTATGAAAACAAAACAGAAAGAAATGGATAGAGGTTGTTGTGACAGCCATTATTTATGACGCGTGCTGATTGAGCTGGGTAGCTAAGGGCTCGTCAAAGGAATTCCTCACCGCCCTGACACTCTGGTGTGGTTTGTTTGAACGCGGCGAGCTCCGCTCTTGGGATCAAAACTCCGAAAGTTGAAACGCGCCATTGAATAATCCATGGCTGAGCTTTTTTCTCAGATGTTTGCTGGCAAGTCATGCATTCTCAGCCCCTTGTCTAGGAAAGAGGAGGGGAAGGGCACTGTGATGGATGCCTCTGCTTTTGGTACTTAGAACGCATCTATCTGCAGAGCTGTCCTTTTTCATTTTTCCATCCTGGTATTTCTTCCTTGCACAGGATCATTTTCTCCCCTGTGCAGAATACAATGAGTTGCTAAATGGGTTACAGGGAATCCATAGCACCATTCAAATTTCCCTTCAATACAAAATGTCTCTGCAGTCAACGCAGGGGATAATGAGTGACCGCTACATGTTTTGTGACATTTTAGAGGAGACAGTTTTCTTGGATATGTATACAGCTCTGGAAAAAATTGGAGACCACTGCACATTTTTCTGATATCATCCTACGGTTGCTGAGTGACATTCAAATGATTTGATGGTCATATTCAAATTTGCAGTGGTCTCTTAATTTTGAATATGATCGTCAACTCATTTGAATGGAATTTGAATGGGATTCATTAGAATTCCAAATGAGTCATTTAACTTCAGTTGTTACACAACCTGTAGTCACGCCATGGGCACATAATGTAATGTCTTGCATGTCTTATCTGTCAAATTGTTGTTGGTCAGAACACAGCTGCTATGTAAAGCATTTGTTCCATGTCCAGTCTATTCTGTTTTATTTATTTGCCTCTTGTCTGGCGGTCTAGTGAGATGTTGTCACGGCGATGTTAATTCCGACCTTACCAAGTCCATGCGAAATATTCAGCCACAACCTACCAGCCATGTCTCTGGTGTAAATATGGCTCCTAACTATTCTGTCCTGCTTTTACCCTCTTTCCCTAAGACATTAGATAACGTCTGACCAAGGCCCCTTTCAGGCCATTTCCTTTCTATCCTCCCTATTTTTTTTGCATCTCTGTGAATGCATTTGACCATGGACATCAAGTCCTGAAGTAGCTGTATT